>NC_047679.1:25923440-26228440 GCF_011762505.2 Arvicanthis niloticus
GTACACGGCGTACCATGTCCCAACATACAAGCAAAATATCCTTTCAGATCATGGCATGTTGGGTCCATATTTAAGTTTCCCTCCCCATGAGCAGCAGACCATATTTTTATTTTAAAATTTTTTTAACAGAGGGTTTCATTATGTAGTCTTTGTTAGTCCAGAACTCACTATGTAGGTCAAGCTAGACTCAGACTCAAAGAGGTTTTTCTGGGTCTCTTCTTCTGAGTGCTGGAATTAAAAGCATGGATCGTCATGCCTGCTCGAAAATTTTTATTATTGAAATTTTAGAAATCCACAAAATACATAGACTAATAGAATGAACCCCCTTTTACCCATTTACCCCCGCCCCCCCCAGCATTACTACTCACACCCATGGTTTAGCCTGGATGTGGCAGCTCACATCTGTCCATCTTGCCATTTGGTTGGCTAAGAGAATTGTAATACTGAAGGCCAGCTCTTGGGTTACAAAGTGAGACTGTGTGTCTCAAACACAAACAGATCTTCCTACTTCCACCTCCCACGGTGGAGTTTGCCATCATGCTCACAGATAAGTGATGTGATAGAATTCTAACCTTGCTTAAGCCTGTTTCCTGTGCGTAAACAGAGAGGGAAGGAAGTGCCTGTTGTGTGTTTTAGGAATTAAACAAGAAAAAATGCTATGCTGTCATAACCTCTATCATGTGAAGAGTGTCTACCTCAGTGAGTATGGGAGGGCTCTACGTGGATTTTGTGCTACAGAACATTAAGTTCAATAAATGACCTTTTTTTGGTTTCTCTTTTTTTTATATTTTTATTGGTTATTTATGTATTTACATTTTAAATGTTTCCCCCTCCCCAGCCTTTTTTCTCCCTTTTTTTTGTTTTTTTTTTTTCAAGACAGAGTCTCTGTATGTAGCCTTAGCTGTCCTGGAAAACAACCCCTGCATACTGTTTCATCGATAATTCCACATGCTCCCCTGATACACCCCTATGATCTTTCAGTCTATAGGCTAGCCTTATATCCACTCATGGAAATCAGTCATTTCCCTGTGGGCTCTTTCTGCAGAGGCTGGAAATTTTAAGGCTATAACCTAGAAGTGGCTTCAGTTTGTTTAAAAGGTAAGTGTGTAATGAGAATAACTGTGGCATTAGCAGGAACTGCTTACAGTGGTCCTGTCCCAGTTAGGGGGAGTCTGGGCAGTGGAACCAACGGGTGTGACTGTAGGTCTGATTTTTTATGGTAAATTAGGGAAGAAACTGGTTAGTTAGTACTCAACCCATCATCGTTTTGATTCCTGGCTACACAGATTGACTACATTTCCTGAAGTCCCTTTGCTATGACTATCTATATACCTTGTTTCTAGCCAATGGGAATTAGGAAGAAGTGATCTGGGCCTCTTGTACGGCTAACCAGTAACTCCACTGTGCAACATCTTCCGTTTGTCTTCACTTTTTATAGTTACTAGATGCAAGGGGTCTAGCATAGGTACCTGAGGGTCTCAGGAAATGGAGGGTTCCAGAAGTATTCTTGAGTCATGTTGGGCTGTGATGAAGATTTAAAAAATTGGTTTTGTTCCCCCTGTAAGACTTTTTGGTTGTTTGTTATAGCAATTTGGCTTAACCTTACTCGGTCTGTGAATGCTTTCCTTTCCAGAAACATGAGACATTATAGAACATTTGATTCTGTCGATGTAACCAATCACTGTCCTTGCTCAACTCTGTGTTTGACTCAAGTGCTGAATAACTAAGGTAAGCATTTTCCCAAGCCAGGCTCTGTATATGGTACTGCATGTCTGAAGCCAGAAGGGTGTCGAGTTGGTGGACAGCCTGGGCTCTACAGGGAGAAACCTATTCAAGAACAAAACAAATCAAACACCAAACCCAAAATAAAACAAAAAGAAAAACCGACAAAAAAGCAACAACAACAAAGAAACAGAAACCAAAACCTCAAACAAGGAGATAGTCTTCTTTAGCTCTTAGTTTTGGATCTACTCACAGCACGAAGGGGAGAGAGAGAGAGAGAGAGAGAGAGAGAGAGAGAGAGAGAGAGAGAGAGAGAGAGAGAGACTTGCTTTATGTTAATGCTCTATCCTGGGAGTTAGCACACTAATTCAGTAGGTGTAAGGTAAGAACGAGCCAGCCCACTTTTTAAGATGAACATTAATCCATTCATGAGAGTTGAGTCCCTATGATCCTAATGACCTTCCAGCTGGACTCACCCTCTTAAAAGTTAACTACCTCAGTATTGGCTCACTGGGGACCAAGCTTTTAGCACATTATCCTTTGGAAAAGAAGCCATAATAGCAAGGCAGCCAGTGACTTATGATCCCATTGTCATTAGTGGCTTATAGGGCACATGAAAGGTCAAGAATTCCAAGTCTTCCATTTTTTTATTAGCTTAGAATGAAAGAGGAAAAGGAAGCAATAAAATGTTTACCAATAAACCTGTTTAGAAAACATTAAGTTACACAAAAATAAATTCTAGCTAAAGGAGCACTATCATCTTGCTGGCAGTTCGGAGAAGACAGCTCTTAGTGACAGCAGCTAATTAAGCTCTTATCAGGAAGAGGTTCTTTTTGCCAGGCACAGGCAGGGTGACCCTAGATAAAAGCTGCCTGGGAAAAGCATCCCTGGTTTGTCTCAGATAACCATGATACTATGTTCTTATTGTAAATCTTCCATTTGTCCAAACAACAAAACCTTGGAGTTTCTGTCTCTGTGAAATGTGTTTAATTGCTCAAAGTGGAACTCGTGGGCCCCAAACCAAAAAGGAACCCACAGATAAAAGCATATGTAAGAATGCAACATTATAGGTCAAACCTATGGAAGCTGAGGGGATGTCTGTACAGGTTCTTCTTGGCATTAGCCAGAGCCAGTTGTATGCTATTGTTAAAGACTTCTTTATTGGTCTCTAACGACTTGAAGTGATTTCTCACTGGGAAGGTATAATAGAACCATACAAATAACTATTTAGGAGGGATCTGTGCAGACCCTATTAGCTCCCTTGTTTTGCTAGAATTGGGTTGGAGATGAAGACTTAAGTCTGTCACTACAATCAGCCAGCTTCTTATTTTTCCTAGCTATGTTCTTTCTCACCTCAGAGACTACAAAAACACACTACTACCGGAGAAGTTTCAAGAAGTCCTGAATTTGGGAACAGAGCTCTCAAACATGTTTGCATTCTGGGGTAGTTGGAGGGAGTGGAGTGAGCTATGTTGTTCCCGCATAAACACGCCCAAATTCAGAAGTGGGAGCTGGAGAGAGGGAGAGACAGAGGGAGGGAGGGAGGGAGGGAGGCAGAGAGACACAGAGAGAAACAGAGATGGAATATGATAAGATCCGTTTATTTTCCATCTTATCACTTCTGAGAGCTAGAAGGGGTGCCAGTATTAATTCAATATTTCTTCTTTGTGAGCAGAGAGAGAAAAAAAAAAAAAAAAAAAACTGTGGCCAGGGGAATAGAATTCACTCTCATACCAATTAAGATTTACCTGAACTCAGTATTAGCAAGAAGAAAAAGTTAAAATCAAATAAATTATTATTTAGTGTCAAAATTGAGCATTCCATTACTTTCCACCCAGTATTAAAGTTTTTTTTTTTTTTTTTCTTTAGAAAAGATACTACTGCCGCTGCTGCTCCATAGCCCTGGCTGGCCTAGAACTCCTCATGTAGATCAAAAAATTCACAAGATCTGCCTTCTTTGGCCAAGTGCTGGGGTTGCAGGCCTGAGCCACTATGACTGACTTAGTAAGAACACTTTTTAAAGTGCTGCTTCTCCTTTGCCGTTTTTCTAGGTTAAGTGTTACTACTCCTGGACCCCTCCTGAATGTGCCCCCTTCATCTTTGTTCATCATGATCTCTCCTGTATCTTGAAGGCTTGCATCAGAGGCTGCTCACCTGTCTAACCCAGTTTGCTTTTCCTTACTCATCGCCTTCTTGTTGCAGAGGAGTCTCTGGTGTGCTTACTGTTCCCAGGATCACCCTTGCTCCCCAACCCCACTGTCCCATCCATTTACCCTTCTCAGCTCCATTCAGTCTCAGCAAACACCAATCCTCTTGTTGAGTCTAGCACTGGTTCATTCATTGACTTGTTTCTAATTTCCAAACTCCCACAGTACTTAGCCTGGGGTACACAATTTAGCACTTAATTATATATTGTCTCATTTAGTTTTGTTTGTTGTGCTAATCCTTGCCTTTTCTAGTGAGGCTGTTGACTCCTTGAAAGCTACATACCTTGTATATTTTTTAAAAAAATATTCTTTGAAGCACTCCAATACCCACACAGTAAGCATCCCCTGCCTTATCAATAAATGCTGATTATTTTACTTACAGATTGATAGGCACAGATGTGAGACTTCTTACATACCAACATTGTAATAACCCACATCGTAATACCTGCTGCTTGATAAATATTTGTCAGCTTTATTGAACTGGCTTGAGTAGTGAAGGAAGTGAACTCCAAATGTGGTGCCCAGTTGGATAAATCATACCTGCCAAATGAAAATAAAAATGCCTTTTTGTTGGCCATAGTGACTGTGTTAGTTATTCCTCTGTTGCTGTTCTGAAGTCACCATGACCAAAAACAGTGTACCAAAGAGTTGATTTTGGCTTATGGTTCTAGGGGGATACGTGTCCATGATGGTGGGGAGACATGAAAGCAAATGGCAGGCATGGCAGAAGGAGCAGAAAGCTGAGAGCTCACAACTTCAACCACAACCATGAAGCAGAGAGTGGACTGGAAATGCTGTGAGGCTCCTAACTCTCAAAGTCTGCCTCTAGTGATGCTCCTCCTCCAGCAAGGCCACGTTACCTAACCCACACCTTTCCAAACAGTGCAACAAGCAGGAAGCCAAGTGGAGGCAGGAGGATCATAGACTTGAGGGCAGCCTGGTATACAAAGTGTGGCCTTTTCTTTCAAGAAAGTGTCTTCCTGATTGGATGTGGTGTTGCATGCTTGTAACCGCAGGACAGAGCAAGTGGAGGCAGGCAAATTGGAAGTTCAAGGCCAGCCTGTGCTACAAGAGACCCTGCCACAAACAAACAAACAAATATCTATCTATCTATCTATCTATCTATCTATCTATCTATCTATCTATCTATCTTCATAATCTACCCTAGAATTACTATGAGGCTTACACGAGACAGTGTGAACAATACCATGTAAAGCTTTTTATATCATCCCACTAGAAGAATATCAGTGGCTATGATATCCTGTATTTTTCTTGCAGGAGTCCCTGTGGGAAGTGAGGCTTGTTGCCTGTCACATAGAGCAGACTACACTGATACGGAGCTACTCTCCAGGAAAGCTAAAATCAACTGGAAAAGTAGGAAGAGAATAACTAATCTCATGGCTTCTATGTTCCTGAGAAACCATAATGGTCATGGAAAGTGTGATGGGATTTTGAAGTCGAAATTCTCTAGAGCTAGACAGTCTCTGTTGTCTCTCTACTTCATCCTTTGTGTATTGCTGCCCATCTTCTCTCCCAGCAGTTGTGAAGCAAAATGTGGAGTGAGGAATGAAAGCTCTGAAGAGAGAAATTTTCTGCATTTGTAAGCAAACCCGTGTTCACCTCCTGGTGAGTGCAAAGCTAAGACAGGCAAGGGCAGGGCAGGAAATATGACTGCTGAAATGTTAATAACTTTACTTGGATAAGATGAGTTATGTCCAAAACAGTGCCTTTCATGAACAAAAGAAGCATGGGGATTTTATTCCAGGAGTGGACACATGCATATATGAAAGCCCTTTGCTGGCAGGCACATTTCTGAGCATACTCAGTTTAAGGTGCTAGTTCAAGAAGACATACATTTCTGGTTCTACTTAGCTTAACTTCATTTAGCCAGTGTTCAAAAAGCTACTAAAGACAGGCAACTCTTTTGGACTTGATCAGTTTGCATTATAAAGATAACAGGAATACCTCTGGGTATGTTCAACTTTCATGCTAAAGTCTTATGAAACTTTAAAATAAGAAAAAACAGACAGGGCATAGGAGCTTGTCTAGCCATTCATTTTCACTTAGCTGCTAACATGCTTGGAGCTGAATCTACTTTTCTGTGGTACTGGAGGGCAGACTTGTGCTTCTTGGCACATGCTGGGCTAATGTTGTGCTACTGAGTCATGTCCTCACCATGGATCTTCTTCTGTATATTATTTCTCCAGAGTCCAAAAGGGAAGTTTAACTCTGGCCATAATTGAGGTTGACACATTTCTTTTTTTCTTTCATATATCTCTTTCTTCCCCTTTCCTTGTTTGCTTCTTTCCCCATCTTTTGACTGCTTCCGTCTTTTCTCTTCCTTCTATTAGTCCTTATTTTAGTTGACTGATAATATCAAAGTGTGTTTGTTATCATTGATAGTATTTCTTGACTTGTCTTCAGCTTTTGCTTTTTTGTGCTGTTACTGTTCTTGAGATGGGTCTTCTCTATAGTGGTCTGCCTCTGGAGTACCAGGGTTTCAGGTATTTGCTACATCTGACTGCTTCATGCTTTTAATAAAAATAAAACTGTTTGGAATGGAATATTCCTCTCTTGATCCATCTGTATCTCTATCTCTATCTCTATCTCTATCTCTATCTCTATCTCTATCTCTATCTATCCCTGACTGGCATGAAACTGACTTAGTAATCTAGGCTGGTCTCAAACTTACAGAGATCCTTCTGCCTCTGCATCCTGAGTTCTGGGTTTACAAAGGTATGTGCCACCAGTCTAGGTCTAATAGGTCCTTTGATGAGTGTTTAACTACGAAGAGTTTTCCCCTCTTTGGTTAGTGTTCTGCAGTGAGGCATGCATGTACAATAGTCACATCTGTGCAACTCTTCTCAAGAACAATGGCACTTAAGATTTTTCTTTTGAAGCCCAGCGTGGTGGCACATGCCTTTTATCCCAGTACTTGGGAGGCAGAAACAGGCAGATCTCCATGAGTTTGAGGCAAGCCTGGTTTCTATAGTGAGTTCCAGGACAGCCATGGCTATGTAGAAAGACCCTGTCTTAAAAAATAAAAACAGATTTTTCTTTTGGTAAAACTGCAAATATGCAAGACTTATACTGACATTTTCAGTGTTGTTGTGGGGCAGACCTTCTTCTTCTTTTTGCAGGCTAGCTTGGAATTCACTGTGTAGCTAGAGTAGATTCAAAATTTTAGTGATTCTCCTGCCCCAGTCTCCTAGTGTTAAGGTTACAAACATCAGCCACCACACTTAGCATAGACTCTCTTGTCACAGAGGTATGGCTAAGAACAATAGCCACCAGGTAAGAAGGCCATTTGAACACACACACACACACACACACACACACACACACACACACACGGTTTTTAAAGTTCTGAGTTCTAGTGTTGACTTTTTTGGTAGGAAATTGGACAAATTTTGGACAAAATTAAAAAAAAAAACCTGCTTGTTTTCCTGCCAAAAGAAGTGTTTTCTGAGCCAGAAGTCTTCTTAAAAAATGAAAATAAAAATAATTTACTCCTTCCAGAAAACAAGGACTCTGTGTTACAGAGGTCATTACTTTCAGGACTTAAGAAGCATAAATTTTCCAGATAGTGTCTCCCATCAACTGTTTCCCAGATTTCAGTAGAGCAGTGGAGCAGAATGGACCTCACATCTGAAAAACAAACAAAAACCATAAAGGTCTTTTCCCACTTCTTTCCTCTAGGACTGAAGAGTACCTTCTGACACTTCAGTAAGGTTCAAATCCAGGTCCCAGCCATATCGAGAAAGTGACCCAATCCCATCATCTCTAGGGTGGTGCTGAGACCCCATTCAAAAGAACATCTCTGTTCTTTAGCTTTTCAGGACTTAGGAGGTACTGTTTTAGAGGAAGGGTATTCCAACTTTTCGTGACTAGTCCCTTTTCTAATTGGACACCACATCTGTTTGGGACTCCTAAGGAGAAAACATCTCAGTTTTCCCTATCCCCTGAAAAGCGCTGTTTGTTTTGTGTGTGTATCCAGATGTTCCCTTGCCAGCCAGGGTGGAGAGCCCAAGATGGCCCTCAGAAACAGCGTGGGCTTGGAGGGCGTTGGCAGCTGCTCTCCTTGTCTGGCCTCGGGCCACAGAGCAGGTGAAAGGCTTGGGAGGGCGGGTGCGGAGTTGGGTTCCTTACCTGGCGAAGGGGCGGAGCGGGGCGGGCTTGGAGGGAGGGGCCCAGGTGGGATTCTGGGCTGTGATTGGTCGGCGCCGCGCCTGTCTCCATGTGCCGCGCAGTGGAGGCACAACATTCAAGCCCGGGGGGGCGGGGCCGGCGCGCTCTTGGAGGAAGCGGCGGCGCTGCAGCTGCGGGGCGTGGGGGCGGCGGCTTCGGAGGCCGAGGCGGCAGTGGTGGCCCTGGCGGGAGGCACCAACACCTCGGTCAGAAAAGGCGCTCGGCCCGGACCCTACAGAAGGCCCTATGGAGGTGGCGGCGGGTGGAGGCTGCGGCGCCGGGCCGCCGTTACTGCTGAGCGATAGCGAGCAGCAGTGCTACTCTGAGCTCTTCGCGCGCTGTGCGGGCGCTGCAAGCGGGGGCCCCGGACCTGGCCCCCACGAGGCTACCAGGGTCGCCCTCGGCACTGTCACTGCGGCCGCTGGCCCGGTAGCCGATCTGTTTCGAGCGTCGCAGCTGCCACCGGAGACATTGCACCAGGTATGTCTCTGCGCTCTTTTATCCCTCACTGGTCTGTGGGGACAGTGTATATGGGAAGAATGGGGCAACAACGACTATTCCCGGGGATATGGAAGGCGGTGGCCAGGACGGCAAAAAAGGGGGGGGGGCTCTGCAGCCGAGGATGGCGGCGACGCCCTTGTCCCCAGGGATACCAGCCTCCGCTGCAGCTCATCTCCTCCTAGCCTAGTGCTTGGGTGTGCTCTTCGTCCCTTGAAGAAAGTCTGACACCCCTATCATTTCTGGGGTTCTACAGTCTCCCAGACCCAAAGTTTGCCCTGTTCTGGAAGCGATGTTTGTTTTGGCTGCTGTCTGCTTTAACCTCTGTTCCTTGCTCCTGCCCCTCCCTTTGTTGACTACACTCTCGGGGTGCCTTGCTAGGATTTGAACTTGAAGGGTGTGTGTGTGTGTGTGTGTGTGTGTGTGTGTGTGTGTCTGTAGGCTCTGGGCCTACAGATGCATGCTGTCCTTTCTTTATTCTTGTGATATGTACATATCTGCTACATATGTTTGTTCACTAATGTATTTCTGATTATTAGTATAGAACTGGAAAACCTTAATGTCCAGTTGTAGAAACAAGGACTCAGGGCTACAAGACAAGAACCTTGATCAAGTCCAAAGTAAGTTCCCCATTTGGGTCCAGGGGTGGATTCAGAAGTCTACAGCTGTAGTTTCCCATCTTATTGTCACTTGACTTTGACATGGAATTATGAAACAAAGGGTGTCATAGCTTCTTTCTCTCTGCCCCATACCTGGAAAGGAGGAAGGAATGATTCACAGCAGGTGCTGTTTTTGTTTTGTGCTTTCCTTGAAGCTTGAAGAAAGATTGCTTGGTCAGCCTTTTGTCTGTCATTTGATATTACCAGCAGTAAATGGGGATAATATTGTTAATGTTAAGCCCTAAATATGAACCTTTTCTTAAAAAGCAATAGTGTGAAAGTTATTAACAACTGAATATTTACAGTGGTGAGCAAATGCTTTAAAATGTAGTTCCTAGGGAGTACTGAGGGATTTATGGTTCACTTGCTATATCTTTCTTTGCCTTTGTGGGCCCCTTTCTTCCTTTCTTTCTTTCTTCCTTTCTTTCTGGCACCAAGAGTACTGCTTTATACTGCTGGCGCACACATTGACGCTCATATGTTTATGAGCATAATTTTAGCCACTTGGTTCACCTTTTCGAATTGAGGATTTCTGAACATGATTAGTATTCATAGAATTTAGCATGGCTGTTTGTTCCTGTAGAATTCCATGATAAGACGATAGTTCTGCCACAGTTGCTAAGCAGTTGAGTTGCACAGGGTGATAAGGAAGTTGGTGTTCTGAAACAAACTAGCTATTACAAGGACCTCAGGATACTGCTGAGCATAATAAATTTACTAAAGTGTCCAAGGCAATGCACCAAATAATTGCACTGTACATCTGGCCGGGAGGAATTTGTGGTCAGTAATACATCAAGTGTGATAAGAGAAAGGGGCATATGAAAATTGGTTGAGGTTTCTCCAGGAATTGCAGAGGGGGTTTTCCTGTGTGATAACCAATTTTTTCTTGAAGAGTGTATAATTTAAAAAGAACTTAAGGCACAGAGACTTGGAGTGGAAAACTGCATGAAAAATACTATTTCAGCTATTACCAAAAGGGTCTGACTGAGTCTGAGCTTTATGTTTCCTTACTCAGCCTAGAGAAATAAAACACAGCCCCTTTAACATAACAAATTAGAATAACCTGTTACTCTTGGTACAGGTAACAACATTTAAAGTCACCCTGAACTGGGGAGGGTAATCAAAGTTGGGATCTAGTGGCCATCTTTTATCCACCACTTTGGTGGTGTGTGTATGCTCTGTCTGACTTCATTTGTTTTACCTCATTAGTGTATTAGCTATTTTAAAACAAAAGTAGAAAAAATTTCCCCTTTCCCCTCTAAACTGAAACCTGTAAGTTCAGATTTAAGTGGCCCAACAGGTATAACTGCTCAAATCATGAAGACAGTAACTAGACCTGGTAGTTTCTATGGTTAGCATCCAGGTTTTCCTCTTAGTAAACATACAATTAAGATGACTGTCATGTAGGGCTAGGGATTTAGCTTAGTTGGTAGAGTGCTTGCCTAGCATGCATAAAAGACTGGATTCAGTCCCCATCACTGCACAAAATTGGACATGGTGGCACATACCTATAATCTCAGCACTCTGGAGGTAGAGGCAGAATGGTCACAAGTTCAAGGTCACCCTCAGCAACATAGCTAATATGAGGTCAGTCTGGGTAAATAAGACTTTGTCTTTAAAATGATTATTATTATCTATTAACTCACAGAGATCCAATGATGGGCTATTCTTAGACATCAAGATTGATTATGAAATATTGTTTATATTATCAAGAGAAGCCATTAAATGGGGAAAAATCCCAATAAGTAATATCTGATTGTTAGATAATGGATTAAGGCAAAGAAGCACATCCTGGCTGTGATAAGTAGGTTTATTTTATATTTATTTATCATTTTATACATATAAGAGTTTTTCCCATGTGCCTGGTATCCACCACAGTATAAAAAGGGCACTGGATTCCCTGGTACCTGCAGTTACAAACAGTTGTGCACATCCATGTGGATGGTAGGAACTGAACTCTGGTTTTCTACAAGGGCAGCACATGCTCTTAAGCACTGAGCCAACTCTTTAGCTCAGTAGGGATGTCTTTAAAATTTCTGGACACAATTTCATCTTTGAGAAGTCATTAAAAATTTCAATTTAGGGTCCCTCATGACTCGAGCTGGCCTCAAACTCTCTATGTAGCAAAAGTTGCCTTGAACTCCTGTCACTACCTCCCAAGTGCTGGGGTTACAAGTGTGTGCCACTGCAAGTCACTTATTTGAAAATTAAACATATCTTTGAAGAAACTGCTTAATCATTAAGGAGATCAACAGGTAAAAGGAAACCAATAAAATCCTTATCAGGAAAACTTTTTCCTGTTATGAGCTTATTAGCCAGAACTATTTATTTAATTTTGAAATTATTTTTCCTTTGGGGATAATATAATTTCTCCGCCCCCCCCTTTTTTTTTACATTATTTCTCCTTCCTTTTCCTACTTTCAAACCCTCACATATACTACTCCTTGTTCTCACTTAAATTTATGGCCTCTTTTTAAATTCATTGTTGTTACATGCATATATACATATATGTATATACATATATCTTCCTAAATATAACCCTCTCAGTCTGTATGTTACTTGTTCGTATATATTTTCAGGGGGACCATTTGGTATTGGATAGCCAGTTGGTATGCTCGTCCCTGGGGAAAGCTATTTCTCCAACTCTCAGCATCTCACATCTGCTGTTGTTCTTTGTATAGAGTTTAGGCCCCTGGCTCCTCTCCACGTTAGCATGTCTATTGTTGTTGTCTTTCTTCAGCTTGGTGAGAGGCATGTTGGTGAGACTTTCTTGGTGTAGCTTCTGAGAGTCCTAGGAGACACAACCTCACAGCTAACTCCCTTATCCTCTGGCTCTTACAATCTTCCTATTCCCTCTTCTATAACGATCTTCAAGTGTTAGGCATGGGGTGTTTTATAGATGTATCCATTGGGATTGGGTTTCACAACTCTGCATTTTGATTGGTTGTGGTTTTCTGTAATGGTCTCTTTCTGTTGGGAAGAGAGGTTTCTTTGATGACGGGTGAGAACTACACTTATCTGTGGGTATAAGGACAAATATTTAGAATTTAGTTAGGCATTATGCTGCTTTAGTAAAGTTGTGGTTGTGGGCTTTCATCTAAGATCCATAACTGCACTAACCCTGGGTATTTAGCTGGTTAGCTTTCCAGGACCAGGTATGATTTCCTTCTTGTCGAGTGGGCCTTAAGTTCACTTAGAGACTTGTTTTGGTTACCTCCAAGGTATTAATATCACTACTTGCACCTTTGGGGTTATTGTGTCATGCTGGTTATTGTTGTGGTTTATAGTTAGCCAGAACTATTCTTTTAAAATGTAAGTGGAGACTGCACGCAGTTTCAGCAGGTAAGTTGAGTTCCAGCACCCATATTGGGTGGCTCATGGATCCATGCTCCAGCTCCATTGGATCTCATGTCCCCTTTTGGCTTTTGTGGGTATTTTATTATGTGTACCCCCCGCATATATACATAATTTAAATTAAAATGAAACCCTTAAAATGTAAATGAAATAATTTATTACTTTTGTTTCTTTAGATCATGTCATTTTATAGCATGTAATATTTTTTTTGAGACACGTTTTCACTACTAGTAGCTAGCTAGCCCTGACTAGCCTTTAGCTTGCATCAACTTGCGTTGTCTCAGCATCTGGAGCTCTGAGCTTACAATTGTGTGTCACTGTAACACATACTTGAAGGGATGAGAGGGGAATGCACTAAACCATAATGCTATAATACTGTTTAGGAATACTGTTTGAAATGTGTTCCTTTTTTTTCCCTCCCAAGACAAGGTCTTGTGTAGCCTGGGCCGGTTTCAAACTCACCATGTAGGTGAGGATAACTTTGAACTCCCAATCCTCTCTCTACTTCCCAGGTTCTGGGGATACAAGCATGTACTACCATGCCAAGTTTATCTAAAAGAGAATAGATGCCAGCAGATACAGTAAGTATCAGATTCAAGGCATTGTCTGGTTAAAAGGATATTCGAAGTATGGTGCTGTGGGAGGTATGCATAAAATCACAGCTCTGCAGGAACTGAGGCAGGAGAATAGCAAGTTTGAAGCCAACATGGTCTGCATAGTGAGATAATACCTTTAGTATATAATTTTTAAAAATTATTTTGTACTTTTGTATATATATGCATATATATGTATATATGTATGTGTATATATATGATATATATGTGCCACTAAAACAAAATATTTTTACACATTATTTCAGTTTAAAATGAGACATTGTATTCTACATAACCTTCTGCAACTTATTTTTCCTCTCATTGTTATATTTTTTTTTGGAATTTGTCCTTGTTGACATACGTCCTGTCAGTTCATTTGCTTCCTTTTGAAAACTTTATTACCCATGCTGACAGTGAGTCATCATGATATGATGGAAATCTTTATGCCAAAGGAAAGTAGGTGACCTTCTTGATTTATGTACAATGTCACATGACTGGGGATTGTTCCAAACACATGAAAGATCGAAAATACCCCATTCTATTCACATATAATGCACACTGTCATTCTTGAGTGTTCCAGTGGTCTTTTAATCTAAGTAGGCTTACATGGGCTTTCTTTTTCTGTTAGAGAATATTCTATTAGCTTCTGTAATCAAATCCACATAGATAAGACCTTATATATTTAATACAGTCTATTACCCCTACATGAATGTAAAAAAAAACCCACTAAATTTAACATTTCTAAATCAGTATGACTGTTAATTTCTGTGCAATGCCAACTCAACATGGCAAACTGGGGTAGTTTTTCCCAAAGTTGATAACACAGGTAAGGTTTTCAAAAATTCAAATTTACCCCCCCCACGACTAGTAATATTAGCATGTCATGCATCAATAGCTGTAGCAACAACTTTTCCAGGTTATACAGTCATCTAAACAAAATTGTAGAAACATCCATACATTCCATGGGAAAAAAATGTAGCAGTGCATGCCTTTAATCCCAGCACTAAAGAGGCTGAGGCAGATGGATCTGTATGAGTTCAAAGTCAGCCTGGTCTACATTGTGAGTCCCAGGCCAGCTGAGGCTACACAATGAGGTATTGTCTCAAAAGAGGGGAAAAAGGAAGAAAGGAAGAAAGGAAGAAAGAAAAGAAAAGACATTCTAGAAAACTGCAGTACAATTCTGTTGTAGTACCTGGCATTTTCATTTTTATATATATTTTAAAATTTATATTATTACAAGCTCCATTTCCAACTCCATGTCTCCCACTCTCCCTTTTCTTTTTTTTCTTTTTTCTTTTTTTTTTTTGGTTTTTTGAGACAGGGTTTCTCTGTGTAGCCCTGGCTGTCCTGGAACTCACTCTGTAGACCAGGTTGGCCTCGAACTCAGAAATCCGCCTGTCTCTGCCTCCCAAGTGCTGGGACTAAAGGCGTGCGCCACCATTGCCTGGCCTACTCTCTATTTTCAATTCACATGAATTCTTCTTTATTTATTAATGTTGTTTACACACACACACACACACACACACACACACACACACATACACACACACACACAATTACTTAGTCCATTTAAGGTTGCTTTTATGTACATGTTTTTAGGGTTGACCAGTTGGGATTGGGGGATTGGGTAATTTATCAGCTGGCTGTTCCTGGAGAAAACTGATTCCCCCTTCTCTTCTCCCCTCTTCTCCCTTCTTCTCTTCTCCCCTCTTCTCCCCCCCTCTTCTCCCCTCTTCTCCCCTCTTCTCCCCTCTTCTCCCCTCTTCTCCCCTCTTCTCCACTCTTCTCCACTCTTCTCCTCTCTTCTCCCCTCGTCTCCCCTCCTCTTCTCCCCTCCTCTTCTCCCCTCTTCTCTCCTCTTTTCTTCCCTCTTCTTCTCCTCTCTTCTTTCTTCTCTCCTCTCTCTCTCTCTCTCTCTCTCTCTCTCTCTCTCTCTCTCTCTCTCACACACACACACACACACACACACACACACACACACTGGCTCTCAATCACTTTGCTCTGACTCTTGTTCTCTCTGGATTTTGCTCTCCCAGCAGCTATTACTTGCCTGTAGCTCTTCATCTAGAGGTGGGGCCTTGTGGAATTTCTGCCATCCACATTGGAATGTCAATTGTTGTTGTCATTATGCAGGTCTTGTTTATACATCCAAAATCTTGAGATTACATGGGTGCAGTTTCCCTCTTATATAGAAGAAACAGTCTGTCAGCAGATGTTCTGATCCTCTGGCTTGCTCTGTCTGTCTGTCTGTCTCTTTCTCAATTTTCCTTCAGCCTTAGTTATAGGAGTTGTGTTATAGGTATACCAAATGGAGCTAGCACCTTGTGGTAATTTAGTCTCTGCATTTTGACCAGTTGTGAATTTCTGTAGTATATAGTCTGTCTTCTGCAATAAGAATCTGCTTTGCTGAGGTGTGAGAGCTACACATATCTGTAGGCATAAGGGTAGTATTTAGCATCAGCTGGAAATTATATTGGTTTAGGAAAAATGGCAGTAGTAGGCTGTCCTCTAGGAACTGTGGCCTCTCCAGCCATGGATAGTTGTTATACAGTAGCAGACCAGTACTAGACAAGAAATCCTTCATATTGAGCATTCCTTAAATCCAACTAGACAGCTGTTGGTTACCCTCAAGATAAAGTTCTGTTATTGCACCCTTGGTGAAATCTTGCTGGTCGGGTTATTGTTGTTGTAGTTCAGAGGCTTTATAGCTGGCTAGGACTATTGATTTTTTCTCCCTTGGCAGCTTACCTAGCACCTTCTGATACTATAAAAGGTAGTCCTGGTTTGAGAGGGGAGGCTTTCTGGTCAGCTCCAGCTCATGCATTTAGCAATGAGCAACAACAGTAGATTATATTGTTTGGGGAGTCTCTTGGATTTCCCTGGCCAACAACTAGAAGAGAGGTTTTTCATGCCTATACTGGAGTTTTTAAAGCTAGTCTATGGCTCATGCAGCGAGCATTATCACTTCATGTAGCACAACTCCATCACAATGCTCCCTTTCTGTCTCTTTCTGTCTTTGTCTCTGTTTCTTTCTCTCTGTGTTTGTGTGTGTCTGTATACATACATATCTATATAAGATACATATTTTAAGTAAGCTTATAAAATGTTTTCTTATGGCTTTTAAAAAATATTCTTAGTGTTATTTATCTCTCCCGCCCCCTTTCCCTCTCTATTACTCTCCTTTCTCCCTCCCCAAAGACTTCCTCCATTTCTGTCTTTTACCCCTTCATAGCAACTGTGTACTACTATCCCTCTATATAGAGCTTCTTCCTGCATCCCCTTTCTAGTTCCTTGGCTCAGATCTAAAGGTTTGGAGTTAAGATCCACACATAAGAGAGAATACATAGCATTTGTCTTTCTGGGTTTGGGTTACCTCAGTTAGTATATAGTACTCTGCAGTTATATCTATTTACCTGGAATTTTTATTTCTTTTTTTTTTACTGCTGAATAGAATTCCATTGTGTATGCCACCCTGTTAAAACACACACAATCTTGCTGGTTGTAGTGGTGCATGCTGGTAGGCAAATGCTGAAAAGGATTAGAGGCAGGAGGATTATGAGTTTCATGTCAGCCTGGGCTACATCTTTTCCTTTTTTGCCTTTTGCCAAATAAGTGTCAGCAGATGTATACCACCCCAAACAACAACATACCCCACAAAATGTCAAACAAATAGATACCATAATGTAGTAGTCCTCTTAATCTATATTTCTAACTTTGGTCCCCTTCTTCCTATGATTGTAAGTCAAGTCTCAGACATATATTTGATAGGTCTTATCTTCAGGGAATGAACCTGGGGGTGGGCAGGTGGAGACTGGAACAAAAGCAGTGGTTTTAGATATGTGGGAGAGGTACATAATAGCCTGTGGTTAAATGCTAAGACTGACAGTGCTTTTCTACATCAAGCTATTGGCTGTGGGGTAATGGTGCTTGAGAACTGATTTGTAATAGTTGGGGACATAGAAGCAGAGAGCACTTAAGTCAGAATACCACAGAGCTAATTACATATCCATGTTTTCTGCTGTACTGTTCACAATAGCCATGACCTGGGACCAACCCAGGTGGCCTTCATATACATGAATGGATAAAAAAAATGTGGTATATAGGCACAATGGAATTTTACTTTATGTAGCTAAAATGAAAAATGAAATTGTGACATTTGCAGGAAAATGAACGGAGCTGGAAATCAGTATGATAAGAGAAATGTGCCAGACTGAAAAAGAAAATACATGTTTTTTCCCCCTGCGGAATCTAGATTTGTGTGTGTGTGTGTGTGTGTGTGTGTGTGTGTGTGTCTGTCTGTCTGTCTGTCTGTCTGTGTGTGGGGGGGAGTTGAGGTATGAAACTAGAAAAGAAATCATGCAAGGGAAGGAAGGGATATTAAGGGACAGGGAAGGGGTAAAATAGAGTAATGGAATGCATCTGATCTGCAGGGGGATAAATGACCGATAAGAGGTGGGCAGTGGGCAGTAGCACTAGGGAGGCCATTGGGGAAAGGGGAGGAAAAGAACAAAATATTTTGATATGGATCTATGAAAAGGCAACAGTGAAGCCTATCACCTTATGGTAAAGTAAAAAAAATCAATAAAAAGACAAAAAGAGAGAATACTTGGAAAAAGCAATAGAGGGAATGAAAAGTAACCAACTGAAGTCCAGAAATAAAAAGACAGCTTTGAAAATTGTCCTAGTTTTATGCTCCTAATTTGAGACTGGCCTGCTTTAAGTGCATAGGGAAATTGCTTTTGAGGTAATCTTGGGTTATTTTGCTAATTATTTGAAACTTCCATAAGATGCTTTGGTTCCTTTCTAGCCCCTACCCCCCCAAATCCTAGTTTTCTCTCATCAAGTACCTCCTATTTTCTTTTTATTGAATTCTGTTCTTGCACACCTCCTACAGTTGGGACCTCTAGACTTTGGACAGCCCCTGGCACATCGGAGCCATTGGCTCTCCCTCTGTTGCAGAATCCATCTGTTGCTCCTGATTGAGTTGCCACAAATGTAAGACCTTAAGATAGCACTCATTTACTCTCCCCTAGTTTCTGTGAGATTGAAGTTATTTAGGGGTTTCTTAAAGCTTCAGTCAGTCAAGATGTTCTCAGCTGGGCTACATTGCTTCTGGAGCTTAGGGACTTCAAACAACCTTCAGTGGTTGTTAGTAGAATGTAGTTGCTTGTGCTTTGAAAGTTTGTTCATTTCAGTTCTTGCTAGGTAAGCCCCCACCACTGAGCCACATCCCAAGCCTGCTTATGATTTTAGAACTAAGACCCTGAGCTACTCAAAGGCACTGATGTGGCCCTTTCTTTCTGCAATTCACAGTACAGCTGTTTGCTTCTTCAAGGCTAGCAGGGGACTGTCTCCAGCCAGCCTGGATAAATGATGTCCTGTCACCTTTGATCTATTCTGTTGGCTAGAAGCAGGCCACAGGTCCTGTCAGTACTCAGGGAGAATGTTAATGCTAGGAAGTGAGAATTGTTTGGGGGTTACCTTAAGGACTTTGTATTATGCCTGCTTTCTATGTCTGAAATAGAGCACTATTCTTGTGATTAGCTTTTTATTAAGAAACAGCATTTTTTTTTTGAGTCAGGGTTTCCCAGTGTAGCCTAGGCTGGCCTTTGTAGCTTAGGCTGTATTCAAATTTATAGTCCTTTCCCCTTAGCTTCCCAACGGTTAGGATTTCAGAAATGTTCCAAGATACTTAGCCTGGCTAGCTTTTTGAGGCTACCTCAAACACATGCACAAACATGCAAACACTGTTTAGTAACTAATTTAGGATTTATCTTTTCTTAAAAAGAAAAACAAAGGAACCAGGAAACTCTGTCAGGTATAGTGGCACACACCTTTATCTCAAACACTGAGGAGGCAGAAGCAGGTGGATCGATATCTGAGTTAGTGGAGACAGGAGCAGGTGGATCTCTGAGTTAGTGGCTAAGCTGGTCTACATACTGAAGTCCAGGACAATCAGGACTACACAGAGAAACCAACCTTGTCTCAAAAAAGAAAGGAAGGTAGGTTGGTTGATTTCTCCACTCTCTCTGACAAGATCTAGTACAACTCAGACCCTTAATGAAAACTCCTCTTCCTGAGTGCTCCACTGGTTTTCATATATAATTTTTTTTTATCCCAAGTAAAACTGGTAAGTCTATCTTCCTACATATTTTCCATTTTACTCTTTAGGTAATTTGTTTTTCCTTTTATTCAAAGGAGGTAGGAAAAGAAGTAGAAAAACATATGCTGGTACAGAGAATGTTACTCAGTGGATGAGTAGTTTCCTAATGTGTGAGAGGCAGGTCTGACCTCTGTAAAAAATTGCAAAGCAAAACCCTGGGTCCAATTCAGGATTTTATCAATTTGGATGTTGAAAATAATAAATATTTTGAGACAGGGTTTTGCTATGTTGTTTTGACTGGCTGTATGTATCCCTGACCATCCTGGAACTGTTTCTGTAGCTTAGGTTGGACTCAAAGTTGAGGTAATTCTCCTGCGTCAAACTCTCAAGTGCTCAGATCGTAGGTTTGTACCACTCTGCCAGGTAAATTCCCACATCTTTATTTTTATTAGCTTCCCCAGCTGAAATTGAGCATTTTACTATGTAGATGGCCAACATATTACAATAACCTCAGTGTTTTTACAGAAATAGGATGTTTAGCTGTGTTTGGTGGCTCACGTATTTTATAGGCACTTAGAAGGCTGAGGCAGGGAATTGCCATGAGTTTGAGAACTGCTTGGGTGACACAGTTAGACCTTGTCTCACAAAAACAAAAAGATTTTTTAAGATTATACATTTATTAGGAATATATTAGGAATGGATTACTGTAGATTAGACATTGGCTGTGTTATTCATTGTGGTAAAAATGTTTCTACCATATATTTGGTTTTTATTGTTTTGATGGCTTATATTTCAGTATAGTTTTATAGTATTATGTGTTTTTTGCATTTAAAATGTTATTTTTAGAAGACATGCACATACCACACTATGGAAGTATCTGGGGCAAACATTACACAATAATTCTGCCTTTAATTTTTTTTTTGTTACAAAAATAGTTAAGAGGCCTTGCTCTGAAGAGTTGCATGGTATTAGGAGTAGAAATATCTGTTCTTCCTAGCTTATTGTCCCAGTTGGGAGTGAGGGTCTGTCAGGCTGCTGTGGTCCTCCTCCAGGTTCTCCTCCAGGAAGCCCAGAATGAATGGATGGTCAGCTCCATCCTCAAATACCTGACAGTCGCTGCAGTCCCATCTTTGAGTTGTGCTCTTACCTTCTATCTAGCTGTCTCAGAATCCATCACTGTGCAGGGTGAAGGACAAAAGAGTTAGGACAGATTGTGGAGAGCCACTCTGGAGCAAGTGCCAGCTGCTTGCTGGACCTGTTTTCTTTACACTCTATGTGAGAGCCCTTAGCTCTACCAGACTGGAAGACGAATGTCATTTTGACAGGTTTGAGAAATTCAGCTATCCTCTATATCAGTGGTTCTCAGCCTTCCTAAGGCAGTGACCCTTTAATCCAGTTCCTCATGTTGTGGTGACCCCCTACCATAAAATTATTTTTGTTGCTACTTCAAAACTATAATTTTGTTACTTTTATGAATCATAATGTGATTCATATGATATATAGGATATCTGATATGTGGCCCCCAAAAGGGGTTGCAACTCACAGGTTGAGAACTGCTGTTCTACATCTGTAGATAGTTCAGGATCAGGAGAGGTTCTTAACATTAAGCTAGTAGCAGAGGTTTGTTTTGACTTAATCCATTTTAGCATTTTAGAGAGAAATAGTTTGGTTCCATTTCCTTGGGGTTTCACCTGTGTGGGTTTCTGAGTAACTGAAGGAAGCCCATTAAGTGCCAGCTATTAAAATTTGCTTATTAACTGAGGCCTGGCAGTGCAGATATAATCTTGTTACTTGGGGCATTGAGGCGGGATGATGATAAATTCAAAGCCCCCATTTGTTACATAGAGAGTTAGGTTAGCCTGAACAATTTAGGGAAACTGTCTCAAATGTTAAAATAATATTTTAAAAGAGTGGGGATATAGCTCAATGGTAGAGGGTTTGTTTGACATGTGTGAGGT
This sequence comes from Arvicanthis niloticus, assembly GCF_011762505.2. Taxonomy (NCBI): domain Eukaryota; kingdom Metazoa; phylum Chordata; class Mammalia; order Rodentia; family Muridae; genus Arvicanthis; species Arvicanthis niloticus. Next base: position 25,944,723 of record NC_047679.1, read on the forward strand.
CCTGGATTTAATTCCTTGCATTGCAAGAATTTTATTTAAAGGCACTCTTTTTGAAATAATGTTTGTCCCAGATACTTTCAAAAGGACATGTTTGACACAATAATCTCTTTGTCTCATCTTAGTTCAGAGTCAGCTTTGTGAAAAACAGATGTCAGTAGACCAACAGCTTTTTGCTCTCAGAGGCATTTGGTATGCTGTATCTTTTTGAGTTTATCATTGGAATTATATTGTTTTTCCTCTTTAAAATTATATTTTAGTGTGTATATTTGTATGTGTGTGTATGTGTGTGTATCAAAGGACAACTCATAGGAACTGGTTTTCTCTTTCCATTATGTGGGCCCTGGAGATTGAACTCAGAATGTTAGGCTTGGCTATAAGTTCCTTTGCCCACTAAGCTAGCCCAGGCCCTAGGTTTTCTGTTTGTTTGTGTTTTCTTTTGGTTTTCGAGTTTTATGTAGTTTACATTGACCCTGAATTGGCCTTTGGAGTGGAGGATGATCTTAAACTCCTAGACTTCTAGTCCCCCCCCCCTTTCCAAATATGTGTACCACCACCCTCGACTTGGAAATGTTTTCTCATCCCTCCTCTGCATACATTCTCATACTTTCATAGTTTTAACATTGAGAGATGCTAAGATTCAATAAGAATTATCTATGTAAATTTTAGTTCGTGGATGTCTTAGCTTCTTAAATTAGTCTTTATTCCAAGATCAAAGTTTTAAAACCTCAACACTACAGACACTTTAGGTCAGAGAAATTGTCAGAGGTTGAGTGGCTGTCCTGTGCATGTAGAATGTCTGACATCTGTTATTTCTTCCCACTTGATATGCTATTTCTGGTAATGTCTTGGAGGAGGAGTTATTGCTTTTACATTTATTCGGTAGATGTTGGATGTCTTGCTTAAAGATATGATTACATGTGTGTTATCTCAGTAAAGGGCTTATCTCATTTTCCCTCCCTTCCTTCCTTCCTTTTTCAAAATAGAGACAGCCTCTCATTCTGTAGCTCCAACTGGCCAGAAACTCCCTGTATACACTAGGCTGACCTTGAACTCACAGCAGTTCCCCTGTTTCAACCTGCCATAGTGTAGGGATTATAGGCAGGAACCACTATGTACTTCTGGACAAAAACAAAAACAAAACAAAGAATATGTATTTTGTTTGGATGTTTGCCTGAGACCTGGTGCCACTGAATAGCTCCAGCTGGACTTTTCCTCACCTTTCAGTCCAAGCTGGGCTTGAACTTGCTGTCTCAGCTTCCTGAGTAGCTGAAATTACAGGCAAGTACCATGATGCCCAGCTCTAATCCTTTTTAAATTCTTCTAAAAATAGAAGTAAAAGGAGCACTCTCAACCTCATTTTCTTAGGTCAACATTGCTCTGATACCAATGTCAGGTGCAGGTACCACAAGAAAAGAAAACTAAAGGCCAATATTTCTGACACATACACAGAAATCTTAAAAAAAAAAAACCTATCCAGCTGAATCCAATGACATATTCAAAGGATCATAAACCATAAACAAGTGAGGTTTATCTTGAAATTCAGGCTTGCTTTAAATACATAAAAAATGTGATTCAGTATACCAACAGAGTGAAGGGTAAAAGGGTAAATGGCCATTTCAATAGATGTTTAAGAAGCACTTAACAAAGTTCCACATCCTTTTCTGATAAAAATTCATAACAAAGTAAGTATTGAAAGAAAAAATCTAACATAATGAAGGACATTTATGGAAAAAGCTCCACAGCTAATGTCAAAATCAGTGATGACAACTAAAAGTTTCTCTTAGGATCCTATACAAGGTAAGAATACACACTCCCATCACTTTTATTTGGAAATAGTATGAAAATTACTAGCAAGAATAGTCAGGCAAGCTAGGGGTCATAGTTAAGTCTGTAATCTCAGTGCTTGGAAGGTGGAAGCTGGAGGATGGAATTTCAAAGTATACTTCAATTATATAGTAAGATAGAGACTAGCCTATTAAAACCATATATATATATATATATATATATATATATATATATATATCCCTTTAGATAACCCCATAATGGGGTATATAAAACCCCATTTAAAAAAGAATGGACTGGAGAGATGTCTCAGTAGTTAAGAGCACTAGCTGTTCTTCTAGAGGATCCAGGTTCAATTCCTAGCACCTACATGATGGCTCACAATCATCTGTAACTCCCAGGGGATCCAACATTTTCTTCTGGTCTACTTGGATATTGCACATAATACACATACACGCAGGCAAAATGGACATACACATAAAATTAAAATAAAAATTAAAAAAGAGCAATAGTGCAAGAAAGAGATATAAATGACATCTAGATCTGAGAGGAAGAGGGAAAATTGTTTCAGTTTGCAGCTGGCATGATTCCGTAGGAGGAAACACAAAAGTTTGACATGACTTATAAATGAATCTGATAAAGTTGGTACACACTAAATAAAGACACAAAGTCAGCTGCACTTTCGACGAACAGTGCTGGAGGTTAATCCCAGAGCCTTATGAATGCCAGGTAAGTGATCTCTCTACCACTGAGCTATATCTCCAATTCTTTTTTGAGATAGGGCATCTTTCTGTGTAGCCCTCACTGGCTTGGAACTCACTGTGCATACCAAACTGGCCCCAATTCACAGAGATCTGCATGTCTCTGCTTCCAGGTACTAGGAATAAAGGTATGTGCCGCCATGTCTGACTTATATACAGTTCTGCTTATGGTAGTCTTAAAAAAGTCAGTTAGGGATGAATTTAACCAAGGAAGTGAAAGACCTATATGCTGAAAACAATAAATATTTATGAAAAAGTTTGAAGAAAAATAAGTAGAAAGATATTCTGTGCTTGTAAGTTGGAAGAATTACTATGTTAAAATGTCTACATTAGCTGGGCCGGTAAGTCCAGTACTCAAGAGGTGGAGGCAGAAGGATCAGGAGTTCAAGGACACTCTTAGTTATATAATTACTTCAGGGTTACCCTGAGCCACATGAGAGCCCTTCCCCAACAAAACCCAAATAAAATGTTCTCATTATCTAATATGATTTATATATTTAATGTAATCCTATAAAATTTCAAAGACTTGTTCACAAAAGTAGAAAAAAATCTTTAAAATTTGTGTTCTGTTTATGAAAACCCAGAATAGCCAACATGGTCTTCAAAAAGGAAAACAAAGTTAGAGGCATCACACTTCTTTATTTCAAATTATTATAGAAGGCAATAGGCAATCAAAATGCCATAACAACAAATTTGTACACCATTTGAGCAAACTAGCCAGCCAAGAAATGAATTCAGTGGTATCTAGTTAGAGTTTGAAAAGGCCACCAAGGAGATAAAATGGACAGGAATATTTATTACTAAATTATGAGGAAAACTAGCTATTTACATATATTATGAAGAAGAAAACCAGACCCTCATTTTATAACATATATAAAAATCTACTTAAAATGTTTTTGTTTCATATTTAAAACGGCAGCCAAAGTGGATAAAAGTCCCAAATATAAAACCTGGACTGTAAATCTTATAGATGAAAATATAAGAGAGCTTCCAATCTGTGCCAGATCACTGAGCAGACATCGATCATTAGCTATGCACCCAATTCCACAAAACCCAGAGGAGGATGCAGTCCCAGGAGCTCTAACACAACCAGCATCATAGGATGCTGAAGGAGCATGGTGGCTGCCAGAACAATGGGTGAGACATGCTGATTCCCAGACAAAGAATGATGCTGACTTGTGAGCTTGCTGAGTGCCTTGACTATGGTGACTGGGAAGCTGTATTGGACATATGTTCCTGACCCACCTTTGCTTACCTGTACCCCTGATGGGACAAGCTGCCTTGCCTCAAGGTTTTAGACCTTGTGGAACAGAGAATCAAAAAGAGAAGTTATAATGACTCCTGGATTTTTCTTAAATGTGACCAGTTATTCAGACTCAATCATGGACTGGTCTAAAAATCAGTCTAATATTTGAAATAACAGTCTTCATTTGGAAGTCTAGTTCTGGACATTTTCAGAGACATATTTGGAAGTTAGCTGCAGTTCTCTGTGATGTTATGTTAGTAAGAGATAAAGTTGGAACAGATTCTGGATTTCAAACAAGTGTTAGTGCACGTGATAAGGCTCTTTCAATTGTCAAGTTAAAATTACTTTTGTCTCTTTTACAATATTTATTATAAGTTGCATTGATTGTATACTTTAATAACTCTAATTGTGTTAGTGTGTTAAAACCCGGAATGTCTGTTGTGGAAGTCTATCAACCAGCTTTTGTCTTACTGCCCTGAGTATTACAGAACCTTGGTTTTCTGAAAAAAGCTTGCAAGTACTGGAAGAAGTGAGTCAGGCTTTAGGCAGAAGCAAGAGGGTAGTGGGCTTGATCATTGCTGGTATAACAGCTTTAATTACATTAATTGCTAGCACCACTGCTTCTGCCATTGCGTTGACACAAGAAGTTAAGAGAAATTCTTTTGTTAATCATTTATCAAAAAATGTTACTAATGTGTTGAGTATACAAGAGTAAAGATTTAGGTAGGCATTAGGAACAATGGATTGATGCTCTTTATCCTTAATTCAAATTATTGAAAGGAGGTTCAGAGTTTAAGAATAAGGAGCCATCTCGAGTATCATGCCAAATACCAATGGAGTTGTGTTATTTCTAAAATTTACAATTATAGTTATTACAATTAGAAAAAAGTTTAAAGACACTTTTAGGGTATTTGGCATAATTCTAATACCTCTCTGAATGCTTTAACTTTGCATAGTGAGATTATGAATTTAAAGAATGCTGCTCTGCTGACCTTTGATGCTGTAGATAATGCTGACAAAATTATCCATGGCTTGAGGCCAGTATTTCCATTTTGGTCAAGCTTCAAGAATGGCATATATAGCTTGATCATGCTAGCTCTTTTTGTCTCAGGAATACTTTTATTCCTGCCCATTGTGTTAAAGCTTGTCTTTAATAACATCAACATGTTGGCAGCCAAAGTATATGACTTGAAACTGAAAATGGACCTCCAGACAAAGTTATTAAATTAACAGGCTGACAAGCCAAGGATGGGTATGATTCTGCACAGAGCCTTACCAACCTAAGACAGAAATGCATTGTTTTTGATAATGCATATTCCAGGACAGGTAAGGAAGGTATTCTTGGAAGAACAACCTAAGACATGCTCAGGCTTGTTTATGAAATAAAAAAGGGGGAGATGTGGAGAGCTTTTGTGTCTACTTAGCAAGAATCTGACATGGGCCAAGGACAAGGAAATGGGCTGCTTGGCAGAAATATGACATTGGCCAAGGACAAAGAATTGGGCTTCAGGCAGGAATCTGACATTAGGCTAGAACAAAGAAGTAATTTCAGGCAGGAATCTAAATCCTAGTCTAGAACAAAGAAATAATTTCAGGCAGGAATCTAAATCCTAGGCTAGAACAAAGAACTAATTTCAGGCAGGAATCTAAATCCTAGGCTAGAACAAAGAACTAATTTCAGGCAGGAGTCTAAGTCTTAGGTTAGAACAAAGAAGTAATCACAGGTAGGAATATAAATCTTAGGCTAGAACAAAGAAGTAGGCTTCAGGCATGAAAATGACTTTGGGCTAGGACAGGGAAGTAGGCTCAGATACTTTGGTCATCCTGACAAGCCCTTAGAATAGTGATCACAGGACTCTGTTTACTGCCTTGCTTGTTCTTTGACTATTTGCGTTTATTGTCTTGCTTGTTCCTTGGCTATTTGCATCTATTGTTTTGCTAGTTTATCAATCTAGAACTGACCTTAATACTTGCATGAAATTGAAATGGTATAAAAGCAAAAAGGAGGAAGAGGGATGGAATAGGGTGTTTATGGGGCAGGGAGAGAATGGGGAAAGGAGAGAACATCTGGAATGTAAATAAATAAAATATCCAATAATAAAAAAAACATAAGAGAAAGGATGTTTGATATTGGCTTTCATTGTTTTTGAGGCTGGAGTCTTACTGAATAACCCAGTCTTCCTCAAACTCTAGATCCTTCTGTTCCTGCCCCTAGAATGCTAAAATTACAGATGTGCTTCACCACATCTGCCTCTATTCCTTTTTATAATTTTTTTTCTTTTTGTAGTACTAGGGATTGAAACAAGGGCTTCTCATATACTAGACAAGGTTTCAACCATTGAGCTATGTACTCTTAGGCTAACAGTGATCTTTTTGAATATCATGCACAAGCACATACAACAGAAGCAAAACAACAAGTTGTTGGACTGGAGAGAGAGTTCTTTGGTTAAGAGCACTTGCTGTTCCTCCAGACAACCTGGGTTTAGTTTCCAGCATCTACATGGCAGCTCACAACCACTTTTAGCTTTGGTTCTTGGGGATCTGATAACCTCTTCTGGTGTACCAGACATGGATATGATTATACATGTAGGTTAAACATTTCATAGATATGAAATAAAAATAAATCTTTTAAAAAACAGTAAGTTAAGCCTGATGGTGGTGGTGTATGCCTTTAATCCCAGCACTTGGGAGGCAGAGGCAGACAAATCTCTGAGTTTGAGGCTAGCCTGATGTACAGAGCAAGTTTCAGGATAGCCAGGGCTAAACAAGAGAAACCTTGTCTTGAATAAAGCAAACAAACAAAACTAACAAACAAAAAACAGTATGTTTTTCTTATCAGCCTAAAGGACTTATGTACCACTGTACAGGGAAATAGACAGCCCATGAAGCTAGGTGTGTGGTGGTGCAAGCCTTTAATTCTGCCACTTGGGAGGCAGAGGCAGAGGCAGGTGGATCTCTGTGAGTTTGAATTTGAGGCTAGCCTGGTTTACATAGTACATTCTAGAACTGCCAGAGCTATATAATAGAGGGACCCTAACTAAAAATAGCCCTCCCCCAAACCACAAACAGCAGCAACAACAACAGCAATAAAAAAGAAAGAAAAAAGGAAGAAAAAGAAAAAGAAAGAAAAGATAAAGTCAGCTTATGGATTGGGAGAATATATTTATGAACTATATGTATGATAAATTTATATAAAAAACAAGGACTAATACAGCTTACTACCAGGAAAACAAGCCAATTAAACAAATAGACAAAGGTCCTGAGTAAACATTTTCCCTCAGACAACATACAAATAGCCAACAGGGATATGAAAAAGCATTCAGATTAAGTAGCCATTAGCAAAATGAAAATCAAAAACACCATGAGAAATCACACCATAACTGTTTTGAAGGGTAATTATCAAAAATACGAGCAGTAACACATTGGCAAGGATGTGGAGAAAAGGAAACCATGATAGACTGTTGCTGGGAGAGTATATTAGTATAGCCATCATGGCAAAGAATATGGAGGTTCCTAAAGAAAACAAAAGAAAGGGAGTAAGTAAATGGGGCTGGAAATGTAGGTCAGTGGGATAGTACTTCCTGAGCAAACAGAGGCCTGAGTTTGATGCTTAGTGTGCGACAGTGCGCGCGCATGTGCGCGCGTGTGCACACACACACACACACACACACACACACACACACACAGACTGCCACACAATTCATCAACTACTGTTCTCAAGTCTGTTTTCAAATGTTCCATGCAGTTTTTTTCACAATGGCTAAAATGACTTAAGTGTATGTCAGATAAGTGGATGAAGAAATTGTGGCATACATGTACATATGTACATAATGGACTGCTATTTAGTCTTTCAAAAAGATATGTTACTTGTGACAGTATTGGTGAATAAGAAAGATATTATGCTAAGTGAAATGAAATGATCTAGACACAGAAAGAAAGCTACTATATGATGTCATTTATGTGTGGAATCTGAAAATGTTGAGTACATAGAAACAGAAAAGGAGAAACTAGGGAAGAATGTAGGTCAAAGGACACAAACGTGCATTTATGTAGGATAAACAAGCCTATAAATCTAATGTACTGCAGAGTTTTGGTTAATAATGTGTTGCATATTGAAAATTTACTAAGAGGGTAGATTTTAGACATTCCCTGTATATACATGCGCGCGCGCGCACACACACACACACACACACACACACACACACACGAGCATGTCAGCACATACAATGGTAACAATTGGAAGTGATGGAAAAGTTAAATTACTTGACTCTTTTTATAATTTCAGTATACATGCCAAAACATACATGCCAAACATCATCTCTTATACCTTTAATTTACACAATAATATACCTGTGTGTGTGTGTGTGTGTATGTATATATATATATACACACACACACACTGAGGATTTCTTTGTATCTTCTTAAGCCCACCAAGTCCCCAATTTGACATCTAGGGAAATGCAAAGAGATAGCTTTGTTCTCTTTTGCATTTTAGATTAACATATCTTCCAGAAAACTTGTTGCCATGGCAACAAATTTTCTCTCTCTCTGTAGTGTACTGCATAAAAATAGCTCTTTGTGTTGGAGAATGATGCTAGTAACAGGTTGTTCAGTGACTATATGGCAGGGTGCTTGGTCAGGAGCAGTTTCCCAACATTCCATTGTTTAAAGTTGTGAAATCAAAATGAGTATTGATTTTTTTTCACCTCAAAATGTAACTTTATCTAGCAAATGCAGGTATTGGCGCATACACTGGCACTCTGTTGAATTATAAATGACAAGCCTTCCTTTGCAGGTCAGGTCAATATGACAATGAAAGCTACCCTATGGTGATAAGTAACAGCTTTTTCCTTCTTGAGTTGGTGATGCAGGGTGTGGAACACAGGTTGGTGTAGAGGTGCAGTAGGGGCAATTTTCTCACCAAGAACCCAGCTTTTTAGGTTGTAGGTTGCAACACTGTTTGAGGTTGTATGACTGAATGTGAAGTAATCAATAATTAATTCAGAATCAAATGTGCAACTAATCCTAGGTGTTTTTGGCAGCAGTCCCCCACATCGTATTGCATGCCTCCACTGCACTCTGGTTCTGAACACCAGTGTGCACCTTGTATTCTGTAGCCCATCACACAGTGAAGGCTGTCTGAGGCACCTTGGCTCAGATTTGAGACTCTTGTATGTTATGAATTGTAGTGTCCCCCACACCACCTTAAGTACAAAATGCTTTGTGTTTATAGAAACATTAGTTTAATTTTAGAAAATAATATTTTCCTACTACCAATATTGGGCATATAATTACGAAGTTAATATAGCTTTGGGTTATATTGTGTTAGAAAGTTCACAAATGAATGAATGTTTGATTATAGAAATTGAATTGCCAACTTGAATTTAATAAAACAAAAGTCATATAATAAATTTTGGGTTGTGATTTCAACAATTTCTCAATTTCCTTTAGCATACCTTTCCCATTTTATACTACATATTTTTCTGAAGCAGCATTCTCAGAATTGACAGTGATCATCTGTGTGAAGTATTAAGGATGCCCTATGTCTTGCAGTATCAAATATCCCTCTAGAATTTAATTTTTATGTAAAAAATAATAAGTACACCCATTGCATTAGTTTGCAAATTTACTTTAGTCTTGAACAAATGGTAAAATTATGAGTATACTAAATAATTATTTTAAATGAAATTTACTTATGATTTATTTACAGTGAATATTTGAATTGTAATACTATTAATATACCTATATACTTGGAATTCTATAAATATCTTGGGCAAAATGATTACTAATGGCAACAATTTAAGAAGTCCTACTCTTAATAACTCAGGGTTCTCTGCCTAAGCACTCTGTACTTCTAAATCAAGTAGGAAGCAGTCAGGTTGAGCAGATGAGCACTGAGATATTATCAAGCAATAACTTCTATGGCTTCTTAACTGGAACAGCTCTTTTGGAAAGGTCAGTGCTCCCTGATGGTTTTAGTATTGGCTTCATACATGTAGCGAAGGATGGAATCTGATCCTACTCTTCCTTTTTTTAAAAAAAATAAATTCCTTAGGCAAATGCTTAGAGTAGCACCACACAGAAATTTTGCTATTTTCTTACCTTTCTTTCAGAAATTTGTCTTATATGTAAACAACAGCTTCCTGGTGCTGAAATAAAATGTACCATAGCTTTGAGAATTTTAGAGGCCATTTCAAGAAAATACCAAAGATGGGAGTTTTGCAACTAAAAGCAAAAGCTTTAGTTCTTATTTGCACTGAGTAACTACAGAGATGGAATTACTGCTTTTGCCTTTTCTGTTAGAGTCAGTACACATAATGCCTTCTTGTTAAGAATATAGAAATTGGGTGGGGGTGGGGCTGGAGAGATGGCTACAGCCTATCTCAAATATTCTTGGCTTCAGTTTTCTTTCTGCACCCATATTACTTTTCAATCATAAATGTCCACAACCCTTCCCAGTAAGGCTGAGAGTAATCCATTTTATCATCTCGTAGTTAATGTGTTTCCTTTGCTGGAGTAGTAATTGTAATCTTTCCAGTCTCTTTTTATTTCTAACCATATTGCTTTCTACTCTTGGGCTTTCAGCAAATGTGTAAACATTGACAGTTTAATAATCTAAATTAAGACACCTGGATTGAGATGAATTTTAACACACATGATTACAGTGACATACTCTCCACTGATCAGATTGAACTTAGTTTGCTTGACATAATCAAGTTTGGAACATATATGTAATTAAATATTTTTTCTCATTTTTCCACTTAAAACATAACAGTGCTACTGATTGTAGCCCACATCCTGTAAAGCTTGCACATTTAAAGTATGCAAGTCAATGGTTTTGCTATAGTCACAGAGTTGTACACCTATATCACTACTTAGTTCTAGAATATTTCCATCACTTCCAAAAGAATCCCCATATTCCCTAGTGGTTGCCTCCAATCCTACTGTTACTAGACAGCCACAGAGGCTCTTTTTGTGTCTATGTATTTGCCTATTCTGGACATCTCATAGAAATGAACCCATAAAGTTGAGCGCAGTGGTGAATGCATATGATTTCAGCATGTGGGAGACTGAGGTAGGAGAATCTCTGCAAATTTGGCGTTAATCTGGATTACCTAGTGATTTCATGTCTTTCTGGGGATAGAGAGCAAGAGTATGTTTTAAGAAAAACAAGACACAAAAAGAAATACTGAGCTGGAAAGATGGCTCAGTGGTTAAGAGCATCAACTGCTCCTTCAGAGGTCCTGAGTAATTCCCAGAAACCACATGACTCAGAACCATCTGTAATGGGATCCAATGCCCTCTTCTGGTGTGTCTGAAGACAGCTATAGTGTACTCACATACATAAAATAAATCTTTAACCCCTGCCAAAGCACCAACAAACAAAAAAAGAAATGCAGTCATATAATATATAGTAACTTGTTGCTGATTAACTCCATGTAACATGTTTTCTAGTTCATCTACGTTGTAGCATGTATTAGTACTTTTTATGGCCCAGTGATATGCCATTGTATTACATTTTACATTTTTATTTCTTGATTCATCAATTGATAGACATTTGTTTTAGTCTTACCTTTTGACTGTTATGGATAGTGCTGCTGTGAACATTTGTGTTGGAGTGTTTGTGTGTATAATGTTTCGAAATTATACGTGGGAGTAGAGTTGTTTCACATTCTGTGTGGCTGCCCTTTTGAGGAACTTTTAGACTCTTTTGCAAACCAGCTATAGTGTGTTAATTTTTGCCACCAATGTGAGGCTTCTCATTTCTTCACATCCTTGTTAACAGTTGTTATTGTCTATTGCTTTGAAGTTAGCTAACTTAGTAGGTGTGTAGTGGTAGCCCATTGTGCTTTATCATTTTGGAACAAGGTGTACCTCTCTATGTAGAGCAGGCTAGCCTCAAATATGCAGCAATATTCCTGTTTCTGCTTCCTTAGTGTTGGGATTATGAACATGCACTCCCATGCCTGCCTCATACTGTAGTTTTAATTGGTAGTCCCTAGATGACTTTTAATATTGAACTGCTTCCATTGCCCTCCCACTTACTTGTTTCGTGACAGTTTTATTGTGTATCCTATATATTGGTCTAGAGCTCACTATATAGCTTAGGCTATCCTTGAATTTATAGTAATCTTCGTGCCTCAGGCTCCTGGGTCCTGGGATTACAAGTGTATACCACCATATCTAGCTTGGAGGATCTCCTCACATACTTATTGGATACTTGTGTATTTCCTTTTCTTTTCTTTTTTGAGATAGTGTCTTATGTCTTCCAGGCTGGCCTCTAACAGTATATGTAGTAGAAAGCAATCTCAAATTTGTGACCCTCCTCCCCGTACTCCCCAGGTACCCGGATTATGGCCGTGCCCCACCACACCCAATTTATTTGGTTCTGAGGATCAAAGCCAGACCTTTGTGTGTGGTAGGAAAGCACTAACTGCGCCACTGAGTGAGCTTCATCCCAGCCTTGTATGAATCTTCTTTAGAGACATATGTATACATTTATGTGTCCATTTGAACAATTGTGTTGCTTTTCTTTATAGCTTGAATTGTAAGGTTGTGAAATATGTCCTTACATATATGTCATCAGAAAAGCGATTTACAACAGTTTTCTCCTATTCGATAGAGTTTTTCTTTCCTTCTGGTGTCCTTTGAAACAAGAAAGTTTTAAAAATGCTTAAATTTTTGATCAGGGCTTAAATTTTTTTTGGTCATTTGTATTTTTGATGTCTTTCTTAAAAATATTTAAACTCTGTTTGTTTTTTTTTTTTTTTTTTTTTTTGAGATAGGGTTTCTCTGTGTAGCCCTGGCTGTCCTGGAGCTCACTCTGTAGACCAGGCTGGCCTCCAACTCAGAAATCCACCTGCCTCTGCCTCCCAAGTGCTGGGATTAAAGGCGTGCACCATCACTGCCCGACAAAATATTTAAACTCTTAAAGAATTTAAATTTTATTTATTAGTTTGAGTGTTGGGAAGGGCACATATGTGCCACAGCATGAATGTGGATATCAGAGGACAGTTTTCAGGAGTTGCTTCTCTCTCTAATATGGGTCCTGGGGATTAAATGCAGGTTGGTAGGCTTGGTGGCAAGCATGTTTCCCCACCGAGCCATCTCACTGGCCTTTGGTGTAATGTTTAAGAAACCATTGCCTAATCCAAGATCACAAAGATTTACATATTTTTTTCCTATGAGTTTGTAGTTATAGTTTACATGTTGAAGTTTTAAAGATCCATTTTTAGTTAATTTAACTGTGTTCTGTGAAGTAATGGTTCAAATTTTTGTTTATTTGTTTGCTTTTTATGATTCTTGATCTCATAGATCCCAGGCTGGATTTGAAGTTGCTTGGTAGCCAAGGATGACCTTAAACTTTCTGATTCTCTTGCTTCCACCTCCCCAGTGCTGGGACTTGAGACTGTACTACCTCTCCTTGTTTTATCAAATTCTTTTAGAACCCTGTCTACAATCAGTTGACCATAAATGTAAGAGTATATGGTTGAACTGTAAGTTCTATCTCATTGACATATATTCCTATCATTATTTGAATACCATAGTGTCTTGATTTGTTTCATTTATATTTTTTTGAAAGAGAAGGTCTCAACTATGCAGTCCTGGACCACCTACAACTCCCTGTTTAGAACAGGCTAGCCTTGAACTCACAGAGATCCACTGAATGAGGTAGATTACATGGAAAGACAAAAACTGCAAAATACATGAATTGACCATTGTGTACCCAAAAGGTGGATGGATGTCTGATTCTAAGCATGAATCCTTGTTAGGAAATCTTGAACACTCAATTTTGCTTATTTGACTTTTTATGTTTGAGCAATAAGTGGAAGTCTGAGGCTAAAGCGGCTCCTTCAGTAAGAGGAAGACGTTTGCTAAGTGGTAGAGTGAGGCAGTGGTTTCAGAGTGCTACCTAAAGTACTGGTGTTGTGGGTTTATCCTTCTGCTTTCAGCCCTAGCTATACCTCACATAGTTCTGGATGCTCCCCCAGACTGTGTTACATGAGAATGAACTCTCTTCCTGTCATCATTGTCCGTCAGTTTTTCAGCCATATGATTTGCTCTCCATTTCCTTTATCTTATGTTTCTAGGTTTAAGCCTATTTTATTTAAAGAAAAAGGCCTGTATTACTATTTCTAGTGGAGTTCTGAGTGAGACTAGAGATACGCATGTATGTTCACCCCACTCAGACTATCCACTTAGTCACTGAAGTGATGAGTTTATAGAAAATGACATAGAAAAGAGGCAAAAATAGTTTAATCCATACTTTGCCTCCTTAGTGTTAATGTTGTGTACAAACATAAGTACTGTTATCAAGAATGAAAGAATTGAGGGGCTTGAGAGATGGTTCAGCTTTTAAGAGTGCTTACTTCTTTTGCCTCAGGTTTGAATCCCAGCACTCCCATTGGCCCACAACTACCTATAATTCAAGTTTCAGGGGGATCTGATGTCCTCTTGCCTCTAAAGGCACCTCTACACACAGGATGCACAGAAGCTCACATAGGCACATGTATGTACATACAAGTAAATACAAATTAATCTTAAAAAAGAATAGGAGATTGAGCTTGTCTTAGTTCCTTTTCTACTGCTCTGATAAAGCATCATGACCAAGGCAACTTATAAAAGTTGCTTATAGTTTTAGTGAGTCCATGACATATTGGGGTGCATGGCAGGAGGCACACAGGCACTGGAGCATTGGCTGAGAGTTTACATGTTGAGGCAACAACCCAGGAGGCAGACAAAGAGTTAACTGGAGTGCTGTGGGCTTTTGAAACCTCAGAGCTTCCCCCCAGTAGCACACCTCCTGCAGTAAGGCCCCACCTTCTAATATGTAACAAATAATTCCACCAACTGCAGACCAAGCCTTCAAATATGAGTCTATGGGACCATTTTTATTCAAGAGCTCAAGGGATGGCAGTGCCTGCTCGGAATCTCAATACCCAGAAAATAGAGATGGGTAGATTGATACAAGTTTGAGGCCATCCTGCTTAGTGAAACCCTGATACCTTTTCTCAAAACAACAACAACAACAACAACAACAACAACAACAACAACAACAACAAACCAAACCAAAAAACAAAACAAAGCCAAAAACCAAAAAGCCCAACAAAAACCAAACCTGAAGAAAAAAAGAACAGTTGAGCTGATATCAGTACATTACTACTAATTTTTATTAGAATTCAGTCAGTTTATCTCTCTCTCTTTTTCCTTTTTTGAAACAATGTCTCTTTGTATATCCCTGGTTGTCCTGTGACCCATTGTTTAGACCAATCAGAGATCTGCTTGACTCTTCCTCCCATGTACTCAGATTAAAGGCATGTGTCACTACACCTGATTTTGTCAGTTTTTTTAAACTGGTAGTCCATTTCTGATGTAGAATCTTATCTGGAATCCCTTATTGCACTTACTTTTAATTTGTCTTTAGTTTTTCCCAGTCTGTAACAGTTTCTTAATCTTATATTTATGATACTTTTGAAAAACATGGATTGTTTATTTCATAGAATGTCCCTTCTATGAAAATTTGAGTTTTTCTGATCTCTCTCTCTCTCTCTCTCTCTCTCTCTCTCTCTCTCTCTCTCTCTCTCTCTCTCTCTCTCTCTCTCCATAGTCTGATTCATGTAGCCCAGGTTAGAGTTACTCACTATGTAGTTAGGTTACTCACTATGTAGTTGAAGTTGACATTGAACCCTTGAACTTTTTATCCCCCTGCCCCTTCCTCCTGGGTGCTGTGTCTGGATTTGTTTGATGTTTTCTTATGGTTCAAATACAGTTGAACATTTTGGGGCAAGAATGGTAAAAATTATTATGCATATTTTAAATATCTTATCAGGGATATAATTTTAGTAGGTCTTATTACAGGACATATACTTTGATTTCGTGTTTAAATTGGAATTTGCAATTTCTTTACTACCAAATTGCTACATATCCCTTTATAGTTAAAGAATCTTGGGAAAGAGATGCTTGAAGACAATGCACGTATTCCATTTTTCCTTGAAAATTTGCTCATTCATTTAGTGTTCATTTGTGGGTCAGTCAATGTCATTTTTTAGAGTATTTGTGATAAATATGTGTCTAAGATGACTAGACTATGCCCTACAAAAATGAAGATAAATTATGTTGGAATCCTATTGTATTAGTATGACTCTAGCCAGTATGTTCTCCAACTTCCAGGGCTCAATACAGACACCCTTTCTACCCAGTATGAACATTTCTGGTTATGTAGATGTTTGTCTGCCATGTAGTGACTAAAGGTTTCAGGCTAGCATTTTACTTTGAAGTAATTTCAGAGTGCAGGGACCAGCAATAATACCAGAGTCTTGTATATCCATTGACCTAGGTTTAACATAACATTTGTTATAGTGGCTCTATTTCTCTCCATCTCTCTCCTTTCCTCCTACTTACTTTATATATCTGTATTATACAACTGTTTTTCTCTACAAACTCATTGGAGATTAAGTTGCACATATCAAACTTTCTTGTACTTTAATATGTAAACCTAACAATATGTTCACCTGTTCAATTCTATTATATACATGATATAATTTTAGAGTTACATACCCAGACTTTTTCAAGAAATATGTCCATTAACTAGATTATAGCATTTACATGCAGGTCTTTTTGTCTTTAATTTTATCATATCCAGTTAAGATATGATTTTCATAGTTTTCCACTGAAGCTTTAAGTTAAAAACCTGTGTATATGTATATACTGTTACTTGAATATAGGAAATATGGGCTGGAAATATGTGATATAGCTTTGTGATAGAGTACTTGCCCAGTGTGTATGAGACCCTAGGTTCAATCCCCAGTACTAAAAACCAAAACAAAATAAAGCCCAAAGGAGAAAATTTAATATTAATGCAACCTTCTAGCCTCTGATCTAGATTTCAGATTCCCCAGTTATCCCTGAAACATTCTTTGTTGGAGTCGTTCCTCTATATTATAGGCTGTAGCCAACACGGCGTATGGAATTGATTTCTCATAGTTCTTTCATTTCCTTTGATCTGGAATAGTTCCTGTAAGCCTCCATCTGTTCTTTTCTTTTCTTTTCCTTTCTTTTCTGACACAGGGTTTCACTATGTAGTCCTGGAACTTGCTTTATAGACTAGGCTGACCTCTTAACTTGGGGGCAATCTTCCTTTGTTTCCTTTTAAAGTGCTAAGATTTCAGGAGAGTACCACCATGCCTAGCCTTTTTTCTTTGATTGCATTGGCATTTTGAAGAAGGATATGTCATGACATTATTTTGTAGAAAGTGCCAAGTTTGGGTTTGGTTTTGATTTTTTTTCTGGATAAGTGATTTACCTGTCCACACTATGTCTTTTTGTAATTTTTATCATTTGGTCAAAGTACTATTTAAGCCTGTAGTAATTTTAGATAAGATATACTAGAGTGGTCAATGACATGGAACATCTTACATTAATGTTTTAGATTGAACATTTCTGACTGAAAAGTTTTCAAAAACTGTTCATATCTAAAACTGGGACTGGTGGTGCCAACCTGTCACCCCCAACTACTTGGGGGTTTGAGGCAAAGGGATTACAAATTCAGAGCTTGCTTTTGGACTATAGACTGAATTCAAAGCCAGCCCAGAAAGTTTAGGGAGCCACTGATTCAAAATTTAAAGAAGCATAAAATAAGGGCTAGGAATAAAGCTCGTTGATGCATCACTTGCATAGCACTCACATGGCCCTACATTGACTGTCCACTATAGCAGAGAGACAGATTCAATACACCTAATATGAACTGAGTTAGTCACTATAAAAGTGAATGAGTAATTTAGCCATTCATGACTAGCTAACCTTTCTTCCTTACCCTCTTTTCTTTTTTTCTTTGTTTCCTTTTTTTCCTTTCTCTATTGCCATTTTTTCTTTCTTTGAATCTTTTTTTTTCTTCTTCGAGATAAGGTCTCACTCACATAACTCTGGCTGGCCTGGAACTTGCTATGTGGACAGTCTGGCCTTGCACTCACAGAGATTCACCTGTGTCTGCCTCCTGAGTTCTGGATTTTCTCTAAATCTTTCTTCCTCCCTCACTTCCTCTCTTCTTCTCCTCTCTTCCTTTGTGCTTTTTTTAAAAAAGTATTAGTTTCATGTAGTTCAGATTGGCTTTGAACTTGCTATATAGCATTGGCTGCCCTCTTCTCCTGTGCTGTGATTAAGCCATATGTCACCTCACCTGGCTCTGTTTTAGTTCTTTATGTAGGCATTTGTCTTTTTAAATTTTTAAAAATTTCTAGATCTTTTTCTGCCTCACATCTTAACTATCTAAATATTTTAAATGCATCTTTTTATTATAGTAAAGCATACATTAAATTATCATTTTAATCATTTTAAGCCTACACGTCAATGCTAAACATACTAATAAATATTACAAAATCATTACTAGTATCTGTTTGCACCAGGATTTTCATGTCTGTGATGGTTACTGTTGTCAACTTGACAGAGTCTAGAATCATCTACAAGGCAACCTCTGGACACACCTATGAGGAATTATCTATATTAAAGTTAACTTCTGAGAATGTGAGGGATTATCTTGATTATGTTAATTAATGTGGGAACACCTATTTTAATTATGGGCAGGACCATTCCCTGGGCAGGATAAAATGGAGACGGAAAACAGAGCACTAGCAAGCGTGGTCACTGTCTGCTTTCTGATTGCGGACTGATGTGATCAGTTGCTCCAAGTGCCTACCACTTTCCTGTCATGATGGACTATGTACTGGCTGGTTTTGTGTGTCAACTTGACACAAGCTGGAGTTATTACAGAGAAAAGAGCCTCCCTTGAGGAAATGCCTCCATGAGATTCAGCTGTAAAGCATTTTCTCAATTAGTGATCAAGGGTGAGAGGGTCCATTGTGGGTGGTGCCATCCCTGGGCTGGTAGTCTTGGGTTCTATAAGAAAGCAAGCTGAGCAAGCCAGGGGAGGCAATCTAGTAAGTAACATCCCTCCATGGCCTCTGCATCAGCTCCTGCTTCTTGACCTGCTTGAGTTCCAGTCCTGAATTCCTTTGGTGATGAACAGCAATGTGGAAGTGTAAGCTGAATAAACCCTTTCCTCCCCAACTTGCTTCTTGGTCATGATGTTTTGTGCAGGAATAAAAACCCTGACTAAGACAGACTGTATCCTTGAACTGTGAGCCAGAATAAGTTCCTTCCTTTTTTCTTGAACTGTTTTTGTTCTAGAGGGTCTTATACTGTAGCTGGCACTTCTGGAATCATTATGTTGTCCATATTGGCATCAGATTTTTAAAGATACTCTTGCCTCAGCCTCCCAAGTGCTGGGATTGTACACATGAACTATTATACCTGGCTTTTTATATTCTTTAAACTCTATATTCTGGGTATTTTTCTATTCTGAGTTTGTGGAACTAAAATGAAACAGCTTCCCAATTGAGCATTGAAAGAGATATTTTTTTTCTTTTGTGGTATTGGGATTGTACTTAGGGACACACATGTTAGACAAGCACACGACTACTGAGCTGTTTCCCCAGTCCTTTTTTTACTTTAAATTGGAAATGGACTCTTAATAAGTTTCCTAGGTTGGTATTGAATTTACTCTGTAACTCAGTTAGTCTTTGAACTTGCAATCCTTCTGCCTCAATCTCCAATGTTGTCCTTAGTAGCTGGAATTATAGGCCTGTACCACTGTTTCCAGTGGAGGGTTAGGGCATTAATTCACTTTTCTGGGAATGGGCAGGCATTTCATCTAGGCAGCACCCAGGGTAACAGGGCAATAGGCCCTGCTATTCCTATTAGCAGGAGTTGACTAGAAGTAAAGCTTTCTACTTGCTGAAACCAACACACTCCAAGGCACTCAGCCAGTGGGAAGGACTTTCTTTCCGCTATTTTACTTCTCCACTTCTCTCTCCTCTTCTTTCTCCTTCTCTTCCTTTCCTTCCTACTTTGTTTTCTTTTCTTTCCTTATCCCTACTTTTCTTTTAGAGACAGAATTTTAATGTGTATCTCAGACTGGAATTGAACTCACCTCAACTTTGAGGTGATCCTCCTGCCTCAGCCTCTCTCACAGGCTAGGATTATTGGCATGTGCCCCTATACCCGACTTGATTCTCATTCATGCTCTACTCTTGTCTGAAGACTCAGGCTCCCTTGTTATTACTTTTGTGGTTGTATCAAAGTACACGCAAAACATGCTAACTATCTGTTTTGGGTGCCAAAAGGCACATCTTAGTGTCTTGTAGTGAGCATTCTCAAAATTGTGTTGGTCATGGATGGGGGACACACATGTCTGCTGTTTATTACTGCTCCATAGGGCATTGGGTGGTTGAAAATGGAGGTTCTGTTTCCAGGATGGCCTCATCACCATTCTGTGATTCTCAGTGACTGTGGTTAGTCTCTCTCTGTGCTGTGTCATGTCTGTCTCTAGGGCTTTTCATATGGCTTACACCTTGGATACTCATACCACTGTGGTCCCTGGGTACTTGTACTTCTCAAAGGGCATTGATATAGTGAAGCTCTTTATTTCAAATTCAACTCAGTAGTGGTAAAACTATTTAATATTGTCATTTTCTTTTCTTTCTTTCTTTTTTTTTTTTTTTTACAAAATATATATTATTTTAATAAAATTTTATTTAATTTTTTATTAATTCCTTCAGAATTTCATACAGTGTATTTTGATAGTATTTAACCCCCTAGCTTCTCCCAGATCCCCCTACCTCTGCACACACCCATCTTCATGTTTTCTCCTTTTATTTTCAAGCCAGTTGAGTCTAATTTGTGTTATCTAAATACTCTTGGGTATGAAGCTGCCTTGAAGTATCATCCACCTTATTGAAAACTGACCCTTTCTCTCCCAGAAGCTACCAAATGCAACTACTTCTTTAGCTAGGGCTGGGAAGTCCTTCCACTCCCCACCTGTGGCTCCATGTTGGAATTTTGACTGTCTTGAGCTTGTGTATGCTGTTACAATCTTATGAATTCACATGTGCAACTGCCCTATTGTGTCCAGAAGGCAGTCCTTCCTTTTTAGTCATCTGCCAGGTTTGATTCTTACAACTTTTCTGCCCCCTTCCTTAAACATTCCTGAGCCTGGGGGTGAATGAGTATGCTATAGAAATCCTATGTAGGGTTGAGTACTCTGCAGTGCAGTCTCTTATTCTTTGCACATTGACCAGTTGTGGGTCTCTGTTTTAGTTGCCATTTGCTGTAGTAAGAAGCTTCTCTGATGAGAGTTAAGAGATGAATTAATCTATGAATATAGAAACATGTCATTTTAGAAGTTGTTTTAACACTATGTTCATCTAGCAGAATAATAGTATTGTTCCCATAGGTCTAATCATAGGTCCTAGCTAATCATAGGTCCTTGGTTCTAATAATGGTGTTAGATATGGGTTCCATTTCATACAGCACACTTTAAATTCAATAAAAAATGGATCACTCCCATAATACTCATGCTACCATTGTACCAGTGAGCAAAGCTTGCCAAGACAGGAATTGTTGTGGCTCATAGTTTTATACCTGAGTAGGATTAATGGTTATTTTTCTCCTTTGGTAGCATGCATAGAACTCCTAGCATTATGAAAGCTAGCCAGTAGGTATAAAGCTTCCATGTCAGTACCAGCCTACTTTCTCTATGTTTTATGACTCAGTATGTGGTATATTCAGCACTAGGTACTACTATCAAGTTCTAGAGGGTAACCAAGAACAGTGACAAGAGCCTGTCATATATTCTCACTAGCCAACAAGTCAAAAAGAGGTAGCCTATTCTTGGTATTGAAGGTTTAATTTACTAGCATATGGTGTCTAGTTGGGCTCTTGTTACCCTGTTATAGGGCAACACCTTTTAAATTCTAAAAACATATGTGTATATATTTCAGATCGTCTATTGTAGGTTTTCATATGCCTTTTCTTGGTGTGAGTCATCTCTCTCCATATTTCTTCTTCTACCTTGTCATCCCATCCCCAATCCTATTTAACCTTCTCTGTTCTGTTTTTCCCCTTTGTCTTTTATATTACTGTATTGCATAGCTCCTCTCTTGAAAGCTCTCTCTCCATGTCCCCTTACTAGTTTCCTAACATCTATGGATATTTCCCAAGTTTGCTTCATTAAAAAAATAGTCCATTGATTCCAATTTTTGTTGCCCAAATGCTCATAGATGTCTCCACTTGAGTATGGTTGACCTATCAGGATCTACACATTAAAGAAATCTATGACTCTCACAGAAATAACCAACTGTATGTACTGTCTATACCTCTTCAGTTAGGGGTTAAAACTTGTAAGCCCTTCCTGTTCCATGCTAGCCTATTGACTGGCTTGATCTTGTGTAGGACTTGTGCAGGCAACCACAACTTCTTTGAGTCTATGCATGCAGGGATCTTGTTTAAGTGGAAGACATCATTTTACCTCTTTTTCCCCAGGTCTCTGACTTTTCTAGTATTTCACTTCCTCTCTCTCTCAATGGTTTCTGACCCGTGTGTGTGTGTGTGTGTGTGTGTGTGTGTGTGTGTGTGCGCGCGCACACACACTTGTGGCTGTGACCTAGATCTCCCATTTGTGGTGGAGCTCCACAGATACTTGTTTTTTTTCTTTTGTCATAAACTAGTCAGGATAAAAACCTAAAGGAAAGAACAGTGCTTTGCCTTCTGTGCTTTGTGTGTGGAGGATGGGTTGTTTAAAGAGCACAGGCTCAATTTTTTGACTTGATTTGGATTACTGAACGCCATCCTTCAGAAACAATTTCCTAATGCTTTCTCAGTCATCTAGCATGAGCACAAGCACAGACCTTTTTTTTCTTTCTTTTTTTTTTTTTGTTTGTTTGTTTGACTGGAAATTTACAACATCAGAAGTTCCTGATTAAAATACAGACATCTATAAAGCTGGAGCAGGAAGTGAACTTGATTGGTTCCTCCCAGAAGCCTGCTGGTCAGATGGCTAGCCACGTGAGCCCCTGGGCTCTCAGCTTAGCGTGACCAGCTCTTCTGAAGAGGTAGGATGAATGGCAACGGTGTTGTCAAAGTCGGCCTTAGTGGCCCCCATTTTCACTGCGACAGCAAAGCCCTGCAGCATCTCGTCACACCCAGTCCCCTGCATGTGGATGACAACCACCTTTTCCTCTTTGTTGGCACAAACCATCTTCATGACGCATCTCGTTTTCCTCGTGGTCACGGCGTGATACATGGGGTAAAGGCAGTAGAGTAGATTTTCACATTGTCTTTCCTGAACTTAGGAACAGCTTCATCTTCAGTGAGCCCCACGGTCCCAATAGGGGGGTGGCTGAAGACCACGGTAGGGATGTTGTCATAGTCTAACTTGGAATCTTGTTTGCGTTCAAAAAGTCTATGGGCAAGTTTCCAGCCAGCAGCGATTGCAACTGGGGTGAGGAGTGCTTTCCCACAGACGTCTCCCACGGCATAGACGCCTTTGACATTGGTATTCTGGAATTCGTCGACTAGGATATGGCCTTTTTCATCAGTCTGAATGCTCAGTTTATCTAGATTCAGACCCTTAGAGTTTGGGTCCCGTCCAATGGCCCAGAGCAGGCAGTCAACATCTGGAATCATGGTCATGGTGGGTTTCCTACCAGGAATGGCAGTAACCTCTTGGAGTTCCAAGCCCGATGGTGTCTTTTTTACTTCCTTAACCAATAGCATAGGCTGGCCTTAAACTTACTCCATAGTTCAGACATGTCTTGAACTCATGATCCTCCTGTCTCAGCTTACAGAGTAGCTGGGAGTTTAGATCTAAGCCACCAGGCACATAGTAAAACCAGATGTTTGTGTTTTCTGTTTTGAGATAGACTCTCAATCTGTATCCCAGACTGACCTCAAATCTGTATCAAAATTTCTGCCCAAGACTCCTAAGTGCTGGAATTACAAGCTTGGTCCATTATACCTGTGAGAACTTCAACACCTCCACACCAGCGTTTTCCAGCTCCTCAGTGCAGTTGGAACTGATGAGAGAATCAAAGCTTCTAAGAACCTAATCATGCCGGATCATAAGAGACGTCCTAGAACCCAGGGCCAAGAGGATGCCCGCAGTCTCCACGGCAATGGAACCGGCACCCACGATGACGCTGCGGCTGGGCAAGTCTTCCAGCTGAAAGAAGCCGTCACTTGTTATCCCAAGGGCACCTGGGATCTCGCTCTCATGAGGAACCGTGGGCACACTGCCTGTGGAGATCAGGATGTGCGGGCGGAGCAGTAAACGTTCTTCAGTTGACTTCTACCGTGGGTGGAGGACCATCTGAGCACAGACCTTTTACTCGATAAAGACAAGATAATAATAACAAGCTGGAACATCTTCATAATAAATACATTTGCATAGCTTTTCAAATTCTAGGTTATTGAAATTCTGTCAGCTTTGGCTGATTGCCATGTTCCTTCTGCCCTTGGGTTTTCTTTCTTCCTTTTGTTCCTTGAGCTATTCCTGATGACTTCAGAGGGATGCTTGGAGCTCTAACAGGAGGAGTGGCATTGCTGAGTACAAAGTGGTAAGGGGAACATGATGCTAATCCTCCTGAGGCTTCAGTAGAAGAGTGCCACGCCATCTTAGTGTATATTTTACAGGTAAGGTAAAAGTATAAAAACAAAGATAAAATGGTCTCTTAAAGGTCAGTATCTGATTCTCTACCTTCTCCACCATAGTAACAATAATTCAAAACAAGCTGTTCCTCAGACAAGAGCAAAATAGTAGCTCTGGATCTTTTATAACCATGTGTTTATCACTTGTAGTGGAGGGTTTATCTTTTTTTTATAATTAATTAACTATTTAATTAATATACCAAATGCTGCCCTCCATCCCCCCTCATAGAGTCCCTCCCCTTTCCCCACTCTCCTTCTCTGAGAGGGAAGGGCCCCCTGGGTATCCCCCCATGCTGGCTCATCAAGTCTCTGCAGGGTTAGGTATATCCTCTCCCACTGAGGCCAGACAAGGCAGCCCTGTTGGGGAACAGGTTCTACAGTCCAGTCAGGCTACAGCTTTAGGGACAGCCCCCACTCCAGTTGTTGGGGGACCCTCATGGAGACTGAGCTGCACATCTGCTACATATGTGCTCAGGGCTCAGGTCCAGCTCATGTATGTTCTTTGGTTGGTGGCCCAGTCTCTGAGAGCTCCCAGGGGTCTAAGTTAGTTGAATAAGTTGGTCTTTCTGGGGAGTTTCTATCCCCCTCAGGGCCTTCAGTCTTTCCCCTAACTCTTTCATAGGAGTCCCTGACCTCTGTCTAGTGTTTGGCTGTGGTTGTCTGCGTCTGTTTCAGTCAGTTACTGAATAGAGCCTCTCAGATGACGGTTGTACTAGACTTCTGTCTGCAAGCATAATGTAATATCATTAATAGTGTTAGGGATTGGTGCTTGCCTGTGGGATGGGTCTCAAGTTGAGCTGGTCATTGGTTGGCCATTCCTTCAGTCTCTGTTTCATCTTTGTCCATGAATTTCTTTTAAAGACAAATTTTGGGTCAAAAGTTTTGTAGGTTGGTTGGTGTCCCTATCCCACCACTGGAGTCCCCCCTGGGTACAGGAGGTGGCCTCTTCCTGTTCCATGTCACCACTGTTAGGCATCTTGGCTAAGGTTACCTGCATTGACTCCTGGGGGCTATGGAGGGTTTTTCAAATAGGAAAAGTGATGCTGGTTCTCAAGATTAGTAATCTTGAGGTATTCAATATTTGAGACAGAATTATCAGGGAAGGTGAGAAATTAGTGATTCCTAGCTTCCAGCTCCTTCTCTTCTGTGGGTAAATCAATAAATAGTTTTTGATGTAGTAAAAGAACAAATTTTTTGATAGGCTTTGACCGACTTCAGAGTGCCATTTACACAACAGACAAATCACTGAGTTTTCAGAGTTTAATCACATCCCAGATCAGGGTTTTGAGTACCTGGAAGTAATCCCCTAGGATTATTTTGAATGGTCAGATTAGAAGGTTTCTGCCATGACATATATTATGTTACGTTGTGCTTCAAAATTCTTTACATGGTGTCAAATAGGTGGGAGGATTTAAATAAATTCTCTTCAGTGCTTCATGGGATGAGATGATCCAATGGGAGCTGAATGTTTTCAATTAGGACTTTTTTTTTTTTTTTTGGTTTTTCGAGACAGGGTTTCTCTGTATAGCCCTGGCTGTCCTGGAACTCACTCTGTAGACCAGGCTAGCCCCAAACTCAGAAATCCGCCTGCCTCTGCCTCCCAAGTGCTGGGATTACAGGCATGCGCCACCACTGCCCGGCCTGAATTAGGACATTTCTATGGTTACCATTAAGCATGCCAAAATTCATAGCCATAGGAGATTTTTTTTACATCTTTCAATATTGATTAAGAAATCTGAGAACAATTTCAAGAAATGTGGGATGTAGGTGGAGGCTAAATTCTGAGGATAGTATAAAATTTGCCTTTTCTCCCCTGGTTAAAGGATAGTTCAAAAATATTCTAGGCAGTCAGTCAAAGTCAATAACAGGATTTCCATCAGGAGATAGTCTAGAAGAAAAGGTAACATAACTTATATCTTTCATCTAGGTCTTGTTTCTTTAATTATTAACATTTAGTTAATGTTATTTATCACTTATTTATTAACATTAGCTTTCTTATGAGACATTGGTGGTATAAAATGAGAATTTTGACCCTTTGTATATATGTGTCATTTGCAGAAAACACATTCTAGATATTGTTAGCTGACATCTTTAAATTTATATCTGTCTTGGAAACATTTACATTGTAGATTACTTAAAAAAGAGAGGCTAATTCTTCACCTTAATTTTCATCTCTCTGAGGATCTATGGGATGGAATTCAAGTGGACCCTGGCCTTGAATGGAGAAAAAAATACATCATTTTGATTAACCATGGATGTTCAATGTTTTCATCAGTCAGTGATGTAGCCAACAGATGATAGCACACAGCCTTAGTTGTGCTTTTGTCTTAGTAAATGTGGCATGGTTTGAGTGCCACAGTCTCATAGGGAGTGGCACTGTTAAGAGGTGTGGCCTTGTTGGAGTAGGTGAAGCTTTGTTGGAGGAAGTGGTTATAGGGGGTGAGCTTTGAGGTCTCAGATACTCAGGCCAGGTCCAGTTTTCACTCTCTGTTCCTGCTGCCTGCTGCTTAGGATGTAGAACTCTCAGCTCCTTTTCTAGCACCAAGTTTGCCTGTGTGCTACCATGTTTCCCACCATAATGACAATGGACTGACCTTCTGAAATGTGAGCCAGCCCCAGCTTTCCTTTATAAGAGTTGCTGTGGTCATGGTGTCTCTTCACAGCAATAGAAACCCTAACTAAGACAGTAGACCGCAGATGTTCTCATAACTTCTGCAGATGAGGTTTTGAGACAAGAGTTGCTCTGCAGCACAACCTAGCTTGGACTTTGCATCCCTCTTTCAACTTCCTGAGTGTGCTTTACAGGCATGTATGATTATGCCCAGGTCTGCTGCAGATACCTTCAAGTATCATTTTAGCTGATCATTTCAAATTTTGGCAGTTACTAGAATTATTAGAAACTCTTCTTCTTTTTTTTTTTTTTTTTTGTTTTTGTTTTATGAGGCAAGGTCTCCCTGTATACCTTTGGCTGGCTTGGGACTTGTGGTGATCCTTTTGTCTCTACCTTCCATAGTTTTTATTTTAAATATCATAATAAAGAACACATTGCTATATCATCACCTAGTATTTTGTAATGTTTTATTGAGTTTTCAATATAATCGGCTTCTTTTAAAATGCCTATTTTTTGTACTTTGAAACAACATGCAGAAAATTTTGTGTGTGTAGCCTCTCTCTGTCTCTCTCTGTGTCTCTGTGTTTCTGTCTCTGTCTCTGTCTCTGTCTCTCTCTCTCTCTCTCTCTCTCTCTCTCTCTCTCTGTGTGTGTGTGTGTGTGTGTGTGTGTGTGTGTGTGTGTGCATGTGCATGTAGGCCAGAGGTCAACTATGAGTATTATCCCTCAGGAACCATGCACTTGTGTTTTTGAGATGCTTTTAGATTGTAGAGCTGTTCTTTAGCTTAGCTTGGTGGGGACCTATCTGAGGTTTCTCCATGAAACCATGAGTAGTCATGGAAGGGACTGAGAATGCAGAAAACAGGCAAAATGATTGCAGAGAGGTAGAAATGAAATGCTCTACTTGACTTTCTTCCCAACACACTGTTCTGTAAAAAGTGGCAAGTGAATTTGCTGTAGTGTGAGATTATCTTTTTGGTATTTTTTGGTTTCGTTTTTTGAGACAATGTTTTTTTCTGTGTAGCCCTGGCTGTTCTGGAACTCACTCTTTAGACCAGACTGATTGTAAACTCAGAAATCCACCGGCCACTGCCTCCTGAGTGCTGGGTTTAAAGGCATGAGCCACAACCTGTCAAGCACAGAAGTTTCTTATGTCTATGGAACACAAATTAGCATTGAAGTGGAGTGTGTGTTGGGTACATAAGGGTTGGATTCTTGGTTTAAAAGGCGTGGTGAGTTTTAATCAGTTTTCTGTGACTATCCTTCATGTTTAAAATATCCATGCCTATGGATATTTCAAGGGTGGATAAACTGCGTTGCTCCTTAAACATCACTGGTCCCTTCTTATTGTTTGCTTTGGCTGTGGCTTCACTTAGCATGTGGCCTGTGAAGGCTAGAAATGTTTTGTCTTCTTCCAGGCAGAAGTGTTTCTTCTTCAGTGCTGGGGATGGTGCTTTGGCCTTGTATGTGGTAGACTAGTGCTCTAACTCTGAGCTACTTTCTCATCCCTAGGCAACAGCTTGAAGATCTAGCAAGTGGTTTGCTTTATTTCTTTTTCTTTCTGTAATGACAACTGGTGATGTTGCAGGTCGACTCAGCTCCATTAGTGTAGATACTAGAATGATAGTGATGTTGGTCAGAATCCCTAGCAAGTATGTGATGTTATTTTAAGTTTTTAAGATTTGTTGACTACGGGAAGCTCCCAGAGACTGAGCCACCAACCAGGAACATACATAGCTCAGTCCAAGGCCCCTGGCACATATATAGCAGAGGTCTGCCTCGTCAGGCCTTAGTGGGACAATATCGGCTGAGAGACTTGAGGCCCTAGAGAAGGGGGAGGCCTGATTGGGGGGGGGGGGAAGCATTGTTTCAGAGGCAAGGGAGAGGAGCAATGGAATGAGGATCTGTGGGAGGGGCTACTGAGAGAAATGGCAACGACTGGAATACAAATAAATAAAAAAAAAGATTTGGTGATTATTTGATATTTTAACATGGTAGATCTCAAGCAGATACACCTTGAGACATCTGAGAATGTCTGCTGATATCTTTTGGTTGTCACAGTTAGGGAAGTGGTACTGATACCTAGTGAGCATAAGGTCCAGGGTGGTTAGTTCTCAAAATAAAGAATTACTAATTCCAAATGTTAGTAGTGCTAAGTTTGAGAAATGCTACATTAGTGTAACCTAGTTAATAATGCAAGGATATTGAAAAGATTAAATGGAATAAATTATATAAAGCTCTTTGGCACACGGGATGACCTTTTGTTTTATAACTATGTGACAGGGTCTGGCAACAGCTCTGAGTTCTTCCCTTGCCTCTATGGAAAATTAGTCTTTTTTAGACTTCCCTAAGGATCAGTATTATTTAATTGTTCTTGTGTTTATAAATTGAGGCTCTGAAACAAAAGAAAAGTCATTTATTCATCTTAAAAACTGAGGGAATTGGCAGGGCTCGATGATGTTTGCCTATATTCAAGCCCTTAGCAGGAGAATCAGGAAGTGGCTTTCAGGCCATCCTGGGCTATGTACTACGTTCCAGGATAGCCTGGAAGGGAAGGAGGGAAAAAGGGTGTATGTGCTTGCACATGGCGGGGGAGAAGGAGGAGAAGGATAGGAGGGAGGAGGAAGCAGGGGGAAGATGAGGAGGGAAGGAGGAGGAGAGGAGGAGGGAGGAAAACTAAAATTAAATGCTTTAGTACTAGGTTCTTTGTGTATAGCTTGATTTATTTTATTTTTTTACAGCACTCTTTAAAATTGGTATTCCCATTGTCATCTCGTTTTTATTAGGGAAATAGGAGACACTCATAGAGTATATGTTTGGTTGGCCCAGGATTTGAAGTGCATTTGTTTGCCTCCAGATACCTATTCTTGCCATGCTGTGAACTACATTGGTTTCAATGATGGCAACATTGATATGTAACAGTTGCATGTTGTCTTAGGAGGAAGGTAGCTTAAAGTTTACAAGGTTAAAAACTGAGCAGCTATTATCTCACATCATTTCTGTGAATTAGGACAGGAGAAGATAATCTGGGTGTTCTGGTTTAGGGTCCTCTTTGAGGTTGCAGTCAAGATGTATTATAGGGCTGCAGCTATCTGATGGCCAAATGGAAGTTAAAGATTCATCCACTTCTATGATGACTCAGTTCTACAGTGCTTGGCGGGAGGCTCAGTTTATCACCATTTGGGCCTTTCCTTATGGCTGCTTGAGCACCTTCAGCCATTATGACATGATTGCTGATGCCCCCAGAGTGAGGGATCTGAGAGAGACAGAAGGGCAGAAGTCACAATTATCTTTTATGATCTAACCTCGGAACTCTCATGTTATCACTTTTGCCCTCTTTTGTTGGTCACATTGTTGACACAATGTGGGAGATGATGGTACCAGGCACTACGAATACCAGGAGGTGGAGATCGTTGGGCTCCATATTAAGATCTTTTGCCACAATTATCAAAACATAAATTATATTTTATTTTTAAGTTTTATAATTTTATTTTATACTTTAAAACATTCAGATTGGCTAGGTGTAGTGATACATGCCTTTAAATCTCAGCACTGGGGGGTTGGACTGGGGGGAGCAGAGGCAGGCAAATCTCTGTAAGTTGAGGCCAGCCTGGTCTACATAGAGTTCAAAGATAGCAAGGGAAACATAGGCCCTATCTCAAACAATTAAAATATGAGTGAAAATATAAGTTTAGTTTTGTAAATATGTAGAAAATGGGGAAAATAAAATAATATAAAAGTTATAGTTAAAATACTTCATTTGTGGGGCTTAAATATATAAGTTGAAACATACTTGTACAGTGTTATCTCTGTATACATATACAGTGTGTGAGCTCAGATCATAGTTATTGATGTGTCTGTCATATTTATAATTTGTGTCAGGAGCATTCAAAATTCTCTCTCTAGATATTTTGAAATGAACACTCAATCACTGACAGCTACAGTTACTCTACTTGATATTGAACATTGGAAGTTATGACTTCTGTGAAGCTGCATCTCCAGACTTATCAGGCAGTCCCACCCTGTTACAGGAGTTATCTTTCAGTGAGATATGCTAGCACAGCCATTTTAAACGAAGCTGGGTGTTGTTATGTAGTACTGACTGGCTCCAAACTCATGCCATTCCTTCTGTACATGATCCCAAGTGCTGCTATTACAGTCATGCACTACCACACCCAGTTTTATTTGCTCTGGGGATTGAACCTAAGGCTTTCTGCATGCCATGTACTCTGTTAACTGAGTTTTATCTCTAACCCTTTTTTGCTGCTGATTTGATGTGCATGAATGCCAGCTAAAGTGTAGATGCAAGTTAATGTGTGGTGTCCATTAGTTCCATTGGCTCCTGGAAAGGGACTTTGAACAATTAGCCCTGAAATCTTCCCTATATAGCTTGGAAATTAAATTAGGTTTTCCTAAAAATTGAGAATGTCAACTGGCACTTTTCCTTACTCAGCTGAGCTATACTTTTGCTTAATATGCTAGGCTTTGAGCTTTCAGGAGTTGGAGGACTGTACCAGGGTGCAAGGTACATGGATTTACTGTGTCTGATCATGCACCCACAGAAGGAAATGGTTTCCACCCTAGGAATCAGTACATTACTCCTAACCACTGTTGAATGCAGTGGCATAAGACTTCCCTTCCATCGAGTATTTTTCTTTTTTCTTTCCAAATTGTGTTTAGTTGACCATGACCAATTTTCGCCCAGCTCTGGCTCACTCACTTTCCTTCTTGACTCCTGCTGTCCCAATGTCGTGCTTCATTTACACAGTGATAGCTTTTTTTGATTTTTATCTTAGTTTGACACCCTGTGTGTCATATTTCCTTTCTTAGATATAGGGGAGATTGAAAAAAAACTCCATGATTTGAAGAAAACTTACAAAAGCAATAAGCACTGTGGAAGAGACAGTCTGGGTTTTATTTTTTCCTGTAGCTAGAAAGGTGCTTTCCTGATGGGAAGGCGTTCTCATTTCACAGTGTAGGTGGCAGTGCAATCATGGTCGGGCAGGTTGCCAATACCTCTTTTGTTTTAGATGTAGCTGGGTCCAATGTGCTTACCATAATTAATATAGGTTAGAGTAAAAACAAGATATAATGACATAGTTGTCTTATATAGGTTAGTGGTGTGGGAACAGAGTTGATGATGCCCAATATTTGAAAATTGAGAAACTAGAGGTTTTTATAATTTTAAGTTACCTATTATCAATCTTTTTTGGTCATCTTAAACTCTTAGCCAATGCTGTTTTCTAATACAGAGGTTTTATGGGCAGTTGTTTTGAAAATGGGCTATGGTGAGGATTAAAATTGATTATAAGCATCCATTTGAAAGACTAAAAATGTTCTATCACAGAAAATTTCATGGAATGTATATATCGTCTTTCTGCTTTGAGGAGTAGCATTCCTAAGAGCTGACTTATTTTGGGCTTTCTGATGTGTGTCAGCTATTGTGGTTCATAAGCAGTTTGTGTGTGTGTGTGTGTGTGTGTGTGTGTGTGTGTATAGATAATGTTATGTTGGGACCTGGGTGGAATATAAATCTTTTATTGGCCTAAATCTGACTTTAATCCTTTGCATGGCTCTGAGAGAAAATCAATTTCCTCTGCTCTGTCAAGATTTTTCAGGTCAGCGCTCTTTGGAAGTCTCCCAATTCTCTTAGATTAAAATAGATTTTGTTTCTGTGCTACATACTGGTATCAGTTTGTAGGACATTGGGATCTAAAAAGTGAGAAAACAGAGGCTGACAAGGTATCCATGCATTCTTCTATTTCAGCTAACTTTTTGACACACTTCACCTTTGAGGAGCCAAGGAGTGTATGTGCTTTCAAGGGCATCGTCTGGGGAGAG
This sequence comes from Arvicanthis niloticus, assembly GCF_011762505.2. Lineage (NCBI taxonomy): Eukaryota > Metazoa > Chordata > Mammalia > Rodentia > Muridae > Arvicanthis > Arvicanthis niloticus. Next base: position 25,977,501 of record NC_047679.1, read on the forward strand.
GTTGTTAGTGACACTTGGTAGGTAAGGCTGAGCACTGTAATAAGTTCTGCTTCCTCACTTGCTCACTAGAACTCACCTGGTCACTATAATTAGCCTGCTCACCAAAAATGAATGGCTTAGGCTCTCACTACTATGGTTTTTTTTTGGAAGTAAGAGGACCAAGTCAAACTTTTATAGTTTCAGCTCTACAAATCCCATCTTTTAGGACCCCAGTCCCCAGCTGCAAGCAAACCAGCATGGCATGGTAGTGAAAAGCAGAGGGTAGATGGTTTCAAACTGTTGTGGGGTTTTTTTTTTTTGAAGAGGAATTGATTTATCACAGAGATGTAATTCCTTGCTGTCCAGTTGTGCTAAAGTAGGTGAGTGATTCTGTTGTGATTTGACTTTTAAAAAAGGACCCAAGACCATATATTTTGAGACTGTTTTGATAAAAACAAACAAACAAACAAACAAAAAACAAAAAAAAAAAACCCAAACCAGAAAAAGCAAAAACAAACCAGCACTAGTGTTTCTCTTCTCTTTTTCTGGAAAATGCAAGGATGTCTCCCACCTCCAGTGCTGCGGATTGAACATATAGGGTTCCCTCATATTAGCCAAGCATCCTATACCTGTGCTAGATTTCCAATCTTTTTGTTAAAAAATTAGAGTCTTGTATAGTTCAGGCTGGCTTTTCACTGTGTAATTGAGGATGACCTTGAACTCTTGATCCTTGTGTGTACCATGCAAGTGCTGGGATTATAGGAATATGTTGCCATGCCCAGCTCTTAGCATATCTCCCCCTTGTTTGTCCAGCCTGAGCTTGGATCTTCCATGTCCTTGTTTCTGCCTCCCAAGTAGCTGGGGTTTACAGGCATGTGCCCACCATGCCCAGCTCACAAGGACTGTTATCTCTACTTATCCTTCTACCCAAGTTACGTGTTTTTTGTCTTATATTTAGTATACTACATGGCATTATTTTATGCAGGCATTTTTCTTTAAACCAGAGTTTAGCTTTTTTTTTTCTGTAAAGGCCAGATGGTAAATATTCAGTCTCTGCAGGCCATATGGTCTGTCACAATTGTTCAGTGCCACAATAGTAGTGCTAAAATGGCCATGCAAAGGTCTTCACATGCCCAGCATGCCCATTTTCAATGAAACTTATTTATACCAACAGATAGTAGGGCAGAATTGGCCCATAGGACAATTCCTAATTTAAAGTAATTGATATCGGGGGGCTGGAGAGATGGCTCAGTGGTTAAGAGCACTGACTATTCTTCCAAAGGTCCTGAGTTCAATTCCCAGCAACCACATGGTGGCTCACAACCATCTATAATGTGATCCCATGCCCTCTTCTGGGGTGTCTGAAGACAGCTAGAGTGTACTCATACACATAAAATAAATAGTTCTTAAATTTTATTTATTTTACGTATGAACTCAGGACCTCTGGAAGAGCAGTGAGTGCTCTTAACCGCTGAGCCATCTTTCCAGCCCAAATAAATAATTCTTAAAAAATAAAGTAATTGATATATTTTTCTTTTCCTTTTTGTTCCTTCTCCCCTCCACTTACATCCTCTCTTTCCCCCTTCCTTTCCTTCACACCCCTTTAGGCTGGCCTTGAACTTGCTCTGTAGTGAAAGTTGGCCTTGAATTCCTGCCATCCTTGCTCTTCCTCTCAGGTGCTGGGATTTTCAGGTACATTCCACTACAACAGGGCTTTTCTCCTTTATGTGTTGCTATGCACTTGAATTTCTCTCTAGGATCTTTTAGTTTAGTACCAAGGGTTAATCCAAAGAAAAGGCTCTTCCACTGAGTTACATCTCCAGCCTCAAATAACTTTCCAGGCAAGGATTTCTGTTCTTATCATTGTTTTTCAACATTGTGTTGTGAATCATAGTCAGTATGCTAATAAGGCAAAGGAAATAGAAGGCATACAGATTAGAAGGAAAAAATCCTCTCCCTAGTTACAGATTAACTATGTAAAGAAAACACATGAAATCCACAAAAGAATTCCTAGAACTAATAAGTGTGAGATACAAGATGAATGTTAAAAATGAATACATTGTATACTAGTTATGAACACATAAACACTAAAGGTGAAAAAATATGCTACCTGGGTTTTGAGTGTATTGTTCAGTGATAGAATACTAGTTTAGTATGTATGATACCCTTAAGTTCTTCAATAAGAATGCATATAATATCACTTACCATTAGTCAGAATGTGCTGAAAAGTAAACCTAGCAAAGTGTTTGTAGGACACATGCCTTGAAAACCACACTGGTAAAATAAATCTTAATAGGATGGGAAGACAGTCTCATAGTCATTATTGGAAGACTCAGAATAATGGGAGTTTGAATTCTCTACAGATTGAAACAGGTTTAAAATAATTTTATAAAAATCCTAGCAAGATTATTTTAATAGATATATTTTTATCTTAAAGCATATATGGATCACAGTAAGATCTATATGAAATGGCAAAAGGGTGTGGAACACCTAACAGGGATTTCTAGTTGTCCATTGACTTTCACATTTTCATTTCCTTCCCTTTTAAACAGAACTTCTCATTTTGAGTTTGGCCTATGGCTGCCCAAAGTAAAGGTTGCAACTGTCCAGATTTCATTGTAACTATGTGTGAGTCTGTGACCGAGTGAAGACATTCTATTTTGATTGAAGTGTAAACTAAATGGAGCTCTCAATTTACTTAAAAACAACAACAATTATAAGAATAACAAAAGTTAACAGATTAAATAAAATACTTTCTATAAATACAGTATGTTCTGTATTGTGACTCCCAAAAGATATGCTGATATCTTCACTCCAGTACCTAAGAAGGCAATCTTCTTTGGAAATAGGGTATTTGCAGAAGTAATCTAGTTAAGAAGTGCTCATATTGAAGGAGGATGGGCCTAATCCACTGTGAGTGGTATTCTTATAAGATGACAGTCAAACAAAGACAGATTCAGAGAGAGTGCATGTGACATAATGAACAGAATGGTGCATCAAAGCTAGTGGTTTTCAACCTGAGGGTCATGACCATGGAAGAGGAGTATCCTTTCACAGGGGATATGTGAGATGATTGGAAAGCACAGATATTTATATTTTGATTCATAACAGTAACAAAATTACAGTTTTGAAGTAGCAATGAAAATAACTTTATGGTTAGGTGGTCACTACAACATAAGAACTATATTAAAGGGCTGCAGAATTAGGAAGGTTGAGAATCACTGATCACCAAGGAACATCCGAGGCTGGAGAAGCATGAAGCAGATTCTTTCCTTAGAGCACTTAGAATGGAGGAACCCCTGCTTTCTGATACCTCAGTTTTTGGCTCCCAGTCTCCAGAATGGTAAGATAATAAATATGGGTCTCTTGTCTTAAGCCACATAATGTGCATGGTTCTAACAGACCTAGGAAAGTAGTACATAGTTCTTTGGGGGTGCTCAGTTTTTGAGTGTGTATTAAGTGGTTAGGTCATGAGGGTGAGGCCCTCATGGATGGGTTTAATGTCCCTATAAAAGGGTGCCGAGAAGAGCTTGTTTGCCTATTCTATGGATGCAGAAAAAAAGCAAGGAAGCACCATCTATGGAGGGGAGGAGTGAAGGAGGAGAGGAGAAGAGAGATACTGTTGCTCTTCTTAACCTAACCAAATACAGAATCTGAATCTGCTCACATCTTGATCTTACATAGACTTAAATTCCATTCCAGAACTGGGAAAAATAAATTTGTAATCCGAATACAAGATAACTTGTTGTTAAAGCCCAAATGGATTAAGTCAGGATGTATTTAAAACTGGGCTGGCCATGCAAAGGTTTCTTACTTTGAGTTCTGAGACATTTGGACTGACTGTACCTTGTGTTTCTGAGAAAAATAAAATCTCACTGTACCAAACATGGACATTGTTCATTGCTTTAAAGCCTTCTCTTTCAGCTTCTGTACGCTTTTACTGCTGATTTGATGTGCTTGAATGCCAGGCAAAATGTAAGGTGAATAGTAGATGCAAGGCCTGGGTGGTTTCCATGGAGACCTTCCTTCCTTTGTTCAGCAGTTGTCAGGGAAACATTTAGTTTCAGTTTGTGGGGTCTACCTATTTCCATAGCTCTTGGAAGGGGTTTTGGTTAAATCTCAACAACCTAATGAATTCAGAGCAGAATTTGTTTCGTTCCTTTAGAATTATATTACATTTTCCTGCAACTCATAGATGTTAACTAATTTTCTGTCTGAATTGATCAGAATACTCATGCATATGCAGTAAACATTTTTTGAGCTTTGTGGCAGAAAACTGAATTTTAGAGACAGAGAAGCTATTGCCAGAAAATTGATATTGAATGCCATATGGTTTTAGTCCATGTGGGTTGTTTTTGAGACAGGGTCTCACACTATCCTTGGGTGGCCTTGAACTTTTAAAAATTATTATTTTATTCTTTAATCCTTTTTTACAGTCCAGTCTTCATCCTCCTCTGGGTCTCCACCCCCGACCGCTCCCCATCCCATACTCCACCCTGCTCCAAGAGGATGTCTCCACTCCTCCACCTCCACCTCACCAGGCCACCCAGGTCCCTCCCTCCCTCCCTCCCCCTCCCTCCTTCCATCCCTCCCTCCCTCCCTCCCGTGATTGCTTTCTTCTCCCTCCCAAGTGGGATTGAGGTAACCTCACTTGGGCCCTTCAGCTTGTTAACCCTTTGAGTTCTGTGGATTGTGTCCTGGGTATTTTGTACATTTTTTGACTAATATCCACATATCATGCATGTTCTTTGGGGTCCGAGTTATCTCACTCAGGATGATATTTTCTAGTTCAATTCATTTGTCTGAAAAAACTCATGATGTCCTTGTTCTTAATAGCTGAGTAGTAGTCTATTATGTAAATAAACCACATTTTCTGTATCCATTTTTCAGTTGTGGGACATCTGGGTAGTTTCCAGCTTCTTGCTATTATAAATAAGGCTGCTATGAACATAGTGGAGCATATGTCCTTGTTATATGTTGGAGCATCTTCTGGGTATATGCCCAGGAGTGGTATAGTTGGGTCCTCAGGTAATGCTATGTCCAGTTTTCTGAGGAACCACCAGACTGATTTCCAGAGTGGTTGTACCAGCTTGCAATCCCACCAACAATGGAGGAGTGTTCCTCTTTCTCAACATCCTTGGCAACAGGTGCTGTCACCTATGTTTTTTTTTATCTTAGCCATTCTGACTGGTGTAAGGTGGAATCTCAGGGTCGTTTTGATTTGTATTTTTCTGATCACTGAGGACTTTGAAAAAGTGCTTCTCAGCCATTTGAGATTCCTCTGTTGTGAATTCTCTGTTTAGTTCTATACCCCACTTTTTGATTGGGTTGTGTCATTTTTTAGTGGTTAACTTCTCATCTTTATATATTTTGGATATTAGCCTTCTATCAGATGTGGGGTTAGTGAAGATTTTTTCCCAATCTGTAGGTTTCCAGTTTGTCTTATTGATTATGTCCTTTGCCTTACAGAAGCTTTCCAGTTTCATGAGGTCCCATTTATCAATTCTTGATCTTAGAGCATGAGCCATTGGAGTTCTGTTTAGGCAATTTCCCTGCCCCCCCCCCCCACTCTGTGAAAGAGTTTGAAGCTCTTTCTCACTTTCTCTTCTATTAGATTCAGTGTATCTGGTTTTATGTTGAGGTCCTTGATCCACTCGGACTTGGGCTTTCTGCAAAGTGACAAATACAGATCAATTTGCATTTTTCTACATACAGTCTGCCAGTTAGAGCAGCACCATTTGTTGAAAAGGCTTTCTTTTTCTCATTGTATATTTTTTTTTTTGGCTTCTTTGTCAAAGATTAAGTTTTATTTCTGGGTCTTCAATTCTATTTCATTGATCAATGTGTCTGTCTCTGTACCAATGCCATGTAGTTTTTATCACTATTGCTCTGTAGTATAGCTTGAGGTCCTAGATGTTGACTCCCCCAGAAGTTCTTTATTGTTTAAAATTGTTTTCGATATTCTGTTTTTTTTTTTTTTCAGATGAATTTTAGAATTGCTCTTTCCATGCCTTTGAAGAGTTGTGTTGGGATTTTGATGGGCATTGCATTGAAACTGTAGAATTGCTTTTGGTAGGATGGCCATTTTTACTATGTTGTGTGTTAATTCTTCCAATCCATGAGCATGGGAGATCTCTCCATTTTCTGAGGTCTTCTTCGATTTCTTTCTTGAGAGTCTTGAAGTTCTTGTCATATAGATCATTCACTTGTTTGATTAGAGTTACACCAATATGTTTTATATTATTTGTGACTATTGTGAAGGGTGTTGTTTTTTTATTTTTTTCTCTTGAGTATAGGTTTCTTTCTTTATTTTTTTAATTTATCTTTTATTGGATATTTTTTAAATTTACATTTCAAATGTTATCCCCTTTCTTGGTCTCCCCCCCCCCCCATTTCTCTAATTTCTTTTTCAGCCTGTTTATCATTTGTATAAAGGAAGGCTATTGATTTATTTAAGTTAATTTTATATCCAGCTACTTTGCTGAAGTTATTTATCAGCTTTAGAAGTTCTCTGGTAGAATTTTTGTGGTTGCTTATGTATTCTATCATATTATCTGCAAAAATAGTGATACTTTGGCTTCTTCTTTGCCAGTTTGTATCCCCTTGATCTCCTTTTGTTGTCTTACTGCTGTAGCTAGAACTTTGAGTACTATACTGAATATATTGAGAGAGTGGGCATCTTTGTCCCTGATTTTAGTGGGATTGCTTCAAGTATCTCTCCATTTAATTTAATATTGGCTGTTGGTTTGCTGTATATTGCTTTTATTATATTTACGATTGAGCCTTGAATTCCTGATCTTTCCAATACCTTTAACATGAAGGGGTGTTGTATTTTGTTAAATATTTTTTCAGCATCTAATGAGATGATGATGTGATTTTTTCCTTTGAGTTTGTTTATATAATGAATTATGTTAATGGATTTCCAAATATTGAACCAACCTTGCATCCTTGGGATGAAGCCTACTTGATTGTGGTGAGTGATGTTTTTTAATGTGTTCTTGGATTTGGTTTGTGAGAATTTCATTGAGTATTTTTGCATTGATATTTATAAGTGAAATTGGTCTGAAGTTCTCTTTTAAGTTCTCTTTTTTTCTGGGTCCTTGTATGGTTTAGATATCAGAGTAATTGTGAGAGTAATTGTGGCTTCATAGAATGAATTTTAGGTAGTGTTCCTTCTGTTTCTATTTTATGGGATAGTTTGAGTAATATTGATTGGTATTAGCTCTTCTTTGAAGGTCTGGTAGAATTCTTTGCTAAGGCCATCTGGCCCTTGGCTTTTTTTGGTTGTGAGATTTTTAATGACTTCTATTTCCTTAGGGGAGAAAGGCTTGTTTAGATAGTTTACCTGCTCTTGATTTAACTTTAGTATGTGATATCTATCTAGAAAACCATTCATTCATCCAGAGTTTCCAGTTTTGTTGAGTATAGTAGTATCTGATGATTTTTTTGAATTTGCTGTTTCTGTTGTTATGTCTCCCTTTGCATGTTTGATTTTGTTGATTTGGATACTCTCTCTGGGCCCTTTAGTTAGTTTGGCTAGGGGTCTATTTATCTTGTTGATTTTCTTAAAAAAAAAAAAACAGTCTTTGCTTTTGTTGATTCTTTGTATTTTTCTCTTTGATTCTATTTGGTAATTTTGGCCATGATTTTTGACTGTTTCCTGCTGTCTACTCCTCTTGGGTGAGTTTGCTTTTTTTTTTTTTCTAGAGCTCTCAGTTGTACTGTTAGGTTGCAAGTGCAGGATCTCTTCAATTTCTTTACCAGGGCACTTAGTGCTATGAATTTTTCTCTTAGCACTGCTTTCATTGTGTCCCATAAGTTTGGGTATGTATGCTGTGCCTTCATTTTCATTGAATTCGAGGAGGTCTTTAATTTCTTTATTTCTTCCCTGACAAGTTATCATTGAGTAGATAGTTGTTCAGTTTCCATGGGTATGTGGGTTTTCTGTTGTTATTGAAGAGCAACCTTAGTCTGTGGTGATCTTATAGGATGCATGAGATTATTTAAATCTTCTTGTATCAGTTGAGGCTTGTTTTGTGACTGATTATTTGGTGAACTTTTTATATGTAGCCTGGGTGACTTCAAATCTTCCTGTCTCAGCGTTCAGAGTTCTGGGATTTACATGTACTAGCCATTATGCTCACTTAGTCCATGTATTTTAACCTTTCATATGGTGTCAGAGACCTGCATAAAACCGTTTACCGACTGTTAAAAAGCTGGCTCACTCAGGCATATGTGTTTATTGCTTTTAGTTGGCTATTATTGAATCAGTAGCTGGAGCTGCTAGTGGTGAGTGGTAATGCTGGTGGGACCATAGATTCTAGGTATGAGCAATTTATATAACTGAAAATTCTCTTGAAGGTTATTTCTATTGTGACAACTTGCCATTTTCTTCTTTACAAATATGTCAGGTGAGGTAGATTGCAAAATGCCTTCCAATGCCTTGCAACGCTTCCCATCAAACAGGTGGAGCCTATTCCTGATCAACATCTTGACTTGTCCTGCAACTTGGGTTGACCATAGACTACAGTAAAAGTGACCTTATTCAGGCTTTGATTCTAGGCAGGAAGAACCATTTTAGCTTCTTACTGCTTTGGGAACTCTGCCACTATGTGGGAAAACCACAGGCTTGGGCTGTAGGAAGAGAGACTGTGAGGAGGAATATAGTGGCGCCAAGCTAACCTGATAGTCACCTGCAGGATCATAAGTGAGCCTGCCTGAGATCAGTGGCACTTGGCCCAGAACAGCAGTGTTGCCTAGCTGAACTCAGCCTAAGTTACTGAGCCCTAGAAGTTTGAACTGAAAAAATATTGGTTTAAGGTATTTTAGGGGTGATTTATTATCCAGTGGTTGATAATTAATATAGCCAAGCTTAGAAGCTCTTGGATGATCAAGGGCCACCTTTAACCTATCTTCTTTCACTCCCAACATTCTTACTAACAGCATCTAGAAGTAATTGTGGCTAATTGAAGGAGAAAAGGAACTATTAGCAGGATTTTCTGTAGTCCCACCTTTCTCTAGGAAAGCTTCAGAGGATGTTGGAAAGCTGCACAGGTGAAGGGCAGTAGGGCCAGAACCACAGCCTGATCACACCATAGAACTGACTCAGTGAGGGTGCTGGTATTCTACATAGTGAGGATTGGATGCCCCCACTACAACAGGAACATTACCTTTAGTGTTGGACTGTCCTTGGAGCTGGGTGTCACAGTCAACTGCTTTTTATACTTTGCATCAGGGACTCAAAAGCCCATATGGATGGCATCCAGCCAAGGTTCATCCTGTGTCCAGACCTTGACTTTGAAGAAATCAGGAAAATATTTGGATTGAGGATGTGGCTTGGTGATAGAGTGCTTGTCTGACATGCAGAAGGCTGCAGATTCTATTCCCTAGCACCCCACACTCACACAAAGTTTTAGCTTATTTAGTTGAAAGCAAGTGGACAACTTCATGAATATTGAGAATATTCTGATGCTGGACAGCCAAAAGAAAAATGTCAAATGTTAATTAGTTCTTTACAACACAGTGGGTGAGGCCATATTCTGTTGAGAGGAAACAGTTCTGAGGCTGTACCTCGGCCCTAGTTTACCTTCATAGATAATGCTGTTGGACATTTAGAGATAGTGGGCCTAACTTGCATGTACCTCTGGCTACTGAGGTAGGAATAGTACATCTTTCTGTTACTGGGCCCAAAAGACACTCCATTCCATAGTGTCCTACCCATGGGAACTGAATAATTTATACCTTGATGAGTCTTTAGGTTGACCAGTTGCACAAGGAATTTGGTTCAGGTGACACTTGTTTTTATTTACTGTTGTTTTGTGGTGCTGGGAGGATGGTGCCTAGGGCTTTACACCTGCTAGGGAAGCACTCTGCCACTGTGGTGGTCAGCCTTGACTACCAACTTGATAGTGTTTATAATCAATCAGGAAACTCCTGCATTCATCTCTCTGCTTCCTGACTGTGGATACAGTGTGACCAGTTAGTTGCCTTACACCCCTGCAGAAATGACTTCCTGCCCTGAAGGATTGCACCCTCAGACTTCAAGCCCATATAAACCCTTCCTTAGGTTGCTTTTGTCATAGTATTTTGTCATATCAATGACATATATATGGATTTAATGGCTACATTGCACCAACTAATCTCTCAGTTAATAACCAAGCCAGTTCCATAATGAAATTCCCCATACCACAGCTGTTTCAGCACTTTGGGATTTGGCTTTGCTCTCATCTCTCTGCTTGTTTGTCCTATACCTCACCCTTAGCTGACACTTTCCTAGTGACTAACTTCCTAAGATTAGATCTCATGTCACTGAGTTGCACTTACATCCATGTGGTTATGTCATGGTGATATAGAGAACTGGAGCGTACTGAATGTCATAAGACCTGCTGTTGGTGAGAATGATCCTGAATATGCAAGAAGTTCCTTATCCAAATTTAGTGCCGCTTCAGGGGTTGGGGAGGATAGTGCTAGGATGTCAGGAAGTTGAGAGGTGTGTTTGTTATTTTAACCTCTAGAGAAGGCCTTCATTGGGAACTTGACAAGCCAAATAATTGAAGTCAGATCGCTTATCTCATCTAAGTTTGGTGTTTCCAGAATAAGTTTAGTTCCATGCCAGAAGCCTCCAGTCTATTTGGATTTGAGGTCAAGAGTAGACCCTTCTTATGATGTAAACTGAACTTACATTTATTCATCCCCTCAGAATGTCAAACATCTTTGTATAATACTACTGATCCACTCATTAGAAATGCCTGGATTTGCCCTATTCTTATTAAGTTATTAGTTTCTTTAAAAAAGAAACATGTGCCCAAAATATTATGTACAAAATATAGAATGTATTGAAGTTAACTTGGGAAAATTCCAAATAGCCTGCAACTATAATTTTACTTTTTTTAACCAACAATCTATCCATCTATTTATCTATTCATCTATCTATCTATCTACCTACCTACCTACCTACCTACCTACCTATCTATCTATCACATGTAGTTCTGGCTGTCCTGGAACTTACTCTGTACACTGGGCTGGGCTCGAGCTCATATTGATCTGCCTGACTCTGTGTCCAGTGCTGGAACTAAAGGCATGCATCACTATACCTGGCTCTTTTTTATCTTTTGAGACAGGGTCTTATTTTGTAGCTCAAGCTAGCCTGGAATTAACTAGGTAGCCCAAGCTGACCTTCAATTTATGGTGATCTTTCCGTCTTAGCTTCCTGAGTGCTGTGATTAAAGTCATGCACCATAAGCCTGGCTTTTACTTTCGAAAAGCACTAAAAATGTCAGAAAGCGAACTATCCGCAACGCTAATCCTTTGGCTTGTTAGTTAAATCTGAGTTGCCAGAACCAGCAGAAGCTTTATATAATTCTGGCAGTTCATTTGCATTCACCTGAGGTTTCTCTGCTTCCAGCTGCACAGAACTTCTGTGATATGCAAAGCCCTGAAACTTGGGCCAGAATCCTGAAAGTAATTTTCTCTTGTAATCTGTGCTATAATTACATTTTAATCCAGGTCTGGTGTCAAGATTGCTTGTGTGTACATGTTGTGTTTTCTTCATTTAATTAGTTCCTGGTATTTAGGTCAAGAGCCTGGCACAGTTTGTCTTTGGTAAATTTTATTTATTACTGTGGAGCCTGATTTTTCTCTCTTAAATTGATGTGGGAGATATTTAAGAATGGTGTCACCCAGTCTGTCTTGTGTTACAGAGCTGCCATGTTCCCGACTAGGCTAGGCCTGAGGCCACGAGCTGCTGCAGGAACATGCTTCTGCTGGGCTCAGGCTACAGGCTCAGACTACCAACTCAGGTGGCCAGAGACACTGTCCCTGCCACCCACAAGATGCCAGTCTGGGAGATGGCTCTGCCAGTCTTCCACACTGTCTCCAAAAGGCTGAGCTGAGCTGAGGCCATCCCGCCATCCACTCGGGCCTGGTAGAAATGAGACTCTAATGCTTAGATTATCCAAAGGCTTTATAAGTTTGGTAATGCTCAATAACAAGATGCCATATAATTGGAGGTGTTTCCCAATTAACTAACCTAGATATAAGTTGTTACCCAGGACTGCTCATGATCCAAGCGTGGTTCTCCATCCTCCTACATCTCTGCTTTCCTAGCTCCTCTTGTTTCTTCATAATTTTACTTAGTATACAAAATAATGGTTTTTGTATAAATAAAATACAACTTTTATTTACATAAGTTACAAAAATGTATTTATTTGGTTTAGTTGATAGTCGTACAGTTTGCTTTACAAAGATGTAAAACACCACACTGGTATATTTTATGAGCTGTACAAGTTAATAGTACAAGTGCTCTGGGAAAGGGAAATGCAAGACTTATGGACAGGAAGATGCTTCATTGGGTAAAGCACTTACTACATAAGACTGGTGACCTGCGCTCAATTACCAGAATCCTCATTAGGGACTGGATGCAATATTGCCAACATTCTTACCTTGATATGGGACAAAGAGATAGAAGAATTGCCCAGAAGGCCAGCTAGCCTGGAGGATCCAGTGAGTGTAGGAGCAACAAGAGAGACTATGCCTCAGAAACAAGAGGAAGGTGAGAATCATCTCTTGAAAGTTGTTCTCTCACTTCTGCCTGCGTACACAAAAGATTAAAAATGCAAAACTTAACCTTGAGAGAGTTCCATCCTTTAGGAGCCTGTAATAGGTGTACAGAGAACTACAATACAAGATGGAAGTTGTAAGTACCGGAGCACAGGGTTGAAACCCTCCTTTTAGATTTTACTCATCGTCATAGAATGTTTGGGGGAACTTGACAGATCCTTACACTCCATCTGGTCTGAATGCTTTGTTCCAATAGATGAGATCAGAGTCCAAAGGACATCAAAGGCCTCCTCACCTGACTAGACAGTCTTCAATAAGGCACACTGTTGCTTTGCACTGTGTTGACAACTCAGAGAAAAGAGCCCCATGCTTGTGAGTGAAGTCTGGGCTTGATGAGTGGGAACCCTTGAAGCTTTGTCCCATTGGACACTTGGTTCTGAAGTTGCTCTTAATAGCAGATGGAATGGGAATGTTTCTGGTGTATTTCTGTGACACTTCTTGCTGACATGATGTTTGACTTTGTCTCTTGCTCTTCATACTTTACTAAATTTTGAAAATGTGATTCAAAATGTACAAGATACAAAATAATATAGAGTAAACTGTTATTTCTTCCCGTGCTCTTGTTTCTAGAGGCATCCAGCAGCCAATTTTGTAAGCTTCAACTTACAGAGATGGCTTACCTCTAAACTATGTGTATTCACACCTTGCAAGGGATCTTATCCCCACTATGGTAGCTGCTGAGCAGCATGGGTTTTTTTTTTTTTCATTTTCTCAGTTTATCTTGAGGTAAACTGAAGATCCTGAGTACTTCTTCATTCCTTGTGAATTGGTAATCTTTTACAGAAAATGACAGAATTCATTCTAGGGCAAGCCCAAAGGGGTAAATGTTTAAAGTAAGTCACAGGATCATTTGGAGAGCTTGAGGAACAGGGTGGGTGGGTTCTGGCTTTCCAGAAGCAAATCCCTGAGCCACAGATTCTACTCATGCCAAGCAGAAGCTGTATGTACTGTTGCCTTCATTTCATGGAGACATCATCGGTCTGACTGATGGTAACTGTTGCTTTTCCCACTCCTCTACAGAAAGGCCACCCACTACTCAGCTCCATCTGCAAAAGTAGAAGCTCTGAACATACTCCTTTTTCTTCCATGTCTCTCTTTGAAGCATGCTATTTTGAAATGTGTTACTAATAGAGAACCTAGGTGACCTGTTTATAGCTCAGTTACATGGGAATTTGGACATTTGATTTTCAACTTTTGTTTTTTTTTTTTTTTTTAGACAGGGTTCCTCTATTTAGTTTTGACTGTTCTGGAACTAACTATAGATCAGGCTGGCCTCCAACTCACAGAGACCCACCTGCCTTTGCCTCCTGAGAGCAGGGGTTAAAGGTGTGTACCACCACTGTCTGGCTGATTTGCCTCACTCCCCTGAATGCTGGGATTACAGGCCTGTTACCACTCACGGTTTTAGGTGGTGCTAGGGATCTAACCCAGAGCCTTTTCTCGGAGACTGTCAACTCTACCCACAAAGCTGCATTCTCGGCCAAAACTATTTCAGAAAACTAATTCACATCTACGTGTAAGAAGAATGTAATTAATGTTTCAGGGATAACATATTCCTTCATGAAATTCTAAGTTAGTATTTGCAATTGTCAACTGGCTTGCAAAACGATCATGTGTAAAGAGCATTTTCAGCTTGTGTGCTGGCTCAGGAAGTGGCTGGTGTTGACCCATGAACAGCTGTTGTTTTCCAACCCTGATATAATGAACAGAACTCTGAGCCTTATCACATGAAGTTCGATGCTGACTTTGAATTGGAGACCTTGAATATCTCACTTAACTTTTTGACCTGGGAAGTTTATTTGTGTATGAGCTAGGGGGCATTATATTATAATGTTATTTAATATACATTATATTGCTAGCATAGAAAAAGATTAATGAGATCTGCTGTCTGCTATCACATCTAAGCCTTGCTTGTTTGCTGTCTTTAATGAGGTGGTTTGGTTTGGGCTTATACTACAGTATGATATTGAGCAATATGATATCGGAGTGCATCTTTTCTTGAGTGGTTTTACTGAAGTGACAATAGAAAGCATAAATGAATGGAAATGGGAAAGCCAGCATGTAATTGATTTGCCTCTTCATTTGTTTCCTAAGGGGCTGAAATGCAGGCTATGAGTGTGTCCTTCAAACTCTCTTCCATGTTGTTGTTATTGAGTGTGCCAATTGACATTCACTAGGGTACACTGAGCACAAGAAAGTAGATCTATCGAGTGGCAATGCATGTATCACTGATATACTTTGTTCTCAATCTCAGGGCTAGGATGAATAAGAATGAACAGTTAGGTTTGAACCAGTATACTCTCCTAGCCGAATAAGTGGGGAGCAGAGCAGTTCAAAATCTCTTATATTCTTGTAGAACTCTTGGCTGCAACATGAGAGAGAACTGCTCTATTTTTGCAGGCTGTATAAACTAACCACTAGACAGTTATTGAGTAAAAAGTTGTACAGCAAACATCATGAAGTATAATTCCTAGGGAAAGCCATGATAAAACCATACCATTGGCTTGTGCTGGGCACTGGAGACATGGAAGACAAGATAGAATGGGGTTTATGGAAGTGATTAACATTACCAGTAGTGTGTTTCCTTTTGCTTCTTCCTTGCTGAGAAGTGAGCTATTCTGTCTCCTGATAGACCTCTTACTCTGTCCACAATGGACTGAAATCACTGAAGCTGAGTGAAAGAAACCCTTCTTTACTTCGGTTGTTTGTGTCAGGTACTTTGTCACAGCAATGAGAAGTCTCACAGAGTGTCATGGAATTGCATAAGGCTTCAGAGTTAACATCAGTCATTGAGTAGCTTTGAAGAACAAATCTGGCTGGCAAAGAAAGAAAGACCCAATTGGGTCCTATGTAGGGGACTCCTGAATGGGTATTGAGAAGCAGACTGGTGTCTGGTGTGCCTAGAACCTTACTTTACATTTGGGTGGGGATCATTGGAAGGGTGGTTTGGATCAGATAGAAGGGCCTCAAAAGCCATACTCAGGACTGAGTTTTTCAGGAAGGAGTTTTACATGAGGAGCCTGGGAAGCACTTTGGAACTGTGGAGCGAATGCTAAGGACTGGCAGGTAAAGGCGCACAGTCTAGAGCAGGATGTAAGCCTGGTAAGCTGAGAGCAGAGACAGAACTTACCAGCTGCAGGGGAGAGGGGAGGGGAGACAGGGGAAGGAAGAGAGGAGAGGGTTTCTTGGAGAATTCTTCTAGCCTCTCCTACTAAAAACCAATAATAATAATAATAATAATAATAATAATAATAATAATAATACGATTCTGTGGCGACCTTTTAAAATACTCGAAAGAGAGAAACTTAGTCAAACCTTTGAACTATTCTAAAAAATTATTACCTTTCAGCTCAAAAGAAAGTATTATTTTGGCCAAACTGGAACATGTATGGATGGCTACTTAGCACAGTCACTTAATCTTACAGCGGAAGGTGGGAGGGAAGCTATTTTAGTGGCCTTCAACCTCCTTCCGGAACTGTGTCATATTCCTCCCAAATGGCCAGTGAATTCTTCTGATTTGTATCCAACATCCAGTTTAGTGTGCATTTGTAAGTTGTAAGGAAGTTGAATTCATCCATTCCTTTTTGCCATGTCTTGCTTTCCACCTGAGAAAACAAATCCTAGTCCAAAAGTTTGCATTCTATACTGGAAATCTGCACAGTATGTAATATAAGTTGGATCCAGCAGAGTGTGTTGCGTGTTTGGAGCAAGCTAAAGAAGAGGGATGAAGGAGGTAGCTTATGAAATACCTCCTGCTAATCGAGTGGCTGCATATATCACTTTCTTAACTTTAGATATTATTAAAATATTTCTACCCACACCTTAGAACTTTTCCATAGAAAATTTAACCAGAAAATACTTGAAATCTTTTTTTTTTACTTGAAATCTTAATGAACAACAACAACAACAACAACAACAACAAAACACAACAGCAAAACCCTTCTAAAAGCAGCCTATCTTTTGGATTGCAAAATCACAGGCTGATGAGGCTCTACTCCATAGGTAAATTCCAAAAGTTTATAATTACTTTCTCTCCTTTGAAGCTTGTGTATTTCAGAAAGGTCTTGGTATGTCTCTAGGAGGTTTGGTGTACAAAGAGCAAGATGTGGTCTAAGGGCTGACTGTACTTATATGTGGCTCTCCTATTTTAGCTAAAGTGCAATGATTCTAACAGTATACATCAAAATATAGAACCAAATGACCAAATGTAAATAATGTGGTTTTCTGATGTCAGATATGGGTGAGTCTTAATGTACCATGATGAGTTTTACCAGCAACTTCAGTTACCTGTTGCAAAAACACTTTCTGCTTTGAAATAGTAGTTACAGTAAAGGAATAGTTTAAAGTCAATTTGATAGTAAATTCATACTTTTTAAAAAGTGTTTTTATTACACTTTATTTATTCTTCTCTTGTGTGGATACGTGTAGCATGGATGCATGTGTGCCTATAGGAGTTGGTTCCCTCCTTTCTTCATATAGATCCTGGGGATAGAACTGAAGTGGTCAGGCTTTCTGGCAGGTGTCCCTGCCTGCTGAAACATCATGGTGACTCCCTTCATTAATACTTTCTGAAATGTAATTGTTTACTTTATGAAATATAGTTCATTTATTTAACCGCCAAGGACTATAGTTTTTTTATATTAGAAGTTTTCCTATAAGACAACTATCTTGATGCTGAAACTACATGGATGCTCTTGGTCATATTTTCCATGTACAGCCTCATGTATAACTTAAGATGTGTAATTTATATACTCACAGTAGTAGACAGATTATGAAACTCACCTATATTTTATTTATTTTTTTATTATTTTAACTTTTATTTATTTTTATTATTTTGAGTTTTTATTGGATATTTTATTTACATTTCAGATGTTATCCCTTTTCCCCATCTCCCCCCAACCCAGGAACCCCCATCCCTTCCCCCCTCCTCCTGCTTCTATGATGATGTGCTCCCACCCACTCACCCACAAATTCCTCTACACTGGGGCATTCACCTTCACGGGACCAAGGACCTCCTCTCCCACCTATGCCCGACAAGGCCATCCTCCCCTACATATGTAGCTGGAGCCATGGGTCCCTCCCTATGTGCTCCCAGGCTGGTGGGTTAGACCCTGGGAGCTCTGGTTGGTTGGTATTGTTGCTCTCCCTATGGGGCCTCAAACCCTTCCAGCTCCTTCAGTCTTCTCTCTAACTTCTCCATTGGGAAACCCTTGATCAGATCAGTGGTTAGCTGTGAGCATCCACCTCTGAATATGTCAGACTCTGGCAGATCTCTAAGGAGACAGCTATATCAGGCTTCTATCAGCATGCACTTCCTGGCATCCACATCAGTGTCTACCTTTGGTGGCTGCACATGGGATGGATACCCAGGTGGAACAGTCTCCAGATGACCCCTCCTTCAGTTTCTGTCCCACACTTTGTCTCCATACATTTTATTTTGAGTGTAAGTTTCATTCACTGTGGTTGAGAATTGATTGTATCTTGGGCATCTAATTTTGTGTTAGGAGGTTAAAAAAAAGTTGTCCCTGGTCTTGAAGAGAACTTATGTTAATGGGAAGTAGAGTAAAAGAGAGAATAAGAGTAGAATGGACAGTATAGAAATTTGAATGAACCATCATGAACCTAGCTTCAACAATTATTAACTCTTGGTTCTGCCTGATTTCTCCACATGCTCAGTCTTCTTCCTTTCTTTTTTGAAATATTTCCAGGGCAATGTATCATGGGATGGGTATTTTTAGACATTTGAATAGAGTGCTTTCAGAATGCACTAGGGAAAAAAAACCTATTATACCCAAGAGTTTAGGAAGGATCTGTAGAAGAGAAATAGTTGAGTTTAGTCTAGGTGTGAAGAAAGATACTCTCAATATGGGGGACAGAACAGGGCCATCAGTTATTGTACTGTTAAGTATTTATGTGCATAGTGCTTTTTTGTTTCTCTGAAATGGGCACCTGAGGTATAATTTACTAAGAAGTGACTTTACTTGTTAACTTTATTTTTGTGATACTGGGGTTGAATCTAGGGCTTTGTGCATGGTAGGTAAGTGTGCTACCACTGAGTTTTATCCCTAACTCTTGACCAGTACACATTCAATTTTGGCAAACCGGGGTAACACATAAGTAGCGGTAATGACTAATCTGTTCTTTCTCCACTCCAATGACTTTCTAGACTTTGTCCATTAGAACTCCTCTTGAAAAGTCATCCGCTCTCTTTTATAAGAAGAGAACAGCCAGTGTTTGTCATCTCTATTTTTGTCTTCAAAAGAGGAGGAATAATCAGTTCTGAAACATTGTGAGTAGGCAGAAATTAATGATTTGAATCAAAAACTTCTCTGTAAACTAGAGGGAAAAAACCACTGGACCATTGCGTACATGTAGGTTCCTGAGGGTACTTTTTTGTTAGTTATACTGTGAAAATTTTGAGGTTTCATCATATAGCTTTGCCTCATTTTTCCTGTTATGAAATGGGGTTTTCAGGATCATTTTTCTTGTCTTTTTCAGATCACAGAACTGTGTGGTGCAAAGCGAGTTGGTTATTTTGGCCCAACACAGTTTTACGTTGCCCTGAAATTGATTGCTGCAGCACAGTCTGGCCTCCCTGTGAGGACAGAGAGTATTAAATGTGGTGAGTAGTTCATATTTATGTTTTATTGTCTACAACAGGTTTCTTATTTGTGTGAATCTTTTCAGTGTATCTTACCTTCTCTGTTAAATATAAGGAAACTCCTTATCAGGTAGTTTTAGTTTCTGTTTTCTTCTTCAGATGGGAAAAAAATTCATAGTGACCTGGGATTAGATCCTTTCAGCTGGCAGCTAAGAGAGATCTTATTCTTTAGCAAGATGACATTGGGACAGGAATTCTCCAGACTGTGGCAAATAATAACATTCCATTTAATTTCCACTTGAGGTACCAGTAATATCATTTAAGGCTCTATTAGGGATTAGGATGGAATAATGAAAGAGTGCCATGGACCTAG
Source organism: Arvicanthis niloticus (assembly GCF_011762505.2). Lineage (NCBI taxonomy): Eukaryota > Metazoa > Chordata > Mammalia > Rodentia > Muridae > Arvicanthis > Arvicanthis niloticus. Next base: position 25,997,072 of record NC_047679.1, read on the forward strand.
CTGTCCTTGTCTTCCCTCTAGTCCTGTCTGCTCATCTTTTAAATCTGTGTTCCTGAATTAGCTGTTCCAATGACTTAGGTACTAAGATTTTGGCAGAATAAATTTATCTTCTCAAGAGTTCTCTTCTGCTTTTTTTGTTCTTTCTCATGCTGGGATGGAACCCAGGGCATCTTGTGCATATGGGACAAGGGTTCTACCACTGAGCTCTGTTCCTTTGCCTTTTTGGAGTTCTGAAGATCCAGGTGCTGACACACGGGGAAGGCATTTTATAATCATTTGTCACTCTAAACTAAATCGGTCAGAATTCAGATTCCCTAGAAGTGCTCAAGGGAGTTGTACAGAAGTGCTTCTAGTTTGCTCATCACCCATTCCCTTGAAATAAATCATCTGGAGTGCTTTAAATACAAAGTGAAAAGATGTAAACTTTATATTTAATTAGCCCGGGGTCCATCCAGGGTAGTGGGACTTTTGAGAACTCTGTTGGTAGTTCTTACAGGGAACCAGGATTGAGAGTAACTTCTTCATGAAAGTTATATGAAACATTTCCAAGAACTTTGCATATAGTATGACTATATATTTCATGATATTGGCGCACAGGACACACCATTTAAGGGAACACATAATATCAATATTGTTTAAGTGCTAAATAAGCATTTAACATGACCCTACTGGTTATACTCCTCCCTCATGTTGATACTAAGCATTTTTGTAGCCTCACCCTGGTTGCAACTAGAATTCAATCAATAACTGAACAGTTCAGCAGGTGAGTAGGAGTGGGACTTATGGACCACAAAGAGTTCCTGCTGTCTTTCCTCTTTGGAGACTGAACATGTGTGAGGACTAATGGAGGGTTAGACGCCATGCAGGCTAGGCTTCTTAACCTTTTTGGAGGGGAGGTGCTGTAAAAATTAAATTCTTCTTGGGCTTTATTTTTATTTTAGGGTCCTGGAATCAAACCCAGGGCCTTGGCCATAATAAGCATATACTTTTCTACCAACTTCCACTCCAGCCCAGAGCAGTGTTTCAAATATGTCCAAAGGAATAGGATTATAAAGGAAACCTATTAACATATCAATAGCAATATACATCTTTATTAATGCATTAAATAAAAGTTCCCACAGTGGTTGAAACAGCTATCACACCTGCAGAACAGTAATGAATATGTTTACAACTGTAATGACACTTAAAAAAACCCTGGAAAGTTGCAAGTACTATAATGATGCCATAGGAGTTGGCTGCCTTCATGCTTAATGGAAAGGAGGGCTTTGACTTCAGTTAGGGTATGGGAAATAAAGTTTTGGGTTTTCCTGCTCTTCTTCAGGTAACAGGCCCCTTGATTTCTTTTCTGTAGTGCCCTTGAGATCTCTGAGCCCTGCTACTGCAATGGTACGATTCCTGTTATCTTTAGGACTCTGTTTCTCCAAAATGGCTCATACTCTTGGTAGTTTGACACAATTTGCAATTGAAAGAGAGAGAACTAGTAGGAAAGATGAGTTACTTTATAGCATGAATGTGTTTATTCCCAAAAGTTTTCTCCCTATTTTTAGGTGTCCTTTTATTGAGTTATAGTTTGGGGCAAAACACTTCATTGTTGTTTGTGAGGCTGCTTCTCACGCTGTGGCCCAGCTTGGCCTTGAGCCCGTGACTTGTACAACTGTTTCAGCCTCCCAAATGACACCTGGCCTTAAAATTCTTGGCAAAGTCAAAATTTGGCAACTTTATGTGGATCCTTGGTGAGATGGTAGAAATTTTTACTGTTGTATGAAATCACAAAGTTTGTGAGCCATGTTATAATTTCAAACCACTATACTTCATTTTACTCTTGTGGTTCATGGCTGGAAAATGACCATTCTCAACCCAGGGGACTTCGTACCTTCAGGAGATTTCAGCTATTATATGTCAATATGTTTGTTTGTCATAACAGTGGAGAGGATGCTACAGTCATCTAATGGGCAGAGGCCAAGGATGGTACTAAATGTCCTACACTATATGGAACAAGACCCCTTCCCCCACAATAACAAACTGTCCAGTCTAATATGCAAGGAAGTACCAAGTTGCCTGAAAGATGAGGATCAAGCCTTTGTAGGTATGGTGGGGTTTCTAATCCTGCCGCCTCCCTGGCCTTTAGATCCTGAGTGAGGTAGAAAGATTTTGGAGCACTGATTCTTGTTTCAGTGGGGTTTTTTCCTCTGTCTTCAAACAAGAATTATTGTATCCAAGAAAAACAGAAGCAGAGATTCTCTAGTTGAACAGAGGGCAGGGGTAGACTCTGTGCACTGCTTATTTGGCAAACTTTGTCTTTGAAGGCTAGAAGAGAATCTTTTGGATGGGACAAGCACTTTGTAGAAAAGACAACTCCTTAGGGTGGGTGCATAGGATGGCCAGGGGTGGAGTAAGAATCCCAGGGGGTAAGGATGGAGCCAAGTGAGCCTGCTGTGTGTGTAATTCCTTCCTTAAGCAGAGATGGACATTTGAATACTAAATATTGTGTTGGGATTTCCCCTTAAGCCAAAGTCAGTTGAGCCCTTTTGCTAATGCTTTTGCCTAATACCTCAATTCTTTTTCTTTTTAAAATTTAGTGGCTCTTTTAACAGCTTCCATCATACCTTCTCCCCATCTCAGCCTTCCTATGGGGATCTCAAGTTGCTCTGAACAAATCCCCCCTGTGCATAGTGATCCCCAACTGGATGGCTGACCAATTGTGTTTTCTAGGCATGCCTTCTCTCTACACATATTTTTGACTTCAGCTTGTTTTTTGCCTCCTCCCTCCTCAAGGTCATGTCCAACCTTATGAGCTTATGAGCAGTACTTTCACCTTTGATTATTTATGCTTATTATAGAACTCTCTGGTAGAATTTTTAAAACAAAATAAACAAAATAAAATACAAAATAAATACAAAATAAAAAACAAAATAAACAAAATTACACCTAAGTGTGTATGTGTGTGTGTGTGTGTGTGTGTGTGTGTGTGTGTGTGTTTGTGTATGCTTGTTGCATATGTGCTACAGTATGTGTGTAGATGTTAGAGGACTACTTTGGGGAGTTGGTTCTTTCCTTCTACCACATGAGTCCCAGAGATCAAACTCAGGTCGTCAGGCTTGATGACAAGCATCTTTAGACGTCGAGTCATCTTGCTGCTCTTTGACTCTTTTATCTAATAAAATCTCTAGGTCTTACCAGGAAACTACACACTGACAGTGGGGGAAGGGAGTGAAGGGACATGAAAGAAAATTTGGTATTTTAATTTATATGCCGGATCTCCCTCCCTATCCTGTCTCTGACATACACACACATACATGCAAGTCAAAACTCTCCAAATGGTGTATTTTAGTGATCTGTATAAGGTATAACTACATACAAAATATTATGTATTTATTGTTTGAGGAAAACTCACTCACTTGGTCATATTTAACATTATAATAGTTCTTATTAAGATACAGATTTCTGACCACAGTGATCCATTTATCTTGTGGCTTTTCCATTCCATTCCAAAGAGCCACATGTGTCTCCTGAACATTTAAAATGTTCAGGACATTTTAATGACAAGCATTGAGGTATGCAGTAAGAGTACAATCTACATTTGCATTTGAAGAGTTTTCACTAAAAACAAATATAAAATACTTTATTGATTTATATTTATATTTTGGCTGTGCTGGGAATTAAACCTAGGGATTTGAGCATGCTAGGCAGAGTGCTTATATCCCTGTGCTATATCAACTTCTTTCACCATTTTATGTCACATGTTGAAATAATGATATGGGGTTAAAGTAATTAAAACTAATTTGACTTTTTAAATTTTCATTTAAAAATTTAAAATTCTTGTTATAAAATTCATATGGCACACAATTTCCCCTCTTAACCATTTTATGTTTGAAATTTAGTAGTGTTAACTCTATTCATTTTGTTGTAGATGCAGTTTCTAGAAATTTCCCACCTCCCATTGTCAGATAGAAAATCTGATTAAACAACTACCCATTTTCCCATCACTCCTTATCTCTGGCAGCCAGTCTACAGCTCTCTACTTATTTGTATTTTACTACCCTTGATGTAGGTATTTGGTTTTTGTGACCAACTTATTTCATTTCGATTTTTTCTTTTTTGTAATCTTTTCTCTTTCTCCCTCTGTATGTGTGTTGTATGCATGTGTCTGTGTGTGCACACCTATACATGTGCAAGTAGAGGTCCACGACATCTGTCATTATCTACTGATGTCCACTTTATTGATTTGAGACAGGGTCTCTTGTTGAATTGGAGAATGCTTGCTCTTTCAGCTATACTGGCTGGCCAGCAATTTATTGGGATATTCCCATCTCCTTCCACAGTGCTGAAGTTACACACACACACACACACACACACACACACACACACACAGCCATGCCCACATTTTTACATAGGTTCTGGGAATTTGAAATGATTCTGGAGAAGTGTCATAGCCAGAGTGGGAGAACATATGAAGTGACGGTGTCCTTAAGGGTAGGGTGGAGTCCTGGTACAGCTGTTAATGTTTGTAATGCGGCACTTGCATTCCATTGTTTCCTGGACCAAATGCATTGGCCAGGGAGCTTATAGATATCAAGCATCTTTTGGCTTTTTTTTCCTGAAGAAATACTTGAAGTAGACTTATCTTTTCATGGCTGGACCGTGGTAGAAAGTATTTTGTATACTCTTGTCTCATTTTATGTCCTTTTTGCAGACTGAGCTGAAAGACACAACTTTCTCTGAACAGTCACAGGATTGGCTTCTGTGTGATCCACAGAGTCACTAAGACTTTGGAGTTGTCCTTGCTTACTTTTTTGCTCAGGTACTCATGATTTCAGAGAAAGTGCCCTTAGTCACTGAACAAAAATTTCTAGGGAACTGGAGAGATGGCAGTTAAGAATACTTGCTGGTCTTACCTTGTTTTTTCATGTGTTAATTTAATTATGATTGGGATATAAGATTCTAAGCAATGACTACAAAACGACCTCCTGTGATCACTTGGCATACAACACTGTATAGTAGGTGCTTTACTGGTTAATTTTCTATAAAGCTTCACTATCAAGTTCAATGTACAGATGACAAAAAAATATTCAGTCCAAAGACGTGAAGTTTTGCCTTTTTAAAAGCTTGTAGCAGCTTCAGGGAGATGATACGGTCATGATTTGCCAAGGATAAGATATACGGTTCCAATTCTGCTAAGTGAGAGTTGTATAAAATCCCAGGACTGAAGAAAGTCCAGGAAGAATTCAGCTGTATTGTGTCTTTCACTGTCTGGTGGCCATCTGGAGGCGAAAGCTTGTTTCCTAGGCAAATGATTCTGGAGAAACGCCATAGCCAAAGTGGGAGAATGTGTGAAGTGACAGTGTCCTTAAGGGTATGGTGGAGTCCTGGTACAGCTGTTAATGTTTGTAATTCGACACTTGCATTCCATTGTTCCCTAGACCGAATGCATTGGCCAGGGAGCTTATAGATACCAAGCATCTTGACTTTTTTGCTTGAAGAAATATTTGAAGTAGACCGATAGTTTCATGGCCAGCCAGAGTAGAAAGTATTTTGTATGCTCTTGTCCTATAGTTTAGATCCATTTGTGAGACCTATTTGAAAGAGATATTTCTGTGAACAGAGCTGCAGAATCAGCTTCTGTGTGACTCACCAAGACTCTGGAATTTCTTTTTACCTTTTCCCTTTTGAAATCCATTTCTGCCTTCAGTGCTGGAGAGCTGCCCATGGTTGGGAAACATTCAGACATTAAAAATGGTGACCATCTTCTTTAGAGAAGAGTCTTGATTTAAGTTTTCAGGTTGATTTATCTATTTTGTCTCTTGGGTCCTTAGCTGATTGATCACACAGGGATTTGTCATAATTGCCTACCTCTTTGACTCAAATGTGGACATAGCAACTAAAAATAAACATGTGGATATTAGTGAACCAGGGGCCTTCTTTGCCTGGGGAGTAGCATACTTGCTGTTGCTAAGATGTTTCCTGGCTTTAGCACATCATTGGAAGCACAGCTGTGTTTTTGGAGTGGAGGGATGACAGAAGTGCATAGGCACACTGGGAATTATCTTGAACAATGGCTACAGATGCAAATCATTATGCCTAATCCACAACATTATCCTTATTTGTTTGGATCTTTGTGTCACATGCTTGTATGTGACTTGCTGTGCTGAGAACCAGAAGCATGCCAAAGAATCATTTTCATTTTCAGAATAGTTTGTCAGAATTTGAAAGATAAGTAAATATACCAGGCAGACCATTTTGTACTGTGAGTGTCCCGTGGTTTTGACTTTAGAATGGCTAAATGTTAGAATAATTACTCTGACTGCATACCACTCTCTTATCAACAGGCAAACAGAGATTGAGTGTGAAAATTCAAAAAAAAAATATTGAGTGGGAAACTAACCCAGTAAATTTACCCCAGGAATCATTAATGTAGGTCACTGGCAAGAACCAGCTTGCTTGGGTTCAAACTGCATCTTGCCCAGAGATGAGTTGTGTAGTCCTGGGGGACATTCTGTAGCTTCTTCACATCACTTTCTACAGCTGTAAAGGGAGTTGCTAATGCTAGTTTATCTACAGAATTGCTGTGAAGATAAATGGGTCGGTATTTGCAGTCCCTAACACTGCATCTGGTGTACTTAAGCATTTATGAGCTTTGCTCGCTATCGTTGCCTCTTGTTTTGATAAAATTTTACATCCTTTTTTTCGCCCAGAATCAAGTGGGAGTTCGTCCCAAACCTGAATTTGTTCTGTGATGATTCTAGCAGCATGGAAAAATGTTATGCTGGAATACCTTGGTTAAGCATTACATTTCTTTCTTGTGACATTATTATAGAAGTCTCCATTGTGCCTGAACTAAAATTTAAACTATATTTAGTGGTCTGGAATTTTCCCTTAAATTGATTCATTTTTGGGCCATTGAGCTCCCCATTTTGCAGTTTTAAGATAAAGCCTCACAGAAGCTTTTCTACTTCTGCTTCTAAAGAACTGCCTCTGCCTCGCTTTGTGATGTCGAAGAGTGATGGTGAGATACGGTTTGGAAACCCAGCTGAGCTGCATGGAACGAAGGTTCAGATTCCATACTTAACCACAGAGAAAAATTCCTTCAAAAGAATGGATGATGAGGATAAACAGGTAAAGGTGTCTGATTTGGCATGTTCATTTGATTCTGACTGCGTGGCCTCATGTAGCACAGCCTCTTGTCTGTTGCCAAACTCCCAGCAAATATTGCCATCTGGAACACAATTACAGACTTGAAAATGAGCCAGGGAAGTTTTCTTGTAGCAAGAAGAAGCTGACACATAGGAATTACTGCTAGCCACCCACTGGCCCTTTAGAATCTGCCTTAGTGTAGAATTGTGTCTCAAATAGTGCCATTGATTTAATACACTTATTTGATTTATCTAGGTCAGAGGTTTTCTAAATGGCTTTATTGACATGTGATGTGTTCTAAAACAACATGGAAACAAACAACAAAGCTAAAACCAAACAGAAGAAATGGAATGTCTAGGAGTTAGCAAGTGTTCCCCTCCAAAAAGAAACCCTGAAAGAATCTATGATCAAACATGGTTGGAAAGTATGTCCTCATATCCCATTCTTATGAGAAAGACTAAGTCAGCCTTGGAAATTTAGAATGTATATCAACAGGCAGGTTCTACTGTAAAGAGACCTGGAGATCTATGTTTACCAAACTCTTTTGTTTTTTGGTCAGGGAATCCTTTCTTGGGAAACATGTAGAACGGCATCTCTACAAATGCTATTACCTACTTACCAGGCTCAGAACCAGAATAGGGAGGATGGGCTTTTAAAATCAGGCCACTGATTGCAATCATCACAGGTGGTGATTAATAAAGACAAAAGGATGCCATTATAGTGGGCCTATCAGGAAGAGACAGTCATTATGACATAACATTCTTTTGATAAAGAGATGTGCAGAGAATCAGATTATATTCAACAGTGTCTTCTGTAAGGTAAAGGAACATGCTATATTTTAGGAAGAATTGAACCAAGATGTTTTAAAAATGCAATGAATATTAGATGGTTATATTAGAAAGTTAGCTTACATGGTTTACTTTGATGGTTTTGGATATTCAATGTTGCAAGTTCCTTTATTTATTTTTATTTTTTGACACACAGGGTTTGTCTATATATCAGACTTAGGTGGTCTTCCTGCCTTCTGAATGCTGTATTACAGGTGTGCTTCATCATGCCTGGCTAAAGTTTTATGTTTATAGTTAAAAGAGGTGTATCTCATTTTGTTAAAGAACTCTGTGTAAGGTTGCTTTAATCATTTAAGTGGCATATTAGAAAGACACAGGAATTTGTAGTCTGTATACTTTGTTATGAGTTTATTTATTTTATTTTAATTTTTTTGGTTTTTCGAGACAGGGTTTCTCTGTGTAGCCCTGGCTGTCCTGGAACTCACTCTGTAGACTAGGCTAGCCTCAAACTCAGAAATCCGCCTGCCTCTGCCTCCCAAGTGCTGGGATTAAAGGAGTGAGCCACCACCGCCCGGCTTGGTATGAGTTTATACCAATGTGGTAGATTCCCCAGAAAGTTTTTAGGTCTTGTCTCAGATCATGTATTTGTTTTTAAATTAAAGAATCCAATATAGTCTTAGGGTTATAAAAAACATTATATCTCTGTTCTTTGGGTACCTCATGCTTACAGTCTATTAGTAGTCCTTAAAAAAATAAAAGGAGGAGGAGGAAGAGGATAAGGACAAGGAGGAGGATGAAATCCATTAAGGAGGCCCAGGCTGCTTATTTGGCCTAGATTCTTGTATCATGTTCATAGTTGAGTTGGGATTCCAATTGGACCTGTGAAGGCTTTCATCTATCTTAGTATTTTGAGCCATCTTTTATTGGGTGGCTATGTTTTGAAGTTTCTCAATGTGAAACAACAACTCAACATTTAATTTTGTCTTAGCTCTAAGAATACCCATCCTTAAACATTAAACATTTAAAATATAAAGTTTATCGCATTTTCTGGATTTATACTTGGTGAATACAAATTCAGTAAATAGGAATCTTAGAAAGGAAGACTCATTAATTCATTAATTGAATGAAAATGGAATCTGTCCAAAATTAAGGTTTATGAATGTTCTCTCATGTGATCAGTGTCTTTGATTTTCCAGAGGAAAACATTTTTGGGCTCACTGCAAGAGTTTCGGGCTGGTATTAGTAATTTAGGTAGCACAGCACTGGTGAGCCTGTATTCTCTAGGTGCCTTCGGAATGAATCTTTGATACTACCTTTTTGCTATGCTGCATTTTTGAGGAAACATTTCTCCCCATTTGTTAAATCAGCCAGGTCACCAGCTTTAGAGTCACATTTTGCTTCTTAAACTGCAGCTCAAAATGCCAGGCTTCTCCAGTGGTTGCCTCTGAACTCTGCTCTGGTTTTTTGAAGCAGGAAGCACAGTCTCCCAGGATGTCACCCCTCGCCTCCCCTCCTTCTTCCCCGCCTCATTACCAGAGGGTGTCCTTGAGCCATGGCTACAGCAAACTGCGGAGCGGCACAGAACAGATGCATCCAGGTAAGAGGCGGCCAGGGGGCCAGCTGTCACAAGCAATGTCTTAGAGTCTTCTTAATCTACCAGGCAGCAGTGCCACCAGCTGCTTAATTTCCTGATTTAATTACTCTTGTCTTTGGAAACATGGCTCAATTTCATTTTATATTCTTAAGCAAAGTTTTTTTTTTAAAATGAAATTAAGCATATCTCAGTATTGCTTTGTTTCCTAGTCTGGAAGCTGGTTCGTCTTTAGACTCGTAAACAACTATTTAGATGATTTAATATTTCATATTCAAATAGCATTAAAGGAATGTAGCATGTATAAAGGGGTTGTATTTTTATGAGAATTGTTATTTCCTTCTGCAAGGACACTAAACATATTTACTCAGTAACTGCTTTTATGAAAATTCTTTAAAAATAAAACTGCAAAAAGCAAAAGAGTTGACCCAATCTTTAAGGAGTGGGGACATGAATGAAATATTGAGCTTTTATGTTTTAGAATAAGGATAAAGGAAATTCTAGTGGTAGCGTTTCACTGAGAAACATGAAACATGCCTAGTTCTGGGGCTGTCTGCTTGCTCATATTTATGCTTTCTTGGTCAGTTCAGGGGTAAAATGCGTGAGTTGGTCCTCAGGATGACTTGCAGAGTTGGCTGTCCAGACTGCAATGTGTGAAGCTCCATAAATTTACTGCAGCACCTTGTTATTCTGTGGTTCACATCTCTAGTTTCAGATATGACCAGTTTAATGTATTCCAGAGTAGAATGTCCTATAGTCCTCTGCCCAGTCTGTGGGATATGGTGGAAATGACTTAGTTTCTGCAGGATTTTCTGAATGCTTTTAGGCAAACCGTTGAGCTTCTATGAACCGTCTTTTTTTTTTTTTCTTTTAAAAACAGTGATGAGGGTGTTAAGAAGATTCAGTGGAAATCTGAATGTAAACTCCTCTGGAAATTACATTCTATGCAATGCAAGATGGTGTTTCTAATAGAGAGTTAAAAACTTCTCCTGAAAATTATCTATCTCATCGATGTATGAAACTACAACAGGGTTGAGAATTCATTTTCCTCTTGTACTTTCTCTTGTATGATTTGCCTTTTTAAAAAGACGTACAATTGTTTCTTCTATTTCAAATCTAATTTGGGCTTAGAAATTAATGTTTAGTCACAGGTAAGTCCATCTGTGTTCTATTAAGTCAGCCTGTCATTAAGCTTGACCTTTGATAGTCCTTGTTTGTGTCCTCTATTTCCTGCTCCATCCTCTCATCCTATGCTAAGTGGGCTCCTGTCCCTGCTGCACTGAAGAGGCAGCCTGCTTCCCTCCTTTCTAGACTCTGAGGAGTTGATGCCAAGGCTCTGTATGACATCATTCATTTTTATACTTTCTTTGAAAGTGGTAAAATCTGTGTATGACAAAGTGCACATATTTGAAGTATTTAATTAAAAATTTTTTGGAGTGATTTTTCTTTCCATAAACTTTTTATTTTTTTATTTTTATTGGATATTATATTTACATTTCAGATTTTATCTCCTAATCCCTCTTCCCCCCACCAAGGCACCTCCTATCCCATCTCCCCCTCCTGCTTCTATGAGGATGTGCCCCCACCTACCCCCAACTCCCACCTCCCCACCCTCGAATTCCCCCCCCCTTGGTGTTCATACTTCATGGGACCGAGGATCTCCTCTCCCACCTATGCCCAACAAGGCCATCCTCCCCTTCATGTACAGATGAAGTCATGGGTCCATCCCTATGTGCTCTCAGGCTGGTGGTTTAGACCTTGGGGAGCTCTGGTTGGTTGGTATTGATGTTCATGTAGGTACCACTGATGTCAAACCATCCCATTGCACTGCACATGCCTCTTTCCAACCACACCCTACCCTGAAATGCAGCACTATTATGACTTTTGTCAATTTTGATTAGTTTTACTTCTTTTAGAACTTCATGCAAAGGGAAACATGCAGACTGATTCTATACTTATGTCTGCTGTGTTCTCAATGTAACAGTCAAAATTCCTATCATTGTATTGATAGTCCTTTCATTTTATTATTTGGGATATTTAATTGCAAGGATAATCATGGATTATCTGTAGTGTTTGGCTATTATGAATAAGGATACCATAAAATTTGTTCACGAGTCTTTTTATGACTTACATTGTCATTTTCTTGACACTTAGGAGTAGAATCTTTGGGTAGGGGTGTGAAAACAGCCACAGTTCCACTTTGAAAGTGAAATCTTCAGTTTCAATGACATCTTCAGGGTTCTACAAAAGAGTCCTCTCCTTGGAGAAAGATGATGTGTCTACTTCTATATGAAACCTCTTATAAAGGAATTGAAGAATTACTTGGTTTGCTTTTGACTTGCATATTTTGAGTTTCATTTGATAAGGAAGAGAGTTGAGGCACTGAACAATATGTACCCTTTTCCTGAGTTTAGGTTCAGTTGAGGAGCAAGCAAGAAATCAGATTGCTGCTGGCCTGATTATCAGCTTTGTTGCTCATGTAGCTAAATGGAGCACATTCCTTAGATATGTGGTTGATTTAGATACCCACTTTTTCAGCCACAGGCAGCCTTGGCCAACCTAGCCTTTTCCCATAGTAGAAGAAAAACCTGTCTCTCTAAAGTAAGCTCCTGTCTAGCTGAGTTTTCATTGAAGCCTGACTGGTAAAATACATCTGTCTTTCCATGTTATGATCCCTATAGGTAAGGGATTTGAGCTGAGGTTCACATGGTACCCTCTTCCCCTATGGGTCTCCTTTGGGGTAGATGAACCCTCTCTGTTATGGAAAGTACAAGTCCATGGGTTTCATTAGAATTTATAAGCACTAGATTCCTAGCTATACTTTTGCTTACTGTGCTTAAAACCTTTTGGTAAGGTGCAGTTCATATGAACAGTTTATTGCGGTTCCATCAACATGGAAAAAAAATCTTACTTGTCAGAGGAAAATACTTGCCTACAAGTTGAAATGTGCTTTGAAGACTTAGAATAGCTATGAAATTGTCTTTTGTAGTTCTACATTTACGTGTACTCCTAGTAGGTTTTGAAATGCACTAAATGTGTTGCCAGGCAATCACTTAGATATTTTAATCTGTTATAATTTGGTGTTCTAGTTGCTAGGAAGAAATGAAAAAATGCAGTTGTGAGCCTGAAGGGTTTGTTGTGTTCTTTGTTTCTTTCTTCCTTTCTTCTCTCTCTGCTTCTCTCTCCTTTCTTCCCTCCCTCCCTCCCTCCCTCCTTCTTTCTTTCCTTCCTTCCTTCCTTCCTTCCTGTCCTGTTTCTTTCCTTTCTTTTCTCTACTCTCTTTTTTGAGGCAGGGTCTCATGAGTACCAGTTCAGCCTGCTAAGCTTACAGGTACACAATGGTCCAGCCTGTTTGGTGTTCTTGATGTGTTATTGTTGTACATTCTTTATTTTAAAACCATCAAACCATGCTAAATGTGGTGCCATAACAGCCACCTCTGCTTACCACCCAATTTTATTTATAAGTAAGTTACAGAAGGAAGCAATTTATATATTTATATATTTTAAGTCCTCTAAGTGTTAGCCCACAGAGATGAGAAATGGCTTCATTTTGGGTGATAATTTTTCCTTTCTGTTAGAGCTGGTTATATTTAACTGTCTTGTTACCATATTTGGCAAGGCCATTATTATGTGTTCTGGAAATAAAAGGAGTATAGAATATCATTCATTTTTGAGGCATAGAAACTTATTTTAAAGGTAGTAACATCATTTAAAATATTTTGGTTATTTTTAGTAGGATAATAAATATATAATACATTTATTCATTTTTGTATACTTGGTTTTACATTCTGTACAATAAGAAAGATAACCATTTATTTTTATAGTATATTATAATGTTAAGTTTTAGTGTTCAAAGTTCATATTAATTTTCTTTAGGGATTATATGATGAATTGAATACATTTAAATAGGGAGGTATTTATACATTATAACTAGATTTTGGTATTTATCTATAATTTTAAAAGAATTACAAGGCTTATTTTATTTAAAAAAATCTAACCTTTATTTTTATGTTACATTTGCAAGTGTTTTGCCTGCATGTAAGTCAGTACACCAAGTCCTTGTGGTGTCTGTGGAGGCCAGAAGAAGGTGTTTGGAGCCTCTGGGACTGGAGTTATAGTTATAGGTGTGAGCTATCATGTGGGTACTGGAAATTGAACCTGAGACCTCTGAAAAAGGAACCAGTGCTCTTAAACCACTAAGTCATCTCTGTAGCCCTCAGAAAACTTAACTAAAAAATTCATTGTAAAATAAAAATTTGAGGAAACTCCTTTTCCCACTGAAAGTATTCATAAATATGGACTACAGAGAAAGTTCTTCATCTAAAATGATACCTTTTGGGGTTGGAGAATCACTCACGAAGAGTACTGATCTTCCAGAGGACCTGGGTTCAGTTCCCAGTACCCACACTGAAGCTTGCAGCTCTCCATAACTCCAGGTCTGGAGAATCCAGTGCCCTTTTCTGGTCTCCATGAGCTTCATGCATACACATGTTGTACAGGTATATATGCAGGTAAAACTTCAAAACACTCAAAATTAAATGATACTTTTTAGTATGTATAGATGATATGTGTAAGTATTAAGCCCACATCAAATAGGCAGTGCATTTCAGGCTCAGAATCAGTTTTCTTTCCAAAAAAAATTATAGTATAGTTCCTGTGCTTTATTGGGAGAAATTAAATGTACAATTCAATTAGGGGAAAATATTATTTGGATTCCACAGTTTTCTACTTGATATACAGTTGAGTTTTATTTGTTCCTAATTCATTTTTTTTAAATCCAAGGCTATTGTTTGCTTTTACTTTTCTACCCCCAAATGAATGTAAACTTTGTTTGAATATAGCATTAAATTGGTAAAAGGAGCAACCAATGTCTGAATTCATTGTTTTTTAAGTGATAGGGGATCCAGTGGTGGTAGTGCATGACATGCTTCAGTTTTGATCCCACTAGAAGAAAAGAGGGAGGAAGTCAAAATAGCCCATCAGCCATCCAGGCAAAGTACAGCCCATCCCTAGATAGATACAGTTTATAAGGCTGGAGGTGCTGAGTATTCAAATCAGGCCTTTGTTTAATTCTCATCTACAGCCAAGTATTCATTTTAAGCTAAAATCACATCCTTCAAAACCATGAATGAACACAAAAGTGAGCTCCACTACTTCAGGTCATGGTCCAAGATTACTGCCCCCTAATAAACCCAGCACCAAACAATGACTACTTGCAATATTTCACGTTTCTACTATTGACTTACTCTGCGGTTCTCACTGCATCACCCTCTTGTCTTATTCCTAACCTTAACCTGCTGTGAATCCTTTTGGTCTTATGGTATTGGTTAAATATCTTTAGATAGTTTAGTGAAATTATGGGGGTAAGGATCAAGATTTGTGAGTCTTAGGTAGCTCTCAGATTATATGTACCTGTTACTTTATTATTTTTTTGTCTTGAAAAGTACATGCTACATCTCCTTGAGTGTGAAATGATAATTTTGAAATGGAATCTTTATATACCCTGCTAACATTTTCTCTTGTTTTTCAGCTCCATATGAAAGTAGGCAGCCCATTGGCCAGCCTGAGGGACCCTCATCAGAGGTTCCAGGAGCCAAATCCTTCCGACGTCAGGCATCTCTTATTCGGGTAAGTGATGATATAGGCCTACATCAATGACAGAACTGGGAGAATATTTATACTGTGAAGAAATGGCATTTAGAGATGGAGATATGGCTCAGTAACTACAGGCATTTGCAGAGGATCAATGTTCAGGTCCAAGTACCCACATAGACAACATACAACTACTTGTAATTCCAACTCCAGGTAGTCCAACACCCTCTTCTGTCTTCCATGGATAGCAGCATGCATGTGCACATACCCATACACACCACATGTGCATACAGTTACTTAAAAATAAAAATAGCTGTTATAAAGAAAACCATGAAAGAAATATGGCATTTAAAATTATTAATTATTTTACAGTTAGCATATGAAGTAAGGGGCTTCGTTTTGATACTTTTTTTTGTTGGGTAGAGTGAGGCTGCTTGTGTATCTGGGGCTGATTCTTTTGCTTCTACCTCTCAAAAGCTGAGATTGCAGGCATGGTTGGTCACCTTGCTTAGCTTCACTGTAACATTTCATACACATATATCATACGTTGTATCCGCCATGACCCTTTCCTGTCCCTTACATCCTTACTTACCAGTTTTCTTCCTCTCACATACTCTGTCCTTCTGCTATCCTGTCAAATATAGTTGATTGTCTTCTACTGAGGAGCATGGCTTTTTGATTATTCTTTATTTTGTTTCAAGAAGGTATAAAAGTACCCCTTCATTCAAACATTACACTTTTTTGCTTGTATATTTTCTTATTTTTTCATTTGTTTCTATCCCTTTCAGTCCCTAGAATAAACTAGAGGTTCTCTCTTGATCTTCAATGCTTCTAAAGCATCCCTACCCCTTTATTTACTTAATCATGGGGCACCTTCTTCAGTAGAACTTCACATTTTCTATAGCAGCCTGTCTTGTGTTTGCCTTATTCTTTATTACTACTTGTTTAATGCCTAATTAACTGTTTTCCATTTGCTGTGTGTCTCCAATTATGTGGTAAGCATTTGAAAGGCTGCAGTAGTTCAGTATTCTCTCTGTGCATCAGACAATGCCATTTGAATAGCAATTTATGTGTAAGTATAAGCAAGTACTACTTTCTGTATATAATATATAAAATATTATGGCACACATATAATGTTATTAAGTTTCTGCTGATCACATCATAGCTTAGATACTTTCAGCTTCTAATTCTCTAGTGTTTTCCTTCTGTCCCCCCCTTCACAGATGTTGTCTTGTGTAATATGTCTAAGTTCTTTTGCAGAGAAGGTATATTATTAAACAAAGATGTGTGTGTGTGTGTGTGGTGTGTGTGTGTGTGTGTGTGTGTGAGAGAGAGAGAGAGAGAGAGAGAGAGAGAGAGAGAGAGAGAAAGAAAGAGAGAGAGAGAGAGAGAGAATGTACATGGGGAGAAACTATATCAAAAAGGAAAAAGGTAGCTTGTGGCTGGAGCAGACACCCAGCTGGTCTGCTCCCATGTAAACACTGTACCCCGAGACATCCTAGAGGAGCCACTGAACTCAGAGCAGTGGCCACCATATCCTGAGACATCCTAGAGGTGTCACTACACTCAGAGCAGCAAACACCTAGCTGGTCTGCTACTGTGAAGACACCATATCCTGAGACATCCTAGAGGAGACACTGCAGTCAGAGCAGCTGGAGCTCAGGATCACAGGATCACAGAGACATCTGGACCGTGAGAAGTTCTGACACAAGCAAGATATCTGGAAAGGCAGGCTTCAGTCAGAGTTAGTGAGTGCAGGTAGCTCTAGAGTTAACCAGATAGTGAAAGGCAAGTGCAAGATTGTAAGCAACAGAAACCAAAGTTACTTGGCATCATCAGAACCCAGTTCTCCCACCATAGCAAGCCCTGAACACCACATCACATTGGAAAAGCAGCATTCAAAATTAAAATCACTTCTCATGGTGATGATAGAGGACTTTAAGAAGGACATAAATAACACTCTCAAAGAATTTGAGGAGAACACAGGTAAACAGGTAGAAGCCCTTAAAGAGGAAACACAAAAATCCCTTAAAGAATTGCAAGAAAACACAACCAAACAGGTGAAGGAATTGAACAAAACCATCCAGGATCTAAAAATGGAAGTAGAAACAATAAAGAAATCTCAAAGGGAAACTATTCTGGAGATAGGAAACCTAGGAAAAAGATCAGGAGTCATAGACACAAGTATCACCAACAGAATACAAGAGATAGAAGAGAGAATCTCATGTGCAGAAGATACCATGGAAAACATTGACACAACTGTCAAAGAAAATGCAAAATACAAAAATCTACTAACCCAAAATATACAAGAAATCCAAGACACAATGAGAAGGCCAAACCTAAGGATAATAGGTGTAGATGAGGGGGAAGACTCCCAACTAAAAGGGCCAGTAAATATCTTCAACAAAATTATAGAGGAAAACTTCCCTAACCTAAAGAACGAGATGCCCATAAACATACAAGAAGCCTACAGAACGCCAAATAGACTAGACCAGAAAAGAAATACCTCCCATCACATAATAATCAAAACATCAAATGTATAAAACAAAAAAAAAATACTAAAAGCAGTAAGGGGAAAAGGTAAAGTAACATATAAAGGCAGATCTATAAGAATTACACCAGACTTCTCACCAGAGACTATAAAAGCCAGAAGACCCTGGACTGATATCATACAGACCCTAAGAGAACACAAATGCCAACCCAGACTACAATACCCAGCAAAACTGTCAATCATTATTGATGGAGAAACCAAAATATTCCATGACAAATCCAAATTTACACAATATCTTCCCACAAATCCAGCACTTCAAAGGAAAATTGATGGAAAACTCCAACACAAGGAGGGAAACTACAACCCAGATAAAGCAAGGAAGTAATCTTCCAACAACCCCAAAAGAAGATAGTTACACAAACATAATTCCACATCTAATAATAGAAATAACAGGAAGCAACAATCATTTTTCCTTAATATCTCTTAATATCAATGGACTCAATTCTCCAATAAAAAGACATAGACTATCAGACTGGATACATAAACAGGACCCAGAATTTTGCTGCATACAGGAAACACACCTCTGTGAAAAACACAGATACTACCTCAGAGTAAAAGGATGGAAAACAATCTTCCAAGCAAATGGTCCCAAGAAACAAGCTGGAGTAGCAAGTCTAATATCAAATAAAATCGTTTTTTAACCAAAAGTAATCAAAAAAGATAAGGAAGGATACTTCATACTCATCAAAGGAAAAATGTACCAGGATGAACTCTCTATTCTGAACATCGATGCCCCAAATGCAAGGGCACCCACATATATAAAAGAAACTTTACTAAAGCACAAAGCATACATTGCACCTCACACAATAATAGTGGGGGATTTCAACACCCCACTCTCAGCAATGGACAGATCATAGAAACAGAAATTAAACAGAGACACAGTGAAACTAACAGAAGTTATGAACCAAATTGATTTAACTGATATCTATAGAACATTTCATCCTAAAACAAAAGAATATACCTTTTTCTCAGCACCTCATGGTACCTTCTCTAAAATAGACCATATAATTGGTCACAAAACAGGCCTCAACAGTTACAAAAAGATGGAAATAATCCCTTGCACCCTATCAGACCACCATGGACTAAGGCTGGTCTTTAATAATGACAAAAACAATGGAAAGCCCACATACACGTGGAAACTGAACAATGCACTACTCAATGATGACTTGGTCAAGGAAGAAATAAAGAAAGAAATTAAAGGCTTTTTAGAATTTAATGAAAATGAGGACACATCATATCAAAACATGTGGGATTATGAAAGCAGTACTAAGAGGAAAACTCATAGCTCTAAGTGCCTACAAAGTTCCTACTTAGGAGTAACAAAATACTCAAGGGAGCAAATATGGAGACAAAGTGTGGGACAGAAACTGAAGGAGAGGCCATCTGGAGATCATTCCACCTGGGTATTTATCCCATGTGCAGTCACCAAAGGTAGACATTGATGTGGATGTCAGGAAGTGCATACTGATAGGAGCCTGATATAGCTGTCTCCTTAGAGGTCTGCCAGAGTCTGACATATACAGAGGCGGATGCTCACAGCTAACCACTGATCTGGTCAAGGGGTTCCCAATGGAGAAGTTAGAGAGAAGACTGAAGGAGCTGAAAGGGTTTGTGGCCCCATGAGGAGAGCAATAATACCAACCAGCCAGAGCTCCCCAGGATCTAATCCACCAGCCTGGGAGCACATAGGGAGGGACCCATGGCTCCAGCTGTATATGTAGGGGAAGATGGCCTTGTTGGGCATAGGTGGGAGAGGAGGTCCTTGGTCCCATGAAGGATGAACATTGGGTGGGAATCTGAGGGTGGGGAGGTGGTAGTGGGGGGGGTTAGGTGGGGGCACATCCTCATAGAAGCAGGAGGAGGAGGGATGGGATAGGAGGTTCCTGGGTGATGGGGGGAATGGGGTAAGGGGATAAAATCTGAAATGTAAATATAATATCCAAGAAAAAATAAAATAAAAGGAAAAGGGTAGGTTTATTATTTAACATGAAAGACAAAAGGAAGTGGGTGGTGGTTTGTATAACCTTTCAGTTGTGGAACTCAGGAAGAAGGACCATTTTTGCACAGGCAGCTCTTCTCAAAATAGAAGAGTGAAGTCAAACACTCCCACAAAGAAGTGGGCTGCTTGTTTAGAAGAGAATAAAGAGTTTGCAGAAGATCCTCAAGTTCAGTGAATGGCTTCTGGTCATAGGACATTGTTAGACATGACACAGGACTCGATCTTAAAGCAATGTTCTATTTGCAAAGAGCTCTCTAAAAGATAGCAATTAAGCCATATGTGATATATTTAATGTTTCTTATAATTATAAGCTCTAAGCACTGCTGTCTTTATTAGTATAGATGGATGGCTGAGAGAGGTCAAGAGGCGAGTCTGAGATTTCCTTCATACCTAGTATATGGTAGAGCCAGCATTTGAGTCTAGCAGAGTTCAGTATCAAAGCCTGTACATTAAACACTTAGCTCAACATTAAAGTTCCATATTACATGAAGACTAGATCACATCTTGAACAAACATTAGGTATTATAATATATCACCTCTCTGTGGGGTGTGTGTGTTTTGCTGGGTGGGGTTAGACCCCATGGCCTTGCCCATGCCGGGTAAAAACTCTACTACTACACTACATCCCAAAAGTATTCTTGAAAGTCTGTTATTTGAGAGAATAACTGTCAGGACTGTCAGGAGTTCAAGGTCATCCTTGAGCACATAGTTCAAAGTCAACTTCTAAAATTCAAGACACTAACTAAAAAAAAATAAGAAAGAAAGAAAAGAAAAAGAAATAAAAGAAAACAAAGACATTCTCCTTTAAGACCAATACAGATGAGTTTCACCCTCAAGTCGTAATGGAAGATTGTTTCTTCAGCTGAGCCCCAGATGTAGTACTTGGCTATGTTTTAGAGATCCCATGGTATAAAAATATGTGCCTTTAAACATTAGATCTGCACAAATTGGGAAGGCATGTTTACATTAGGGAAGGCATTGGAGAGATGCCTCTCAAAACTTAAGGTGTGGCCTGCAGGTTCCTGTAGAGTATGTTCTGTTTCTGTACCGAGGAAATCTTGAGTGGGTAGAACACTGATCAAATTTAGCAGTGAATCTTCAGCTTCACAGGGGTAGGATGGGGCCCACTGGATCCTTCCTGCCAAGTTCCCTGGAAGCAAGGCCATGATCCCTTATTTGGATTGGTGTCCTGTGATCTGTCTTCTAATCTCTAGGTTTCCTTTCTGCTGAGCAATATGCTTCTTGAACCCTTTACTTGACAAATACTTAGTGAATACCTATAAAGTACCAGACACTGTATAAAATGATGTATGCCATCAATAGGCCCCACCCTTGTGGAACTTTCAGGCTATTGTAGGACACAATTATTAATCAAGCCATCACAAAGACAACATGGTTATAGTATATGATGTGAATAAAAATTATGCTGCACTTTGAAGGTGAAAAATGATAGTAGAATATAACCTAGACTTACAGACAGAGGTTAGTCAAAGAAGGCTTTTTTGGGGAGTAATGGAGGTCAGGTGGGAAGGATAACGGATATTAGCCGTATAAGGTGGCAAGGATGGGGAATAGATAAGAAAGCTGACAGAGCTAAATGTATAAAGACATTTTCTATGTGCTTAGAATTTTGTGCACATAAATTCAGTGTTCACTCTGGGATAACACTTTAACTTCCATTTTAGATGACAAAGCCTAAGGTGTACATGTTTTATTGAGTTTTTCAAAGATCACAGCTGGGAAGTGGAAGGACTGGATTTCAAGCACTGGATACCATTCCTCAGCTACTGGCTCAGGAACTGGATGGATGATGGTAATGTCATCTGTTAAGCCAGGAAGCACTGAAAGAAACAGTGGTGCTGGGAAAAAAATCCTAGCTGTAAGTTCAGTGTTAGATTCCATGAATGGAGCTTTTGAGACAGCCCAGAGGAGGTGAACAAGACTTCTATGTTTCTATGGATCCGAATTTTGGAGAGAGCTGGGGCTGGATATAGGTGTTTGGCAACAATTGGCTATTGGAAGCACAGGAAAAACAAAGCAAAATAAACCAAAACAGTTTCTGCCCAGGTCCAGCCTGACTCTACATGACCTGGAGCAAGTTTGTTCCCTTTTTTGTTGTATTAACATCATGGTATGGATTTAGCAATATATCCCAGCAATATGCCAGTCTGACTCTCTCTCAATGTTTGTTTGTTCTCCTACCACCTGTTGAAACATGACCTTCTGTTCAGGATGACAGCAAGGGACCTTTCTTGTCCAGGATGGCAGTCTGTGGTTTTTGTGGTGGGTGTATTTTCCTTTCTTCAGCTCTTAGGTTTCCTTCTTGTGCCTGCCAGTCTGGTTTGGCTGGACTCCATGTTACAGAAAGCAAAATGCCAATTTGAATTAGTCATGGAGATGAGATTTGAAGTGAAGGTTCTTAGTGGTAGGGGATTAATATTTATTGGGTATAGTGCTAAGCTAGTTGGAGTGACTAATTCTCCTCATGGTGCCATGTCCCTGTGCTGATGACAATCTATTCTCTTTGTTCTAGCTTTATTTGTGACCTTCTGTCCAAACCTTTCCTGCAAACAGTGGGGTATTGAAGCTATAGTTCACTGGTAAAGTGCCAGATTAGCATAGCAAAACCCATGTCTTTCATTCCACAGCACTTCCTAAGCTGGGAGCCATAGTACACAGCAGGAAGACTGGGAGGTTAGGGATATCCCAGCCCCAGGCAGCTCCCAGCACAGCCTGACTATATCATGAGACTCTAGTTTCAAATCACTGCCAACACCATAAAAAAGTTAGGAGGGGACATGGCCTTGGGATTCTAGTACAGGCCTTTAGAGACTCATGGCCAATGCTATTATAGCCCATAGGCTTGGCATTTTGGAGGTTTTTAATGCCAAATTAATGTTCTATACTTTTGAATTGTTTGTCTTTTTCCTTAATATTTTAGTCACCTTTTTGTTCAAAGAATAGATATTTTTTTTCCTCATTAAAGTTTCAGACACTGTTTTGGTGAATAGTTGATGGGAGTTTTTAAGCAAGTCTTCTCTTCTGATTTACCTGTTATCAGATCTTTAGAGGCCACTTGTGGTTTGCATTTCTCATAAGCCAGTCTGGACATTTTGCATGTAGATTATGATTCAGTCTCCATAACATTTAGATCTACACCTTCTGCTCCCACTTGGCTCTGTATTTTACTAGGATTGTTGAAAACCACATTGGATAAAGTCTTGATTCTATGGCTATTGTTGCTGCAATATCTCTGCAGTCTTCTTACTGCCCACCCCTAATGCACTGATGCTTGAAATCACTCTCCTTGTAACTGTTGTTTAGCTAGTAGAGTGTGGTGTTGATGTGTTGCCAATCTGCCAGTCTTAGATGGCTCACTGTGACTTTCAACTGATGCGTCTTCCTCACAGAAGCAGCTCCAAGCCTCACTCTCCTTGCTCTACCACCCATTACCATGAACCAGAATGTTGATCATTGTCTTTGACTCCTCCTTCACCCCTCATGTTCATTGAGTTATCAAGTCCTGAACATTCTATGTGCGAGAAATTCTGTTCTGCTTTATTTGGTCCAGGCAATTAATCACCTTTCAGGGAATCTGGGATATTAACCCCTACCCTGGCACCTTCTAGCCATCATCTTCTTACAGACAGTGTTCTTTTTGGGGTGGGGTTAGGGTCTCGCTATGTAGCCTTGCCTGGGATGTGATTTTCTGTCTAGACCAAACTAACCTAGAAGTCAGCAATGTGTCTGTCCCTGCCTCCCAAGTGTTGGGATTAAAGACATCTAATACCATGCTTGGAAACATAGAGACCCTAAAAATACAAACAGGCAAGAGATTTAAATATTATATACCATGCGTACATGTGTTGAAACTCTATATACCACTCATTATTATGTACAAATGTTATATTTTTAGGCTCAGTTACAAATACATTTAGTTATCTCTTTCACAGCTGCCCATCCTATACTGACTTTGATCTGTCCCTGCTCGTGGTTCTTCCCAGGGCATCCGTGTCCTCGAATATGGCTCCTGGGCTCTTACATTGTTTGCTCTCTGCCTTCTTCTTCAGTCACAGTAGCTCACTACTTCACTCTCGTCATACTGCTCAGCAACAACTTGTCCCTTCTCAGGTGGTCAGCATTTCTAGTGGGACCTTTATTCTTTATTTGTTTACTCTACTTTTGCCTCCTTTGTTCTTCTTTTGTCTCAATTCATCTTTGCTTCTTTTCTTCCAGGGACAGCATGAAGTATGAGGGTTTCCTCCTGTGCTCATGTATATTTGATGCCTGCAATTTTCCATTCTTAAAAAAACTAGTTTATTGCTCAATTGTATATTTATCTGTGAAACTCAATCAGATGACTGGGAGTCTAATCATTATGGATTTTCTTCTTAAAGGCAACTAGACTTCTTTATTTTCTTCCCAGAACGTTTTATGCAGACACACAAATAGAATTATGTGTTTATTTGCATTCATTCGCTAATTCATGCGTTCGAAATGTTCCTTTTTCATTTTATTTATTTATTTTTTAACTTAATCTTTTATTTTCATTTTATTTTTTAACCCACATTTAGGGAGGCTGGTTTGGCAAATGAAATTTCCTTGCAACTGCTGATGAAACACAATTATCTTCTATTTTAAACAAAACCAGCCTCACTTTTGAAAACTTAACCAAGATTGCTGTCCAGCATCTTTTCCTGGAGGTCTGAACATTCCCATGTTGTGGAGAACAGTCTTTTTTTTGTTGTTGTTTTTTTTTGTTTGTTTTGTTTTTTTTTTGTTGTTGTTGTTTTTTCGAGACAGGGTTTCTCTGTGTAGCCCTGGCTGTCCTGGAACTCACTCTGTAGACCAGGCTGGCCTCGAGCTCAGAAATCCGCCTGCCTCTGCCTCCCAAGTGCTGGGATTACAGGCGTGCGCCACCAATGCCCAGCCCGTGGAGAACAGTCTTAGTGTTATCACTATTCTTTTTAGATAAAACAATAGCAAACAGAACTCGGAGTCTTTTAGATGCTTGCCATTGCACTTGGGGTTTGGGCTTATATTTTTGGTGCTATAAATTTTGTACCAAACTGGTATGGAAGGATATGCTAGCAGCATGTTCATATATAAGCATTTATCACATGTAGTTGTATATTTGTTTCCCACTGAGTTTCAATTTATTTTTTTGCCACATTTCTCCCCTATCACCTGAGATTTCACTTAGACACTCAGGGCCAGAAACAAATTCCCCTAATCCTTGAGACCCTTCAATTAGTTCTTAAGAGTTAAAGAAAATGTTAAGGATGAGAAAAGAAAGACTTATGCATCTCTGTTGGAATGTTGGCATAGGTCAGAAGAGGATTGCTTGTGCCACAGGTAAATTGTCCCTGTAATACTTTTGATGAGGACAAAAAGAAACACTCTTTTGGGGAGGCCAACATGGCACTGAGATCATTGTTTGGGTTTTTCTTTTTTGTGTGCTATGAAAGTTATTTGTGGGTGGATTGGATCAGGATTCTGGCAAGATGAGTAGAGCAGAGCATAGACAATGGCTGAAAGATTAGGATTGGGCCAGGTGGGGTGAGTACTTGGGCCTCATGAGAGCAAAGCAAGTCAACAGATAAGACATTGTCTCAGTCTCTGGTTAGCTAGGGAAGTGGCCTACAAGGCAGCTTAGGGCCATCAGAACTCACTCAGTTTTTCAGAGGTTCATTTTGAGGAATGATTAGTTTCTTCATGTGTGGATGCTACACATGTATTGAATTAGACTTCAGACCTTTTTTCATTCCTTCCTTTTGAATCTCCTCCCTTCCCCCCTGTCTGAAAACACTTAACTTGACTGTGTTGAAGCGCCCCAGTGGCTACTTCAGCATAATGCTATGTCTACATTTAGTTCTTATGTTTTCTTGTATTATCCATTGTACGTCAGGATGATGTGCTTGCTTACGAATGGCTTAAACAAACTTATGCAGAGACAAATGGACCACCTCATGGTCAGTTTTCTCCTAATAAGGCCATGGTGATAGAATTCTTCAGTTTGTATTGTTTCATACTATACAGTGCACATTACACTGCAGATGTTATTTTGGGGCTGTGGGTTATGAGCTCTAAAGATGCTGAAAGATTTTTACAAAGTCAAATATTGAAAAGGGTGCAGAGTGAAAAATGGCCCTCTGAGCACCCACTACAGAAACAACTATGTCCCATTTCTTTTTTATTGGATATTTTATTTATTTACAGATGTCACCCTCTTTCCCCATTTCCCCTCCCTAGAACCCCCTATCCTATACCCCCCTTCCTTTATGCTTTTATACCATTTTGATTACATATATGTAATAAGGTCAGTTCTAGGTTGAGGGTCTAGCAATACAAGAGATGCAAATAGTCAAGGAACAAGCAAGGCAATAAACACAAATAGTCAAAGAAAAAGCAAGGCATTAAACCCAGTTACATGAACACTCCCGTGATCACTGTTTCTAAAGGCTTATCAGGATGACCAAAGTATCTGAGCCTACTTTCCTATCCCAGCCCAAGGTCATTTCATGTCTGAAGCCTACTTCCTTGTTCTAGTATAAAATTTAGAATCCTGTCTGAAATTACTTCTTTGTTATGGCCTAATATTTATATTCCTGCCCGAGATTACTTCTTTGTTGTAGCCTACAATTTAGACTTGTACCTGAAATTACACTTCTTTGTTCTAGTCTAATGTCAGATTCCTGCTTGAAGCCTACTTCCTTGTCCTTGGCCCATGTCATATTCCTGTCAAACAGCCCCTTTCCTTGTCCTTGGCCCATGTCAGCTTCTTGCCAAGCAGCCCCAAAGGCTCTCCACCTCTCCTCCCTTTTTATTTCATTAACAAGACTGAGCCTGTCTTAGGTCATTCTGACAAGAATGCCTTTCTTACCCATCATGGAATATGTATTATCAAAGGCAATGCACTTCTTAGGTTGGTAAGGCTCTGTGCAGAATCTTATTCGTCCTCGGCTTGCCAGCCTGTTAATTTAATAACTTTGTCTGGGGGCTCATTTTCAGGTTTAAGCCATGTACTTTGGCTGCCAACATGTTGATGTTGTTAAAGATAAGCTTTAATACGATGAGCAGGAATAAAAGTATTCCCAGGTCAAGAAGGGCTATCCTGATCAAGCTATATATGCCATTCATGAGGTTTGTCCAAAATGGAAATACTGAGCTCAGGCCATGGATAATTTTATCGGGATTATCTGCAGCATCAAAGTTCAACAGAGCAGCAATCTTTAAATTCATAATCTCACTATGCAAAGTTAACATACCCAGAGAGGTGTTAGGATTATGCCAAATATCCTACAGGTGTCTTTAAACTTTTTTCTAATTATAATGACAATCATTGTGAATTTCAAAAGTAACACTACTCCAAAGATATTTATCATGACACTTGGGATGGCTCCTAACTCTTGAACCCCGAACCTCCTTCAGATAATTTGAATGGGCTATAGAGCATCATTCATTGTTCCAGATACCTATATAAATCCTTTTGTATATTCAATACATTAGTAAATTTTTTGCTAGATGGTTAACAAAAATAGTTGTCTTAACTTCTTGTGTCAATGCTATTGCAGAAGCAGTGGTGCTAACAATTAATGGAAATAAAACTGTTTTAACCAGCAATAATCAACCCTGCTACCCTCTTGCTTCTGCCTAACTCACTTCTTCCAGCCCTTTCAAGCTTTTTCAGAGAATCAAGGTTTTCTAATACTCAGGACAGTGAGACAAAAGCTGGTTGATAGACCCCCTGTTACAGACATGCCAGGTTTCGACACACTAACACAATTGGAAATTATTCTGTCAATGCAACTTACAATAAATGCTGCAGAAGAGACAAAACCAATTTTAGCTTGACAATGAAAAGAGCCTTAAACCCTGCACTAACCCTTGTTTGAAATCCAGATCCTGTCCCAACATTATCTCTTGCTATCCTAACATCATAGCGAGCTATAGCTAGCTTCCAAATATGTTTCTGACAAAGTCCACATCCAGTCTTTTAAAAGTAGACTGTTATTTTCCATATTGGATTGATTTCTAGACCAGTACATGATTGAGTCCTAATAGCTGGGCATCTTTAAGAAGAATACAAAAGACATAGTTTTTCTTTTCGTTTCTCTATCCCACAAGGTCTAAAAACTTGAGGCAAGGCAGCTTGTCCCATCTAGGATATAGTTCAAGCAAAGGTGGGCCAGGAACATATATGTTCAATACAGCTCCCCAGTCACCCTTGTCAGGGCACTCAGCAAGCTCACAGGCCAGCATCATTCTTTGTCTCAGCAACAGTATGTCTCACCAATCTTTTCAAAGTTCCATGGGCCTCTTCCACAATACCTTGTCCTTGAGGATTATATGAAATCCCCATAATAAATTGTTGACAAAAAGTCTCAACTGCTCAGCTACAATTGCCAGACCCATTTTCTGTTTTTTTTAAATTGGATATTTTACTTACTTTTCAATGTTATCTACTCTCCTATTCCCCTCCCCCCAAACCCCTTACCCCATCTGCTCTCCTCTTATTACTATGAGGGTGTGCTCCCACCATCCTCCCATTGCCGCTCCCCTGCTCTTGAATTCCCCAACAGTAGGGAATCCAAACTTTCAGGCACCAAGGCCATCCACTCCACTGATGTCAGGCAAGGCCACCCTCAACTACCTATACAGGTGGAGCCATGGGTCCCTCCCTTTGTGTTCTCGGGCTAGAGATTTTAGAATGGCTACTCCAGCTTGTTTCTTAGGACCATTTGCTTGAAAAATTGTTTTCCAGCCTTTTACTCTAAGGTAGAGTCTGTCATTGTCACTGAGGTGGGTTTCCTGTATGCAGCAAAATGCTGGGTCCTGTTTATGTATCCAGTCAATTAGCCTATGTCTTTTAATTGGGGAATTGAGTCTATTGATGTTAAGAAATATTAAGGAATAGTGATTGTTGCTTCCTGTTATTTTTGTTATTAGAGGTGGAATTATCTTTGTGTGGCTATCTTCTTTTTGATTTGTTGGAAGAGGATTAATTTCTTGCTCTTTCTACAGTATAATTTCCCTCCTTGTATTGGAGCTTTCCTGCTATTATCCTTTGTAATGCTGGGTTTGTGGAAAGATGTGTAAATTTGGTTTTGTCATGGAACATCTTGGTTTCCCCATCTATGGTAATTGAGAGTTTTGCTGGGTATAGTAGGCTGGGCTGGCATTTGTGTTCTCTTAGGGTCTGTATGACATCTGCCCAGCATCTTCTAGCTTTTATAGTCTCTGGTGAGAAGTCTGGTGTAATTCTGATAGGTCTGCTTTTATATGTTACTTGGCCTTCTTCCTTAATGCATTTACTATTCTTTCTTTGTTTTGTGCATTTGGTGTTTTGATTATCATGTGACTGAAGGTATTTCTTTTCTGGTCTAGTCTATTTGGCATTCTGTAGGCTTCTTGTATGTTTATGGGCATCTCGTTCTTTAGGTTAGGGAAGTTTTCTTCTATAATTTTGTTGAAGATATTTACTGGCCCTTTAAGTTGGGAATCTTCACTCTCATCTATACCTGTTATCCTTAGGTTTGGTCTTCTCATTGTGTCCTGGATTTCCTGGATGCTTTGTGTTAATAACTTTTTGCATTTTCTTTGACAGTTGTGTCAATATTTTCTATGGTATCTTCTGCACATGAGATCCTCTCTTCTATCTCTTGTATTCTGTTGCTGATGCTTGCATCTATGACTTCTGATTTCTTTCCTAGGTTTTCTATCTCCAGGGTAGTCTCCTTTTGTGATTTCTTGATTGTTTCTACTTACATTTTTAGATCCTGGATGGTTTTGTTCAATTCCTTCACCTGTTTGGTTGTGTTTTCTTGCAATTCTTTAAGGGATTTTTGTGTTTCTTCTTTAAGGGCTTCTACCTGTTTACCTGTGTTCTCCTCAAATTCTTTGAGAGTGTTATTTATGTCCTTCTTAAAGTCTTCTATCATCTTCATTAGAAGTGATTTTAAATCTGAATCTTGCTTTCCTAGTGATATGGGGAATTCAGACTTTCTGGTGTGGGAGAACTAGGTTCTAATGCCAAGTACCCTGGGTTGCTGATGCTTATGTTCTTGTGCTTGCCTTTTGCCATCTGGATCTCCTTAGTGCTACCTGCCCTGTCTCTGACTAGAGCCTGTCTTTCCTATTATCTTGTTGTATCAGAACTGTGTGGGGTGGGTGTTAGTACTGGGGTTAGAGCTGGGGCCCAAGATCTGCTCAGTGCTCAGGTGCAGACAGGAAGGAACCAGTGCTCCGTGCCAGGAGTGAATTCCTGTGTCCTAGTGGGTCCAAGTTACTCCCTGTTTTGGGCAGGTGTTGCTGTCTCTTTACTAATACACTAATAGGTATGTTAATTAATATACAAAGATATTTAAGATATACAAAGATACTGCCCGGATTAGAGCTCCTGGGAAGCCTGCTTCCTCTGGGTTCTGTGAGATTGGGGCCATTTCTTTTGTATAGTTGTATACAAAATACCTTAGTTTACTTAATATTGTATCTGAATCTTATCCTAATACTTATATAATTATAGGTGGTATACTCAAAGTATGTAGTTCAGCCTTTTACCCATGTGGTAACCTATTATACATTGGTTATATAGTCAGCATTTTTCTTTAACAATAGTTTTTCTAACATTCTATGGCAGCACACAAAACTATCTTTTTGTGTTTTTTTTACACAAGCTTTTAGTGTTTTGTTGTATTTTCCATAAGCTCTTTAAGCAGACTCTTCTTGCTGACATCTAGCTCTTGCAAGCATAGCGTTCTTAGCAGTTGTATAGATTCAATTCCCAGATATAGAACTCTTTATTGAAAATGTCTACACTTTGGTAATTTTTATAGAAATTTTCAGATTGTAAGCTACACCAATTTACACACTTGATATGATGTAGAAAATCTCTTTTCTGTTGTAAATATAACATGTTAACAAACTTAAAGACATTTCTCATGCTCCTATATAAAAATGCTGTCTTTGTATATTAATTAACATACCTATTAGTGAATTGGAAAATTTAATGTTACAGTGTCTTCCCCAAGTGTACTTTACTGTGTATTGCTTCTTCATTTCATAGGCCTTTTGTCTTTTGTCTGGGCTATTCATGGTTTTGTACTGATTTGCCATTCCAAAGCCTGAAAACATAAGATGACATTTTAAACTCATGAGATTCTGCAAGGTCTGTGGAAAACTGCTCATTAGGTGTTCAAATATAGGTTGTGGGCACATGAAAGAGGCTAGGGACCCAAGTTTCTTTTCAGCTCCATAGGAACATCAGGTCTGTAGGTAATGGGAAATTCTTATTTATATGATTATGCCAACAAGGTTGAATTACTTAGTGTCTTAGTCAGTATTCTATTGCTATAAAGAAGTACCATGACCATGGCAACTCTTATTTTAAAAATCATTTAGTTGGGGCTTGCTTATACTTTCAGAGATTTACCCAACTGTCATCATGGCAAGTTGCACACAGGCAGACATAGTACTGGAGAAGTAACTGAGAGTTCTATATACAGATCCAGATACATAAGGAAGAGAGAAACGATGGGCTTCAAATAGGTTGTTTTGAAACTTCAAAGCTCATCCCCAATGACACACTTCCTCCAACCAGGCCAGACCTCCTAATCCTTTCAAATAATGCTACTCCCTGTTGAAATATTCAAATCTATGAGTTTATAGTGGCCATTCTTATTCAAACCACCCCACTTAGTTTAGTTATAGCTTAGGGCTAAAAGGTCATCTCTTATTAGAGATAAGTAGTATAGCTTCTCTGTCTCTATTTAGTTCTCTCCGTTTACCTAATGCAGAACAGGGAGGAAGAGAAAGTGTATGCATTTGGGGAAAGAGGTGTAGAACTGGTTTGATTTTTTTATAGTTATATATGTCCTCATTCTTGACTTCAGCCATTGTTTACCAGATTCACTCTCCATTTTATTTCATACCCTAGCCATACTTTTTTTTAGTATTCCTAAAGAATAATGAGGGGTGTGTGTGTGTGTCTAACAAATATTACTTCACTGTGTCTGCTGTAGAGCCCATGATAATTACATGGCAATGTGATTACAAGGAGGACCTGTTTTCTTGTAGTATCAAGCCTTCTGTCTACTTGTTTTCTTTGCTCGTTTATAGTTCTTCTTCTTGTTTTCTAGCCTTTTTTCTTGGGGAAAGATTTATTTTATGTCAAATGATTCTGAAGTTTATTTTTTTTTTCCTCAGTTGAAAGCCTTAAAAAATCTTTGACTGTATTCCTCAGTAAATGCTCTAATGTGACCATTCTTCTTGAAAATTACTTCATTTGCTTTGTTTATTTTCTGGTAGTCACCTTTAATATAAAAAGCAAAAAGTTTTTTTTTTTAAATTATAAGATGAGAATACTAAAGAAATATTGAGTTACTGAATAAAAACTCCAGGGAAGTACATCTGGGAGAGAAACTGAGGGATATTTGTAGGAAAGATATGAATTCAGCAATTATCAGAACTGATCAGAGTATTGCCTTAAGGCCTGAAAGCATTTATATTTAGACAGTGGACAATGAGGGAATGGTAACAAATAATAGCTATAAATTTAATGGTATTGCAGCTAGGTGGTTAGACTATAGATAAATGCAGAAGAGTGCATTCTGTTTGTGGCATTAGTGCTTTCCCATGAGGTATGAGGTATTACAGTGATGTAAGCCTCAGTATTGAAGTAAGACTGTAGCCAGACTTTCTGAGGAATAGTTAGGGTGCACATTGATAGAAGCTCCTCTGATCAGTGTTTTATATATAGCTGCAAATACCTGACTGAATGTTGGATCTTAGATAGCACTATAAAAGTAGAAATAAGGGTAGTGTTTGCTTTTGATTTGCTCTCAGGACTCTGGTCTTTGTTATAGACTAGGCTGTTGATATGTAAGCCTCCTTTATAAGGACACCATTTTAGCCCTTTGCCCATCTCTTCTTTTAAGGTGAACAGTAGTGTCATGGCTTCTGTCCCAACAACAGTAGTGACTACTGGCTGAGTATATATTTGGTCACAATGCTGTGCTTGGCCCTTTTGTTCTTGCACAGCACTTATATCTATCCATTTGGAAATCTTAGTAGCTTCTGTGAGTCAGAAGCCATTCCAGTGTTACATTGAGGGACTACAAACTTGTTCTCAAGGCACTTGAAACCAAGGTGAGGAATTTGAAGTCATACAATCTCATTTATGCTTGTAAAATTGAAAACAGAATCACTGCAGATGCTTGCAGCCAACCATTGGACTGAGCATGGAGTCCCCAATGGAGGAGTTAGGGGAAGGACTGAAGGAGCTGAAGGTATTTGCAGCCCATAGGAAGAACAACAATATCAACCAACAAGCTCCCCCAAGCTCCCAGGAACTAAACCACTAACCAAAGAGTACACATGGAGAGACTCATGGCTTCAGCTGCATATGTAGCCTTGTCGGGCATCAATGGGAGGAGAGGCCCTTGGTCCTGTGAAGGCTTGATGCCTTAGTGTAGGAGAATGTCAGGGTGGGGAGGTGAGAGTGGGTGGGAGGGAGCACCTTCACAGAAGCAGGGGCAGGGAGAATGGAATAGGGGGTTTCTAGAGGGGAAACCAGGAAAGGAGATAACATTTGAAATGTAAATAAATAAAATATCCAATAAAAAAGAAAATATTATCCTGAGTTAGGTAACCTAGACCAAAAAGGACATAAATAATATGTACTCACTTATAAGTGGATATTAACCATAAAATACAGGATAACCAGGCTACAACCCATATACCTAAGTAACCCAAATAACAAGGAGGGCCCAAGAGAGAATGGTTGAATCTTTCTCAGAAGGAGAAATAAAATAGATATTAGAGGTAGGTGGAGGGAGGGAACTGGGTAGGAAAGGGGATGAAGAAGGGAGCTGGGGAGTTCAGGTGTAGGAAGATAAGGGGAGAGAGAACAGACATTGCCAGTTGAGGGGGAAGCAACCCCTAGGATGTGCTAAAGACCTGGAATTGGGGTGAGGCCAAACAGTGCCTATCCGTTGGACTCTAGCTGAGACTTCTAGCAGTGGGGGATGTAGATTTTGAAGGGACTATTTCTATTTTCTGTAGCCAAGCAAGACTCCCAGTGGAGGGATAATCACAGCAACCCACCCACAAAACCTTCACCCCCTACCTACAGGAATGTTCAGGGACAAAGATAGATCAGAGAAAGAGGGAATGGCCAACCAATGACTGGCCCGAATTGAGACCTATCCCATGGGCAAGCATCAGTTTCTGAAACTATTAATCATATTGTTATGCTTGCAGACAGGAACCTAGCGTAAGTGTCCTTTAAGAGGCTCCACCCAGCAGAAACAGATGCAGAGATATCGCCAAACATGAGATAGAGATCTGGGAGGCTTGTGGAAGAGTTGGGGGAAAAATTGAGGGACATGAAGAAAGCAGGGACTCTATAGGAAGACCAACAGAGTTAGCTAGCCTGGACCTTTGGGGCTCCCAGAGACTGAATCACCAACCAAAGAACATGCACAGGCTGGTCCTAGTCTCCCTGCACATATATAGGAGATGTGCAGCTTGGTTTTCATACATGTTCTCCAATAACTGGCACGGGGTTGTTCCTGAATCTGCTGCCTATCTGTGGATCCTCTCCCCCTAACTGGACTTCCTTGTCTTGCCTCAGTAAGAGAGGATGTGTCTAGTCCTACAGTGACTTCATGTGTCAGAGGGTGAGATTGGAGAGCTAGGTGGGTAGTTGAGGAAGGTGATACCCAGAGGGAGTCTCCCCTTTCTCAAAGGAGAAAGGGTGAGAGAAATGGTAAGAAGATCTTTGTGAAGGGGTACTGGAAGGAGAAGGGGCTGATACTGGGATGTAAAGTGAATAAATAATTTTTTTAAATTAAAAAAAGAGAAAACAGAATCACTGGAAAGATAAGGATTGTTTTAGTGGCATGTAACAGAAAAATACAACATAGGGCTAAAAATGGAGGAGAGGCTTCCTCAAAGAACTGATGCTTGAGCTGAGCTGGGCAGCATGAGGTGGGACATAAGTTGACTAGGCAAGGATGGAGCTGTGAGATAAGGAGAGGAATCTTTCATGTCATGGCAAGAGCCTTGACAAGAGGTATTCACTGGGCAGGCTCTTTATTTTATTACTTTTATTTTTTTACAGTCCAATTATTACCCACCTCATGGTCTGCCCTCCCATAGTTCTTCATCCCATTCCTCCTCCCTACTGTCTCCCAGAGAATGCCCCTCTGTCCCCCGCTGCTGCCAGGCCTCCTCACTCCCTGGTCCCTCAAGTCTACCAAGCATTAGGCTTCGTCTTCTCTTACTAAGGCCCAGCCAAGCAGTCCTCAGTTGGTGGCTCGGTGTCTGAGAGATCTGAGGGGTCCAGGTTAGTTGAGATTGCTGGTCTTCCTATGGGGTTGCCTTCCTCTTCAGCTTCTTCCAGCCTTTCCCTAATTCAACCACAGGGGTCCCTGGCTTCAGTCATTGGTTGTGTGTAAATATCTGCTTCTGTCTCAATTAGCTGCTTGTTGGGTCTTTTGGAGGACAGCCATGTTAGGCTCCTGTCTGTAAGCACACCATAGCATCAGTAATAGTGTCAGGACTTGAAGCCTCCCCTTGAGATCGATTCACTGGGCAGGTTCTTAATTGCAGACAACAGGATATCCTTTGAGTAGTTTAAGCAAAAGTGCTTCATAATAGGGAGTATGGATAACTTACTAAATCTTTGAAAGACCCAAAGAAAATCTAAGCCTATAAGAACACCACCTCCAATCTCACAGATAAGCTCGTCTGCTACTGGAATCTTGCCTCTGCCTCAGTCAGACGGCTACATGGTTAGGAAATGCTGCCATTGTTTCACCTCTACTTCCATACTGTGGAACCCCAACAAGGCACATGAAGGTCCTGTTCACCGCTTCTTTTACCCTGTAACTTGGATTTGAATCAGGTTTCTTTTCCATGGGTGTATTTGTTTAGTGGATCCCTTGTCCCATCTGGAATTCTAGCACCCAGTGTTTGGGCCTTGCTGTTCTTTTCCTATGCAGCCTGTGCAGTACCGGGAGTTATGCTAAGAAGGGATAAAATACATTTGGAGTGAGCCAGTCTGCTATATACCTTATTGAGAACAGTCACACTTGAACTAAAGGCTGGTGTGACTAGAGCTGGGAGTGGGAGAGAGATGAGATTTGAGATCAACATAGGACTTGATGGGCTTTAGGATTGCCTTTTTGGTGTGGGAAGCAGGAGGCTTAGAAATTAAGTTGTCAGTGAGGGCCCATCGCAAATTTGAATGCCAATTTGTATGCTTCTGGAACCTGAACTGTATTGGTACCTTAGGTCAGTAGCCTAAATCTCAGTATTTCTTGTTTTTAGCCTGAGTTCTTGGAGCATCTGTTTCCCATCTGGTCTCCGGCTATCTTGAGTGTGAAAGGGAGAACATCCTGGCAAAGACAGGCAAGGCAGCCTTGACCTGACCTACAGGGCAGGGGTAGAACATTGTTATAGTGTTTTTGAAAGTCTGTGGCTTTAACAGAGTCTAATCTTACTACTGATTTCTTATTTTCTCCTGGTCTTCTCTTCTAAGCATCTAGAAAAAACCCCAACAATTGTAAAGGGCATCTTTCCATCCAGAGAAGTAGACCTTGGCTTCTTATGTAAGAATTGGAGAAGTTACTAAGAAATGTTTATATTAATCAAAATAGCTTCAGTGTTACATAGGAAAATAACAATAAACCGATTGACTATATGCATGGTAGCCTATCTTCCAGATTCTTTCAACATGTGAAAATATGCCAGAGGCTGCTCACATACAAAAATTATGTGCTTAAAAAAGAGGTTTTCTGAATAATCTACTAGTCTACCAGCTGTAATCTGAAACTATATCAGATGATGATGGAGGGTATAAATCTAACATAATTTATCATTCACATCTCAAAGTTAGATCCTAGACCTACAACACTTTCTGAAAAGAAAACAATTCCTTATCGTAGGAGGGATAGATAGATAGATAGATAGATAGATAGAAAGAGATAGAAAGAAATAACCATGGAGCTTGATGACAGAGAGCTCATGTTCTGCC
This sequence comes from Arvicanthis niloticus, assembly GCF_011762505.2. Lineage (NCBI taxonomy): Eukaryota > Metazoa > Chordata > Mammalia > Rodentia > Muridae > Arvicanthis > Arvicanthis niloticus. The sequence goes on from NC_047679.1 coordinate 26,033,762, forward strand.
TCTTATTTCTAGGCATGTGGTTTTGGTAAACTACTTCATTTACCTAATTCCCAGTTTCCTGTTCTGCAAATCTAAAATAATGGGTCCTACTTTACAGAGTTATTACAAGGATGGGGATTAATGTATTAGTTACTTAAAGTATCTACCATTTAGCAGAGTGGTAAATACATGTTACCAAACATTCACTTATGTTCACGAGGATAGCTTTCTTTTGTTTGAGAAGTTCATATATGCATATAATGTATTTTGATAAAATCTACCACCTTTCCCTCCTCTCTAGTTTCTTCATATGTCACACCATTATTTATTATCAGCTTTATATACTTAAAAATTCCATTGAATCCACTATATGTACATGGGTAAAGGACAATCTACTGAGGCATGGGTATCCCAAAAACCTGCCTCTCCCTCCCAAAGCAGCCATCACTTACCAGTAGCTCCTCAGTCAGGAGTGGGACTTCACAAGCCCCTTCACATGCTAAGATTTTTAGCTGGCTTGATTTTGTAGAGGTATTCATGTAGTCACAGGTGCCATGAGTTCATGTGTGCAATGACACTGTCATGTCAGAGAAACATAGTTTCACTTCAGATGTCTACTACCTCTGTCTCTTATATTCTTTCTATCTCCCTCTTCCATGATGATCCTTGAGTTTTGGAGACTGGGGGATGTGCTATAGTTATCCATTTAGAGCTGAGCATTCCATAGTCTTATATTCTTTATACACTGATCAGTTGTGGGTCTCTGTATTAATCACCAACTACTGCAGCAAGAAGCTTTTCTGATGAGACTCAAGAGACTAATTTAGGGAGCAGTTTATTATTACATCCATTTAGCAGAATAATAATAGTATTATGTTTTCCCCTAGGGCATATGACCTAGCTAGCAATAGATTTTTGGCCCAGTTAATGGTACCATACATGAGTTCTGTCTTATGGAGTAGCCTTTAAATTCAACCAGAAAGTGGTTAGCTACTCCTATAGGAGTATAGCATTCTTGCTTCTATAAATAGCATTGGGTATATCTTGCCAGACTAGTCATTGCTATGAACTTTAGATTGTCTTTAGAGCTAGCAACTACATAGTTCACATTAGGGTCAGAGAGATTTCTGCAGTTTAACATTAACCTAAGATGGAAATTTGAGCCCTAAATCACTTCTGAAAATTATAGCAAAAAGGTAATTTTTAAATTGTTTCTGCTAAGGCCACAAAGGAACTTTAGTCTAAAATCACTCTACCTTCATTGGTGGAATGGCGAAACTCTTAACTCAGCAGCATGTATAGGAAGCAGGGCCTCCAGAGTAGTCTTATTTTATAAGTAGAAATGTTCTATGGATGAAATAGGATATATACCCTTTTAATATTCTACCAGACAATATTTCTTTGTAATTCATATTATTTCCCTTTGTGTGATTTTTTTTTAAAGGTACTTTGAGGGTAAATGTCATTTGGGGTATTTTATTAATAGTATTATTTTAATAAACCTTTTGATGTCTCTTTCATTACAAACAGCACGTTTTCCCTAAAGATAATAACTTGCAGCACCAAATATTTGCATTTCATCTGAAACAAAATCAAGGAATTGAATGTTTTAAATATAAGCATATATAATTCTCCTGTGTCCAGAGAAACTGTATAATGAGCCATATGTTTGTAGATTGTGTAGACAGATGTTCTTTCTCCTTATGTTCTTCTTTGTTTTTCTTTCTGGAGACAGAGTCTCATGTAGCTCAAGCCAACCTCAAACTCACTATGCAGCCAAGGCTTGTTTTAAACTCCCAGTCTATTTTGATTTACCTCCATCGTACTGGGATTATAGAGATGTACCATCATGCTGGTTTCTCATAATTTTTTTTTTCTTCAAAATACTGGCAGAGCTCAAAACTGACATCAAGTAGCAAATATCTCTTCCCAGCCAACAAAATGAATAGAACTGGGGTTGAGCTAGGCAGGCTTGTTGGGGTGTACTTGAAGGAAGAGCCTTTCCTGGTTTTGGCTTCTGCTTGAGTAGCTGAGTCTCCACAAAATGTTTATTCCTGTTTCTCAGTGCTCTTGGTCTTTGCTAATTTGTTATAGGTGACTTAACTTTCAACTTTACTCCTAACAGTATGTTAATTGTTATGACAGATTTGGGGGTTACTCAGAAGTGGTGGTTCCTTATATCTGAATCCCGCAGTAAGATGGCCTTTAGCCACTGATGAAGAGGCACCGAATTACAATTTCAGTTCTGGAGTGGGTCTTCTGTGCTGATGGCTATGTGTGGGTTTTGTTTTCTTCCATTTCTCTCCCAGCCCTTCTTACCTGTAAGCCACATTTGTCTCTGGCTTCAGTTACTCAAATGGTTGTAACTGTTCTTCCTTGTCTTTAGTCTTCACTGAGTTATTTTCAATGAAGTGATCCCTCTGTGATGTGGAATCTGATTATTTGATTGTCCTGTTGAATATTTTCTGTGGTTCCTACCTCCTTCAAGATATACTCTAAGTCTGTTAACTATGAGTTCTGCTTTCCACTTGGACCAGATTGAGGCAACTCCACCCATGTCTGTGCTGCACTGGAAGTGTTTATGTGACCCAAAATGGGGCTGCTTCTAGGAGATGGCCAATTTCTCTCATGTTTTGATCTCATTGTGAAAGCCACTCTTTGCTTGTCTTGCCCTGCATGTACTGTAGCATTGCTTCTTACACTTGAAGTCACTTTTAATCACCCAGAGGGTTGGTAAGCCATCTAGTCCCAAGTCTTACTCACAGACGGTATGGTTCACTAGGAGATTGGGGGTAGATCTTAGAGCTTACATTTCTAATAATCCCCCAGTCATACTGATATGTGTGGGGACCAGAGTTTGAGTAGAAAACACCAGAGTATCTCATGTTAACAAAATACTTCTCTTACTGTTCAGAGATTGTCTGTGTGCCTCTCTTAGTGCACACAACACTTCCAGAGAAGCATATTTTTGTCTATCAAGATAAGAGCACCACTATTACATCTTTCAGGATGTCTAGTCATTATGGTTCGTAGGCATCACAACTGGGTAGATTACTTTTCTTCCTTGGCAGCTTGCATGTCATCTTCTGGTATGAGAGTCCTCAGGGAGGAGGCTCCTAGGTCAGTTGCAGCTTGATTGATTCCTCCAAGTCCTCTGTCTGAAATGTGTTGAGTTCAGCAATAGTCTTACCTTCAAATTCTGGGAGGCAACCAAGGGCAATGGCAATAGCCTATTTTGTTTTGGTTGGGCTCCTAAACTCCTCTGACCAATTTCCTTGTCTGGTATAGCTATTGAAAGGAACCTCAAGAGGTGAAACTTCACACACACACACACGCACACACACACACGCATGCACACAAACACACACACTTTTTATATGTGTACTGGTATTTTATTTATTTATTTATTTATTTATTTATTTATTTATTATTCTATGTATGAGTACACCATAGTCTCTTCATGCACACCAGAAGAGGGCATCAGATCCCATTACAGATGGTTGTGAGCCACCATGTGGTTGCTGGAAATTGAACTCAGGACCTCTGGAAGAGCAGTCAGTGCTCTTAACCACTGAGCCAACTCTCCAGCCCCTGTACTGGTATTTTTTCCATTAAAAATTGTATAGAGGGGTTAAAGAGATGGCTGTTCTTTCAGAGGACACACGTTTCATTCCCACCACCTATATGGTGGCATATAACTCCAGTCTCAGGGTACTTGATGCCTTCTGGCCTCTGAGGATACTATACACACATGGTGCACAGACATACATGCAGGCAAAATAGCCATGCACATAAACTGAAAAAGAAAAGGAAAAAGATAATAGTAAAGAGCTGTGGGCGTTTCTGTATCTTTTGTAGTATAAGACATACTCAGGGGTTTATTCAAGCTTGTTAATAAAAGTACACCTGACATACTCTTGTGTCTCTTTTATTTATCTTCTAGGAACTGTTTGTAGGACAAAGCATGATTTGATAGAGTTCTAGCCTTTGAAATCTTGCAAAGATACTTACAATTATTTGAAATACCCAAACTGTGTAGTATTTACCATAGTTACCATAAAATAGTATTTGTAAAAAAACAGATCTTCAAAGCACTTACTTAGGTTGTTAAAACTATTGAACTATACATTGGTAAACAGGGGATAAATAATGGGTCCAAATTAACGGGCTTAATGCGGGTGACCGAAGGACCACAGTGTTTAGATGCCCTCTCTTTGTTGTAAGGCCTTTCATGGCCTTAGGGACTAAGAGTGTTCCTTGCCATCTTATGCTTTCTTAGAAGTGAGGGTTTCAGGTTTCATGTCTCATGGAAATAAAAAAGAGAGAGAGAAAGAGAGAGATTAAGAGTAGAGTATCCCAGTGGTTTTTTTCTTTAAGTGTGTTTGTATGTGTCTGTGTGTCCAGGTCACAGTGTATATGTAAAGGTCAGAGTTCAACTTGCAAAAGTTGATTTGGTTTCTTTTTCCCAGAGATCAAACTCTGGTTATCAGACATGGCAGCAGCAGCATGTACCTTTACTGTACCCCATCTTGGCAGCTCTGGATTTCTCTTTAGTAGATTTCTTTTATATATAAATTATTTAACTCTGTGTGTCTTGTGAGGGCATGTGTATGTGGAGGTCAGAGAAAAACTTCTGGGAGTCAGTTCTGTCCTTTTACCATGTGCGCTTTGAAGGTTAAACTGAGCATCTTGCCAGCCCCTGTAGGGATACAATTCATTCATTAATTTATTCATTCATGCATTTGTGCATTCTTTCTTTCTCTCTCTTTTTCTCGATCCTTCCCTCCCTCCCTTCCCCCTCCCACCTCTCAATGTTTTAAGGGAATAAAAAATAGTTTATTTTGTAGTCATTTCGAGTGACCATGGTCTGGAAACATAGAACACAGATTTATGTTACCCCAGATTCCATGTTCCAACACTGAAGCAACTTCTTGATGTTTTGTATAGCTTTACAAAACAAAGAAAGTCATAAATTAAGCCAAGCTTCAAGTATATTGGTGGAAATATCAGAGAGACAGGTATAGCAAGATGGAGGAAACTTTTCTATAGGCTGAAGATACTGTCTGATGACAGTCCTAGCTTTTGGGTGGGTAGAAGATAGTGTTCTACTAAGTTAGTAGATTCTAAAAGCTTTTAAACTAGTACTCACAAGATATCAGTTCTGACACAAATGTGGGCAAGGAATGGCAGTTCTGGAAGGCTAGAACCTAGCCCAGTGCAGTGCCAGAGACTAGGGCACTAGTCTCTGGCACTGCAGCATTGCAGTCTGTCCACATTTGTGCAGTTCTAACCAGTCAGTCAGCCTCTACAGACATAGCTTCTCTTGTTTGCTCTTCATACTCTGTTCTGCCATACTGGGTCTTGTAGATCTGTTTTGCCCCACAGCTCACTTGTCTTTCAGGTTGTCATCATGGGCTAACAACCTTATTACTCTTTTTTTTCTCTTTTACTCTTTTTTTTGAAGACACTGTGTTACTGTATATAACTTAATTCTCTATGTAGCCAAGCTTGGCCTTGAACTCATGATTCCCCTCCCTCAGCCTCCTGGATGCACAGATTATAGGCATGCACCCTACTCCTTTCTCTATATTACTTCTGTTCTAATCTCACAGATTCTTTTTCTTCGTCATAGCTTATGTCACACCTGGCCCTTGTTCTGAATCATAGCCTGGCTGTGTATCTATTCAGGTTTTGCTTTCTCTGCTTGTTGTTTTGTATATTTATCATTCATACCTTTAATCTGACAAAAATTGTTTTTCCAAGAAAAGAGCTTTCTGTGACAAAGCATCTCAGAGGCTAGTGTGCTATGTACCTAATCACTGTTATTTCAAAGTAGCCAGATGATAACAGGTATGAGTCAGGTTATTCATCCACACATCCACACTTAGCTGCTATTTACCTTTGTACTAGACTGTGTTGGGGCAGGAAGTGACCTCAGTTATGGTGTAGGCATGGGTGTATATATGGTAGAGATATAGAGAGGGCATTTTGGAGCAGAAGGATGTAAGAAAGGGAAGGATTTCATCAGGCTGGTACCAGAGGAAGAGTTTCCTGGGAAGAAGACCTGAGTTCGGTCTGTAAGATGTGAGCACATGGGGAATTGCAAACCTACCAAGTCAGCAAAGAGTTAGCATGGGCTGTAAGAGTCCTGATGGCCAGGTAGGGGAGTTGGACTGTTTTGACAAGCAACAGATAATCTTATAGGCTTGATTTTTTTGTATTGGAGAATGATCTCAGGGCCACACCCATGCTGGTAAGTGCTTTACCATCAAGCTGAGTGTAGACTTTTAAATAGAGGGCTAGATCACCTTTTCTTGTCTCTTCCAGATTCTTTCTGTCGGAATAGACCAAGACCTATTAAAAAGTGACTAACGCTACCCAGGCATGAAGTGATATAAACAGGAAAGAAAGTAGCTGCCAGATTGATAGTTTTTCTTTAATTTCTCAATTTTAAAAAAATTTTTCCTAATTATGAGATTGGAGAAAGAATGGGCTAGCATGAGCAGGGACTAGATTGGGAGAGTTCATTTCCAGGAGAGAAAGAGTATAGTCCCAGGAAGCAGGAGTTTCCATTTAGTACCAGGTAATGCAGCAGATCCACATTTAGCATGAAGAATTCTGTAGTGATACCTGTCTTTACTAGTTTCCTTTTGCCTTCTTTGTGACTACCTCTTGGGTCTATGGGCATGGCCCTTGTTAAAAATACATGGTTTTAAGGTGGATGAGAAGGATGGAGCAAAGCCCCAGATGTTTCTCTCAGCACTTCCATTTTGTGTCTGTTTTGAAAGCCTGTTATACTTTTTGTTTTCTCCTGCATTGGGTCTCTGAACTTCTTAGCTCTTAAATCTTTAAATTTGGCATGCCTGCCCTCTAGTGGCAGGTTTGATGCACCCCTTTTGTTACCCTGCTGTTGGCAATGCCACAAATAGTTCTCACTGCTCAGCTTTGTATTTAGTAAACATTCCCAAGTCATACATGTGAAGGACAGATTCAGTGATACTGAGTTAGGACCCAGGGACTTGGACTGGGCTTGGAAATTTTCACTCATGCATTTACACCGTGTAACTACAACAGGAGAGAAAGAGTAACTCATTTATGATAGCTCATACCAATTATCACAGCACTCAGGAGCATAAGTCAGGATTACAGTAAATCCAAACCTAACCTTGGTTATGTAGTGAGTTCTAGGAAAGCCTGGGCTACAGTGTGAGATCCAGTCTCAACACACACACACACACACACACACACACACACACACACACACACAAAGAAAATGAATGAAACAAAAAGATTATGCAGTTATAATGTCTCCATATGTTCTGTGAAGAGCAGAAGAGAATCTGAAGGTAAGGAGATAACTCAGCAGATAAAGCACTTGACATGCAAATGTGAAGACCAGAGTTCAGGTCTCTAGAACCTGTTTAATGTCCACTGGGCACAGTAGCCTGCCTATAATTCTAGTGCTTGGAAGGTAGAGTCAGGAATCAAGCTGGCTAACTAGGGTGGCCTCAACAAGCTTCAGCTAAGAGACTCTATCTCAATACATGAGGTGGTGATCAACTGAAGAAGACTCCTGATATCAGCTTTGCCCCATACCACATGCCACTCCACATACATGTGAAAAATGTATTGTTATTACTTAACTAATCTAAAAGGGTTAAATGTGATGAATTGTTGAAGAGAAGAATGGCGGTCTTAAAACCTGTCATCATTCTTTACCTGTTTAGCATTTCATGTTCATGTTAACTTTGAAGATAGAAAAAAAAACCCTTGAAGCTTGATGTCTCTTTTATATTATAGTTTATATTTTGGTTAAATTCTTTTATTAGGCAGTTACGTTCATTCCTTTGAGGAGAAATTAAGAAAAATACAAAATAACATTTATTGGTGTTTAAGTCTTACACTTCATCTCATGACAGGCAAGTTCTGTGAGCACTTTCTTTTTTTAAAGTCCTTTTCAGTGGAGAGAGAACTGCAGGAGAACAACAGTAATTACCCAGATGAGCCCTGGAGGATAACAGAAGAACAGCGGGAGTACTATGTCAATCAGTTTCGGTCCCTCCAGCCAGACCCGAGTTCCTTCATTTCAGGTGAGAGGACATGGTGTCCTGGAACGTGGGGCCCATGTGAATAACTGCAGAACATCTTGAGAAATAGTCGATACAAAATGAATATTATAACCTTCTTTGATTCCAATTTGTGTTCCTCTAAGGTAGAATGCCTTATCAAATATAAGTCATGCCGAAAAACAAATGGTACTGACCTTGGGAAAATTACACTGCTATTGCAGAAAGGTAAATGGGAATTGGGGGACCTTAGTCCAGATCCTGCTCCTTATCTGCTAAAGCACTTGGAACAGTAGATGGCACTGCCAAGGGACACCTCAAATTGCTTATTCATTATGTTAGAGTCAGAACAAAGACAAAGTGTAGCCTGCCTGCCTTCCGGCAGAGTGCCCCTCAGGCTTTATGTGTCCAGAAGTTTAAGCACGGCTCATTTTCTTTGGCTTAAGTCTTTCTTTCAGGGTTCTTGAAATTAAGATATGAAAGGAAGACTGGCCAGCATTTTCTCAGTCAGTTCTTCTCAATTATCTTCAGATATCTGCATTCCTATTGTGCTCTCATGTAAAATTCAAGCTGAGGGGAATTGATTTAGTTCCCGTGTGCCTACATTTTACCAGGCTGAAGACTTTACAAACAGTGAAGTAGTAGAGTCTGCAAGAAAAAAAATGATAAGACTTTCTTCTTACACTTCAAATGTAAAGGATAACAGTATGGTTTGATCATTCTAAGCTAACAGTCAAGCATGAATTAAGATGAATTTTCTATGAAATAAGGTATATAATTGATGTATTCCTGTATATGTAAAGGTAAACATCATTTCGGTGATTGGTGGTAAATGACCTTATGGAAGGTAGAATAGTATAGAAATAACAAAGGAATTTTACCATCATGATTTAGAATAGATGAACAGAAATCCAGATTCTATACATTGACTACTGGATAACCTTACCTCTTGCTCATCTGAGTCTTTTTTTCCCCACAATATATTCAGATACTTAGCTAAATATGGATAAGTCATTGTTGGAGGTGTTTTTAAAATTTCTTTCAACCTTTTTATTTTTTCAGATTTTCAAGTATAGATACAACTTGACTCACAACTATAACAAATCCCCATGGACACATGCTGGCAATTTTATATCATCCCTCTCAGCAGGGATGGTCTTGAAATATGATTGCCAGACCATCTGATTTGAAAAATATTTCAGGATATATCTTTGGGTTTCTTAGAAAAAACATAACCAGAACTCACTGATACATGTGAGAAAAAAAATCACAGATTCTTTAACACAACCAAGTCTTCATTGTTCAAAATTTTCTGATTGCCTCATAAATTCTTTTTTTGGTTGTTTTTGTATTTTAGTTTTTTGAGACAGGGTTTTTCTGTGTAGTTCTGGCTGTCCTGTAACTCACTCTGTAGACCAGGCTGGCCTCAAACACAGAAATCTGCCTGCCTCTGCCTCCCAAGTGCTGGGATCAGAGGTGTGCGCCACCACTGCCCGGCCTCATAAATTCTTTTAAATGTTAAGTTTGATTACAATGAAGAGTTCATGAATGGCATTAGTTGATGTCTTTTAAAATAAGTGTTTTAGTTGAGATATAATTCATATACCATAAAACTTCCCATTTGAACTGTGCAGTTCAGTGGTTTTAGTTCATTCACAGAGAAGATTCATAACCTAAGTTCAGAACCTTTCCATCATCCCTCTATAACCTACCCACTTAGTAGCAGTGACTCCCTACTCCTGTCTTCTCCACCTCAAAGACCTAGCTCACTACTGTATGTTCTTTCTCTAGATTTGTATGTTTTGGGCTGTTCATATAAACGGAGTCTCTTTTTCTGGTGGCTTGGTGGTGGAGCCAGAGTAAAAAACATGAGGACTTCTTCCATGGTGTACTCAAAGGAGACAGGACTCAGGCTTTGTCCTCTGCTCCTTCTTTAGCTGGTGACATCTGGGACACAGCTGAACTTGATAGCTGTCAGCTTCCCAATGCCTTCCACCTAACTTTTTTTGAGACTCTATGGAACAGTAGTCTCCAGTGTGAAAGCCAGCATTAGCTAATGGGTTGGGACTATTATGCTTTGAAGAGAATGGATCCAGCAGAAGACAGACTGATAGGAGAATGTCTTTATATCTTGGTTCCTATAGAATAGTTGGTAAATGGGCCAACAAGTTTTGTCTGTCAAGTGTTTCACAAGGTGGTTGGTTGCATTGGTAGCCAAGGGTCATGTATTAGCATTATGGATGGAGTACATTTAGGGGAAGGCTCATTGGGTTATTGATACTTTGCTTTAATTCTTAATAATTTATCAAAAGAAAGTTAATTGCTGCTTTAGGATCCATTATAACCCTTTTTAAATTTTATTTTGAAGACAGTATTTCACTGTGTAACCCCTGCTGGTCTGGAACTTGCTATGTAGGCTAGGCTAGCTTCAAACTCACAGAGACCTGCCTTGCTCTGTCAACCAAGTGCCAGGATTAAAAGTGTGCAGGCTATACCTGGCCTGATTTTTCTGTTTATGTAGTGTTGGGGCATGGATCCCAGGGTTTTGCATATGGCAGTCAAGTATCTACCACCAACTAAATTCCCACCACTATTACCACCAACTAAATTACCACCAACTAAATTTTTTTTTGTTGTTTTAAGGCCAATTAGAAAACTTATAATTGCTCTGGGAGACTTTGGATTTATCTTCAAACGAAACTTGGGGCTTTAATGCTCTCTTGTGTTAGAAATGAGGCTTTTGAATTATGAAACCATTGGAAGCATGAAAACCTGAGAAATCTCAGTGAAGGCTAACATTTCAAGCATAGCTGGGCCAATGGGATAATCACTCAATTTCAACTGCCATAGGTACATTACAATGAAAAGAGTCCTGGCTGAATTGTTTAAAGTGCCATCAAGAAGTCTTAAATCTCATCAAAACTATTTCTCAATATTTTTTGGTAGGGTTAATGATACAATTTTTCCTTTTTGCTTATCGTTTTTCTACAACTCTGCATTGCTTTTCCATTCTCTAAGTATAAAACTCAACATATTAAGTAATTTTGAAAGTTTTCTTAGGCATTTTTAATGAAAATGTGCAGTTTTGGTAAACAAAGCAGGAGTTTCTGATTTGTATTTGTCATTGCATCTTTTTTTTTTTTTACATAATCTATATTCCTTTTATTTGTATTTTTCTCATTTTGCAACACGAAGAATCAATCTTTGGCCCTCAGACGTGCTATGCAAGCCACATGCTGCTTTTATGAAAGTCCTTGTAATTATTTTTGCTTGAGGAATAAATGCATTTGTAGCTATTTGCTAGAGATTGTTAAAGGAAAACATGGCAATTTGCTTGCACATCAAAGCTGCTTCAGACCAGTAAGTAACGGCTGACTTAAATCATGGCTCTTGACAGGGTCTGTGGCCAAGAACTTCTTCACCAAATCAAAGCTCTCCATTCCAGAACTCTCTTATATCTGGTGAGTATGTTTACTGCCAAGTGTTATCATACACTCATCGTTTAGCTGTTTTGAAATTTAATTTTTTAAGATGTGATTTTTGTTTGCTTTGAGATGGAGTTTTACTTTGTAGTCTAGAATGACCTGTAACTCACTGTGTAGCTCAGGCTAGCCGTAGACTTGCAGTAATTGTCAAGCCTCAGCCTCTCAAGTAAATTTTGAGTTTTGAGTTTGCTTTTGGTGGTGCTAAGGTTTGAGTCCAGGGCTTCACACATACCAGGTAAGTGTTCCGTTGCTGAGCTCCACTCCCAGCCCTGAAAAGTTTATTTTCTGGATGATTTTTTTAAAACAGATTGAGAGTAAACAGAACTCAAGGGTTTTTTTTTTTGCTATGAAGATTAAATAAATTATCTGAAAACCACAGTGAACAGTATCATATGTGCATAGTGAACCCTAAGTGTTAGCTATTAGTAATTTCTGCAGGCTAGAGAGATGGCTGCTCTTCTAGAGGGGCTGGTTTTGATTCCTAGCACCCACATGGCACTCCTGACTGCCTGTAATTCCAGCTCTGGGGGATTCAATACACTTTCTGGTCTCTTAAGGCACTGTATTCATGTGGTACACACAGATGCACAAATATATGGACATATAAGAAAAGAATTTCCTACTTTTATTCTTTTCCCATCCTGATTCCAGTCTAGGCAGTTGTGCACATGTGAGACATTCTGTCATACATTTTATTTTTATATTTTTAACTTAGTGTGAGGCAAGGAGCCAGAGGACCTTGAAAAGCCATTCTTCATAATATTTTATAAGGTAGGGTGAACAGAAGGTCCAAGAACATTCTGGAACAAAGTTAAATTTGTCTATTCTAGATGCCTGTGAACTTTGTAAATTTGGCAGGTGTTTCACAGCTGGGCCCTAATTCAGCCTGTGCAGCTGCAGTGTGGGCTCTGCCTTGCTGCTGAGGCCTGCCATAGTTGTAGCTCCAGGAGGGCTATGCTGCAGTGGTCCAGATGGTTCTCTTTGCATGTCTGAAAATGCTCAGCACCATAAACTCCTGCCTTTGTGGATCATGCTGTTATAAATATATATTAAAACATTGGAATATTTATGTAAAGAGTTTTTCATGAGGCATTACAAAAGTATGATAGAATTTAGCATCACATACCATATATTGTGGATCTTATTGAAAAACTATTCCTGGTATATTGTGCATGCCAGTGTAGCTGGGATTTTGAGCTGGATTTAGGTTTTTTTAATCATATAGTCTGGTTTTTTTTTTTCAACAAATCTTATGTTAGATTTTAAGGGTAGGAAAAAAACCCAACCATTTTGAAAAGAATAGAGTCTGTTTTGGCAGAACTCCCAGCCTTAACATTACCCTGTGAGGCTTCCTGTCATTTTGTAGAGACAAATGCATGAAGGCTAAATAGCATATTCTCCATCCGGCATCTGACGCAGTTCCCAGATGCCTCACCCTGGGGAGCAGCTGTTTCAGGGCTGCTGCATTCTGAATGAGAGCAACAGTCTCATGGGGAATAGGAGGATGCAAATGGTCCAAAGCAGAGGTACAGACCTTCTCTTAGAGGGTTTTTCCCCAATAGCAATATCTTTTTAGTACAGTTTTACACAAGTCATTTCTACACTTGGCCTAATATAAGTATGCTTGTGTCTGTACACCACAGAGATGTTGGTACTTATGGGATTTGAGTTCTTTTTAGCAAATAGGTTTCTTTTTGTGTTTAATGAATAGGTATGTGTCTTCTAGTGAAAGATGGTGACTGAAGTAAAGACATGCCTTTTTAAGACTTCCTTTTTTCATGTTTTTCTTTTCCAGTACCAGCCTTTTTCTAGTTGCTACTTTTATATTAAAATATGATACAACAAATATTTCTTGAATCTCTTTAAGTTCCTATATACTCTCATTTTCTCTGTTCCCCTCTCCCCTTCTGTCTCCTCCCTCTTTCTCCACCTTTTGCTCATCCCATCTCTGTATCCATGTTTTAAAATAGGTCCCGTGTATCTCTGGCTGGCTTTGAAATTGTTATGTAGCTAAGGCTGTCTTAAACTCCTGATCCTCCTGCCTTTGCTTCCCAAGTGCTGGGCTTACAGGTATATACCACTATGCCCAGCTTTCTAAGAAAAACATTCTCATGCAGAGACTAACTTGCTACCAAAATGCACACTTTTTGAGAACATTTTCCCTTAAAATTGAAAAAAAAATGAAGTACCTATGTCTATGGTCTGAATGAACTCCTTAGTGGCTGTGTCTGCCCTTCCTTGGCTCCTTTCCAACATCGAGTCCAGCACTCTTCAGACTACACAGCCTGCACTTATTGAGCAACTGTCAGGTAACTGCAAAAACCTAAGCATCACTTTTTTTCTCCTCACTAGAGTTCCCTATGGCTTGTCTCAGTGTTGGAAAAAAAACCAGACTTATCAGAGAGCCGGAAGAATTTTCATTTACAAAGTGCCACTGATGGGGTACTGCCACAAATCAGCTTGTTTTTTTCCCCTCTCAGCGACCCCTGGGATTTCACATGGGTTTGCCTGAGAAACTTTGAGGTTCTCACAGGCCATGGGCAGGTATCTGGGAACTATGTGTGCATAGTTGAGGCTGATTGATGCTGCATGACAAGCAGCTCATGACATCTTTCATCTTCCAGGGAACTCAGTGATGCTGACTGTGATGGAGCCCTGACCTTGCCTGAGTTCTGTGCTGCATTTCATCTCATTGTAGCCAGGAAGAACGGCTACCCACTGCCAGAGGGCCTGCCTCCAACTCTGCAGTCTGAGTACTTGCAAGCAGGTAAGGCCTTATCACACATCATAAACCTTAGCTATATTTTGTGAATGCCTAATAAGAAACTCTTATTTCTTACAATGATATCTGGACACCAGGGAGTCCTTGACATCTGAAGATTCTTTCTTTAACTTGTATCAGACTTCCACATGTTAGAATTCGAGTTATAGGGATGATTTAAGGAAGTATAAACCATCTGTTCTTCTATTTATGGTGCATTCTGGATGGATTAGAACCAATATCACTGTTTTTTTTTCATGACAGTCATGGATGGCAAGCACTGAATCCCACTGTTGATAGAAAATACATCTTATAGAGCCAACTATAAGCTTGGCGTCTTGAGACATATCCTAGTATCTCTAATTGGTCTTCAGTAGGGTAGTTCAAAGCTATAAGGTTTTTTCTTTAATAAACAATCATAGAATAATATTTTCCCCAAATTAGAAGACAGACTTGTAAGGCAACATTGTATCATTTGGTGGACTATGCATGATCCATTTTTGATACTTCCTTGTTTGGGAGACTGAGTGGATTCCAGGAGAAAATTTTTGTTATATAGCGTGTTAAAATGTTTTTAGTCTTTTCTATGTGAAAGGCACTGTGTTTTCTCTGTGGTCTGGGAAGAGGGGCAGCAGGTATTCTGAGAGGTGCTGAGAAGAGGGTTGGACCACTCAAGGAATAGGAACTTCAGGCTATGGTGGTTGGAGTGTATGGAACAAAGAAGAAAGGCCAGGATGAGGCTAAAAAGAAAAGCAGGAAACAAACCATAAGCAATAGCATTGGCCCAGGGCAGACCAGGAAGTGTTAAAAACCACATTGTGTTGAGTTTTAAGAAAACATTTCATTAAAATTTGACTTTCTAACAGTGTATCTTGACATACTTGATTAACTTTTATTTATTATGTTTTTCCTCTTGAAATATTAGCAACTTTTTAAAAGTCATTGTGATTTTTCTTTCTTAATTACCTCATGGCAAAGTAGTAAAGTAAAATGCACTCTTAAGAAGCAGCCTGGCTGCCAGGCAATTAGCTTATCATGTACCATCCTTTCTTTCTCATGCCAATTTCCTGAGCTTCCCAACTAACAACTACTTCTGCTGTTGTATGCTCTAAGAGACTTGTAATGCTATTTCTCTTTTGTCAGCCAGTAAGAAAGTATGCTTTTATTTTTGTTACTCTTGCTAACCAAAGAGATAAATATTTCATAAAGTTATATTTGGTACATATTATTTTAGAATCTTGCTTATTTCTAGCAATAACTAAAAGGAGGTATTTTTTGTTAATCTTCATAGTATTTAAACCATTGTTATGGCTACTGCATTTAAAATTGTGCTTAATATGATTAAAACTTAACATATCATGGTAGCCAATGTGGCAAGTTATTACCACATTATAACATTCATTATTAAGAGCAAGAATTTGTCAGCTAGACTTCTGGGTGTTCAAGTCTCTGCTGGTCACTTACTGGCTGTATGCCCTTGAGTGAGTTGTTTGCCTTCCCTGTTTCTTAGTTTTAGCATCTGTGAAATGGGAATAACACTACTAGATTGTGTTTGTAAAGACCTTCAAATGCTGTCTCTTTACAACTAGTGATGTAAATAGTACATGTGAATGAGCTGACTTTGTTGTTACATTTAATGAGCACAGGAACACTGCTAAGACATTCCACTATGGCTATAGTAAATATTCTTATGTATTGTTTTTCTTTCTGCTAGCTTTCCCTAAATCCAAGTGGGAGTGTGCAATTTTTGATTCTTATTCTGAGTCAATGCCAGCAAACCAACAGTCCTGTGACTTGAAACGGATGGAGGTAAAGAAATAAAACAAAAAACTTTCTCATGTTAATCAGGATGTGCGTAGAAGTAAACCATAGCTTATGTCTTCACAAACTATAGACAATGAGCAGTTAGAGCAAATCATTTTTATCACTCCCAATTAAAATCCTCTTTTCATCAGCACCACTTGCCACAGTCCCCATCACCACCCTCTTATGATCACTAGTCAATCTTATTATATGTATTTATTCATTGGGGGGGTGGGTACACAGGCTGTGACATCAGCATGGAGGACACAGGACAACTTTCCCTTTACAGTCAGTTCTTTCCCCTTACAATGTTGGACCCTGGGGATTGAACTCGGGTCCTCAGATTTGACAACAAGTGATTTCTGACCCACTGACCCATCTCCATGACTCCCACTAACTTTTCTGTTTCTAGTTTGGTCTATTCTAAGCATTTCTTATAAATAGGACAATGGTGGATGTGTGCTTTTGAGTGTCTTTTTCACTTAGCATAATGTTTTGAAAGTACTTCATTTATTTTTAGTATTGAATAGTTTTCATTGTATGGAAATGCTACATTTTGCTTATTTCTCCCTTCTTGTTGCATATTTTGGCTATTATAAACCTATATGAGTAAATTTTTCATATGGGCAAATTTGATTGTTTCTCTTTGGAATTGTTGGATTGTACCATAACTGTGCTGAACTTTTGAGGAACCACCAAACTGCATTATTTCAATTCTCCAACCAGGAATGTATAAGAACTCCTATTTCCTCATAGTCCTGATGGCCCTGGTTCCTGTCTTTTTCATTTTAACCATCCCAGTGGGATGCACTTGTGTCTCATGATGGTTTCAGTTTGAAAATGACCAGAGATGTTGAACATTTTTTATGTGCTTGTTAGCCATTTGTGTATTTCCATCCGTGAAAAAGCTATTAAAATCTTGTGTTCATTTTTATTTGCTTTTTGCTTACTTTAGGTGTTTTAAGCAAGTACTTTACCATTGAGCTATATCTTCAGTTAGATTTTTCAGTGACATTTTGGATTCATTTTGTCTGAATTGTTTTATTCTTAGACAATTTTCTTCTATAATGCAGTCAAGATGGGAGAAGACAGTAAAAGAAATGCACTATTAAGATACATTTTCTGGCCACCTTTGTATTGTCAACTGCTTGCTCTGTGAAGACTGGAGGATCATAAGTTCGAGGCCATTCTGGGTTATGGACTGATTTTAAGGCTAGCCTGGGAAACTGAATGAAACCCTGCCTCAAAAGAGAAGCGGAAAAGCACAAGAGATATTGTTTAATGGTATAGCCAGTTGCCTAGAATGCGGTGAGACTCTAGGTTCAATCCCCAGCACTATAAAAAAAGACATTGATAATTTATTGGAGATAATGGACTATGAATAGGAAATTATTTCTGGGGCTTTCATTGTACTGTGGAGAATCACCTCTTAGGATAGGAATGCATGCCATGTCAAACCAGTTAAAGGTTGTGTTAGCTATCCTTTCAGAAGAAACAGCTAAAATGTAGATGGAGACTATGTACTAGCCTACAGAAAAATGATACCATATAAATCAAAAAGTGAGAGGGCCTTGTGAGATTTCCTCCTTCCACATTGGAATGTCAACTGGTATTATCATTGGCTTACCCCTAGATGAAGAGCTACAGGAAATGAATGACTGCTAAGAGAGGGAGGATCAGCCTTCTCTTGGGACAAGATCCCCGATAGGTTACCCAGTCCCAAGTGGTCATCCCTAAAACATGTACATAGAAGCAACACTAAATGAACTTAACAGACTGTGTCATATATCCATATATTCATATGTTCATAAAAATAATTTTGAAAGAAGGAGAGGCCATGGATTTGAAAAGGAGTGGGGAGGACACAGGATTTGGAGGAGAGCATGTAAGAGAAATGATATAAAAACAGCACTTAGATATGAAATTCTCAAAACTAAATTAAAAATGAAGGGAAAGATTGGACCATCATGTACACAACTTAAAAGTAAAACACCTCTTTTAAGAAATGCATCTGAAGTTTCTTCCTGCATTATGGAATTTATACAATATCCATGAATGTATAATTCAGCTGCTGTTTGGTTTAAATGGACATTAGCCTGAGAAATGTTATAATTTTTGCTATTTTTTTTACTGAGAAAATATTTTCTAGTTTATCATATAACTCAGTGGATATTTGAGCTATCTAGTGGTTTCTCTGTAGTGATACATAAAATATTTTTACTTTAAAGTGATTTAATATATACTACATTATGATATAACTGTGACATTAACACTTGAAGAATCACCTAGCTGAGGCTTGTTAGACCCTTGATCAGGTTCCCACCTAGCAGGGCTATGACATTTATTTTGGAAACATTTAAAACTAGAAGCCTGTCTTTGAGTTCTTAGAAGTAAATGAAAGTTAGCCACTGGACCAAAGGCCTCTATGCTTTTAATCACCGTCCTTACATTTTTACATTGATCTCTGAGTTTCAGATCTATTTAAAATGTACCAAAGTGCATTTGATAACAAGTCATCCTGTCACTCTTCTTTCTGTCTACCTAGCCATTTTCCATTTTTAGATACCTTTGCAGACCTTGCACATAAAGATGGCACAAATATGAATATATTTTATCCTTTAACCACAGCAAAGGCCTTAGAATACACACTTTCCAGCTTCCTTGATGTTTAGTATATTAGTCTAGTAAGATCAGTAAAATTTCACGTTTTTGATGTTTTGATACATGTATAGAGACATACACACATTGTGAAGTCATTACCATTGTCAGGCCAAGTAGTTCTCCAGTCACCTTACACAATGGCTTTGTTTTAGTGGAGATTTAAGCTCTGCTCTCTGGGAAGTTTTTAAACACACTATACTATACTAATACTATAGTTAGAGTACATATTGGGAAAGCTTAGTACAGTTACTAGACTTTAAACTATTTGAAAACAATTCATAGTGATCAATTTGAGTATTCAATTAGTATACTGAGAACTTTTCTTTTTTTCTTTAATCAATTCACTTTATATCCCTATTAAAGCTTCCTCCTCTCTTTCTAGTTCCATCCTTTCAAGCCCCTTCCCCACTACCTGTCCTCCTTTTCCTCAGAAAAGGAGAAACACCTTATGGATATCAATCTACCCTGTTCTTATCTATGAGTTAGAGGAATGTAATGTTTTTTGAGTCTTTCTGTGTAGCCCTGGCTGTCATAGAAGCTACTATGTAGACCAGGTTGGCCTCAAACTCACAGAGATCTGCCTGCTCTTCCAGAGGACCTGGGCTCAATTCCCGGCACCCACATGGCAACTCACAGCTGTCTGTGACTACAGTTCCAGGGGAATCTGATATCCTCACACAGGCATACATGCAGTAAAAACACCAATACACATAAAAATGAAAATAAATCTTTAAAAAGTGTGTGTATGTGTGGGGGGGTTGCAACTGTGCCCAGCTTTAGGGGAAGTTTTTTATCTGCTCATCAATAAACATCTACAATGAGGAGGCTGGACATCCACTACATAACAGATCCTGGCAAGTACTCACACTGTAAGCTCACTTATCACAGCCTCTCCTGTTTGTGAAAAAGGCTTGAAAGGCCAGGTTGGTTCTTGGCTAACTGTACAAATGTTTAAAAAAATCCCTGCCTGACTCCTAGTCAAGATTCAAATTCAATGAAACATTCACTAATAAGCCTTGATTTGAATTTCTGTTTCTCAAATCTGTTTCTTTTCTCTATGTATGTAAATACTTTAGCGCAAATTTACTTCTACCTCATTAGGAAACAAAATTAATAAAGTAGATTAAATGTCAGAACTTATTGAAGATGTACATTTTTGACATTAACTATAAATTTTAAAACGTTTATTCATGTGTGATTATCATTTAATTTTTATTTCAACTTGTATATTTAATTTTCTTTTCCAAGAAGACATCTGTTAAAGACTTGGCTGACTTTCCTGTCCCTACCAAAGATGTGACTACTGGTGATGACAAACAAGGTAGGAAAAGAATTAGTTTTATTCTTATAAGGATGTCTTCCTCCATTTCCTCATCGATTTCTCCCAGAACAGCTTCTAGATCATATGAGGCCATTGGATCATATGGATACTCATTTGGATATATTGTGTAGTTTAAGTTGTTGTCATAAGCCTATAGTTCTCTAAACTTACTTTAGTTCACTTACTGCTAAAGTAGCAGTAAGATCTTTGTGTCTGAATCGCCTTAATTCATTGGTCATTGTTAATCTGAGGGTATTTTGAGGTATTATATTGGATTCTGGTCCCATAGTATGGAAATGGAAAGGATTGGAAGATTAATATTTAGTGTTGGCATAGATGATTTGGAAAACAAACAGCACTAATATACATCTGTATACAGGTCTAACCCATAAAGAAGTTCTTTCAGACAGAGTGCCAATCTTAAAGCTTTATCTGTTTCTCATAAGTCTTATGGATGCAAAGGTGTGATATGGAGGCGAGTTTCAATTTGCTTATTTTACTGAGTAGCTGCGAAGGTAGTCAGCACACTGTCCAGTGTTAGAGATACCCTCAGACATGGGACACATTGGCTTGTAATATCCACAAGTGCAGGAAGGACCCTCTCCTCTAAGGACCCTGCACTTTGTATGATCCTTCTATGACTTACCAGGTCCCTCCTCATATACTGTTTTACATACAGGCCTCACAAAACTAGTGCCTTTAAAATCACTCAACATTTAGAAATAAGCAATGAACTCAGGCAGGCAGTGTGAATGATCAACTTTCACAAAAAGAAAAAAAGACCTGGGACAGAAACCAAGAGTTTCCGTCTTAAGCCAGTGTTCCATCTGTTATATCAATTCACCACTCACAAGAAGTAGGAGAAGCCAATCTGAACTGAAGCCATTTCAGGTTTTACTGTTGAGCCCTGCCATTAATTCAGCCTCACAGAGACATTAAACATGGAAAAGAAGTTTTCCATCAAGCACTGAAGGTTTCATACTTTGTAGTTAAATGTTTGTTTAGCACATTCAAGTGGAACTAGACATTGTCTACAGCTGATCACTCTCATAACTTACAAGTCTTTGCCTCAGCTACAAAACTCTTAAAAAATATTAAAACATGGGTTTAAATCCCAAACATTCTCTTGTCATTGATTGACTATTAAGAAGGAAAACAAGAGAAATTTTAGATCCTTTTTGGTAATTCCATTCCTAACCACTAATGACATCTCTCTAGAAAGTTGAAATTAGGCCTTCCTTTTGTCTGTGGACAACCTGCTTTATGAGGTTTTCATTGTTCTAGAAATGCTATAGCAACTCTAGAGGTTTGTAAGACCTTTTTTTAAACTGATGGATAGGGATTATTTGTTTTAATATAATGTATCTCAGAAATCAAACTTCACAAGGCCTTTGTTTTCTTTCTTCTCCTTTCTCTTTCTTCTTCCTTAAACATGAAACAAAATACTACTAGCTTTGAAAAGTACTGTTAACGAATCCTTACCAAAGGACGTATCTGAGGATACAGGTAGGATGAAACCATTTTAATGTGTTTTCTATCCAATAATTTAATTGTAAAAACCTCAGCTGTTTGGTGACCTGAAGATTACTGTGTCTGTGATAGTGTGTCTGTTTGTGTCTCTAAATTTTTGGCTTGTGTTTTGTAAAACAAAAAGCCTTAGGTTTTCTACCGTCTCCCTCTCTTCAGATAGAGAATGACTTTAGGCTCTGAGTTTAAATTTCATTCAGTTTGAATTTAGAAGTATCAAATTGGGACAGTAATTTAGATAAATGCCTGTGCTTTATGTATAAAGAACTCATAATGTAGATTAACTAGAGGCCCAGAGTTGGTATTTTCATTGCCTAAGTGTCAGTCTCAAATATCGTTATAATCTTTTTCTACCAGGAAGGTACAGCTCAAACATGGAGTAGATTCCAAAGAGAAAAAAAGAGAAAGTTATGAAGTCAGTTTCTTGTCTGGAAAACCATAGAGAATTTCTGGGCCTATGCTTCCAACTCTTTCTTTTAAACCTATTTATTTATTTAATTTTATGTGTGTATATGTATATGCCTGAGCATATAT
The DNA here is from genome assembly GCF_011762505.2 of Arvicanthis niloticus. NCBI lineage: Eukaryota > Metazoa > Chordata > Mammalia > Rodentia > Muridae > Arvicanthis > Arvicanthis niloticus. The sequence goes on from NC_047679.1 coordinate 26,055,899, forward strand.
ATGTGCCTTATATATGTGCATTACTCATGGATGTCAATAAGCAGCGTTGGACCCCTGGAACTGGAATTACAGATGGTTGTGAGCTTCCATGTGGGTGCTGTGATCTAAACCCAGGTCCCCTTCAAGAATAGTAAGCTATTGTATAAAAGCAAAAAGGAAAAGGGGTCATGGGATAGGGGTTTTCTAGGGAGGGGAATTGGGGAAAGGGGATGGCATCTGAAATGTAAATAAAATATCCAATAAAAAAAAGAATAATAGGCTATCTCTCTAGCCCCCTTAGCTCTCTCTTAATAGAGATATCACTGAAGCAAGATAAACTCTGTTAAAAATCAAGTGGCTCCAGAGAAAGCATTTTTTTTAGATCTTTGATTATGAAGATTAGAATGAAGTTTCTTCTTTCTTCTTTATTATTATTGCTCTTGGATATTTAGAATGTAAATACTGTTTCTTATGGATGACTAACCATCATCCTGAGCTTATTTGTTTAAAGTTGCAACAAAGGAATCAGTAGAACTTATGCTTATGTTTCCCAAATACTAAGTTCATGTGAAGTTTAAAAGCAAAGGTAGGATGGAGAAAGAGGCAGTAGGAGGGGATAGGAAGGACTGGACAGAAGAAATCCCAGTCCCCAGGTAAGTCTGCTATGTGGCCTATTTGGAAAGCACTACCTCCAAAAAGCAATGCTGCAAAATAGGAAATTATGATGGTAAATCAATCATGACTCTAAAGTCGGTGGGAATTCTCAAGCCTGATTTTGACTTTTGAAACGTATTTGGGTCTATTCATCACAGGGGAAATGTTCTATTTGTATAGGCCAATTCTAAGCATCTCTGATTTCGGATGTTAAGGTAGGTGCTTTGTAAAATTTGTGACATGGTATTAATAAAAGCTATTTTAATTTGAAGTTAAATGAATGCTTCTCCTATAGGCTTTGAGAATCCTACGTTTTTCTATTTGTTCCAGAGATTTCAGCATGAGATCAAGTGTTTTGTGAGGCATGAGCCTTTGTTTTTATTTTTAATATTCTTTGACTAGGATTTGGTACCACCAGATAAAACCTAACAGGTGTGCCACAGCACATGAAGTATATCTAAATTTGTTTTACATTGCCTGGGAACATGCTGTGTGGTTTTTTGATTTATTCTTCCTACTGCTGCCCCCTTCTGGATATGATGCAATTCCTCATCTCAAACATATTTAATAGCCTGTTTCCTGGGAAGTCACCACAGCTTCCCCCTGGGAGATAGGAGAGTCACAAGATGGTAATTATAATTTTGGTAGTCAATGTACTGGAGACAGTTCCTCTCAGCTCCACTGCAGGCTTTTAGGTTAATCATTAGGTCTGTGTCATCTTCCCTGTCTCATTTCCTGGAAAGATGATAAAAGATAACATGCCTGGAGTGTTCCAGGAAGTTGTCATTTTCCCCTCTCTCCAGCTAAATGAGAAACTGTGATCCATCCATTGGCTTTTGCTTGAGCTTGTAACATAGTGTGCCCTTGCCATTTTTGCAGATACTCACATGCACTGGGGAACTGAGTCGGTCTGTTAGGGTGGTGGATGGAAGACTTAACTTAGACTGGTACTGCTGAGGCTTTTGTAGTCTGAAACCTGGGCCAACTTACCAAGCTGTACCTTGGATACATCTTTGCAGGTAGAGAGGAAAAGTATGTCTCCGCTCTGCTTATTATTACTGTACATGGTGGTAATACTGCTGGTAGCAGTGAAAGTGATGTGGTGGATGATAGATGAGGGGTACCAAGTCATTAGGGAGTGAAGATTCCTTGTTAAACATTTCCAACATACTTTCACCCTTTCAGTTATTGAATGCATATGTATTAGTAGAGTCTAAGACGTGTCATGCCTCATGTTTCAGTCTAGCCTAATTCAACTACACACAGTGCATGGTAGTAGTTGTCATTTTGCTTCTGGATCATGACGAGGTGTACCTGCGCAGTATGGTCTCTAGACTGCTGTGGGCAGTTCCAGGTGTTCCGTTGCTAGTGAGCAGCTCACGGTCCTTCTGCATCGAAGCATTTCTTGCCTTCTGCTACCTGCTCCATCTCTACCTCTTTTTATCTTGTAAGGAATTAAATTCAGAATCCAAATGTTCAGGCCTAGAATATTAGGGACCTTTATTTATATCCTCTACAAAAGGAACTGTTTGCAGTTCTGCAGGACATTCACATTCCTAGGACTTCAACCTTCTTATTTGTCTCTGTGAGAGAGGGATTTGTTTACCAGGTGAGGAAAGGGCAGCTCAGCTGGTTAGTGATGTGGCTAGGGGGAGTACCTGGGGTCTCTGGACCCCAGCCTGGTCTCTGTTCCTTCCTTCATTGCTCATCCACACCCCTACTACATTTGTCTGTCTGCTTGTCTGTCTATCTCTTATTAGCAGAGCTAACCCTTCCTTCCACACCCATCCCTGCAGCAGCACAAAGATAATGATAAAGACAAATGACAAAGGAGTTAATGGTGGGTTGGGAAACAGTGTTTTACTATGGCTAGGACTTTTGCTACTGAAATATTTCTGGAAAGCAGTGAATTCTGAAGGAGAAGAGGAACATGGAAGAGCAATGGTAAGCCTACTCAGAGGCTGCCTCCAACACCGCAGTGACTCTGGTCGCAGGTTTGCCTCCTAGCTCCAGGGCAGTCTCTTTGGCTGAGGAGAGTTGCCTTTCTTTGCTTCCTAGAGTTTGGTAGGAAGTAGGGAGGGCTTGTTCCTTCTTTGCCTAGGTATGTGTGCATGGTATGAACAAGGAGAGTCTTAGTCTTGTTGGCTTTTCCATACTTTTGTTGGTGAGGAGGGGACTATGACAACATTTCATTTTGAAGTTGAGACTTGCTTGATCTCTCTAGGTTAGGAGAAATGGCTCTTTTTGTAATGCAGCTGACCACATGTAAGGAAAGGCTCGCTCTCTGGGGAGTTTTCTTTGTGCCTTGCTGGCATTTATGAGAATTTTCAGCTCCTTTTCTTCCTTGCTTGTCTAACCCAAGGGTTTTAATGATCATCGTCAATCTATGCTGCTTCATACCAGAGGAGGCTTTTATCTCGGGAACAGTGAAAATGAGGACGGAAGAGTGCAGCATGACATTTTCTTTTGGATAAATATGTGAAACAAAGAAGCAAATTATATTCTCCCCATAGCACTCTTCCTGTGGATTTTTATGATAAAAAATTGCAGTGTTTGCAAAACCATAGCAGAGCTCTGAGGTTTTAAAGGCACCTTCTACAAAGAAGTGGAAACACAAAAGAGGACTGATGCTTTTGTGTTTCTAATCACTCCCATTACTTCTGATGGGAATGTGGGCTCCGTGGTGATTGGTACCGAGTACATGAGCTTCTGATTTAGGTTTGATGAGGAAAAGTATGGTTGAAACACATTTTAATCCATAGTATTCTTTGTATGATTTGGTAACAGAGACAGGGGAACAAGAGTATTCTCTCTCTCTCTCTCTCTCTCTCTCTCTCTCTCTCTCTCTCTCTCTCTTTCTGTATAGAGGGAGGTTTTTGAGATAGGGTGTCAATCTGTAGTTTAGCCAGACTATTCTGGAATTTACCATGTAGCCCAGTCTGTCCTCAAACCCATGGCGATATTCCTGAACCAGCTTTCCAAGTGCTGGGATCATAAGCGTGAGCAGCCACACCCGGCTATGGGTATTTTCTTATAGGAAAAGCTGCACACCATTTTCCTTTTTTTGTAAGAGCTCAGCCTTCTCATGACCATGGTAACCATGGTGCTCTGTGCATGCACACACATATGTACACACGCGCGTACATATACATGCATGCACACTTGTGCACAGGATCATTAAATTAGTCTTGGTTGGCCTAACTCAATATATAGACAAGGCTGGCCTTGAACTTGTGGCAATTCTCCTGCCTCTGCTTCTAGAATCCAGGTATTAGCTACTACATCTGACTCTGGTAATATTATATAGTTAAAGAAGATATGCAGCTAAGATATATTCCTAACCTTTGTGGGAGACTGGTTTCAAGTCTATTATTAGACTATCATGAGAGACCAAGAAGCCCTCAGGTGGGAATCTATCATTATATAAAAAGGCAAACTCTTAAGTGGGTTGTCTTTTTATCTTGGAATGTCTCCATTAATCCATTTAGACTTGAGAATGGCCTTTCAGTGTTTCAATAAAAGAAAACTTGCTGGACTTCTTTCCCTCTCTTGCCTTTAACTTTAAAAATAAAATAAGAATTATCATGGTGTGGAAGCCCCTGCATTCTCACATGGGTACCTCAACCTCAGTTTTGCTTGTTGCTGTGTTCTGTACTAGCCCAGGTACTATTCACTAACCTGATTAGCTGACAAATGAGAAGCCAAGCAACCAACAGATAATCTTTTGTTTCAGCAACTTCTAAGGACTGCAACAGTCTCAAAGCAAGACCAAGATCCAGGTAGTGTTTATTTAATTTCTAGTGTTTATTTAATTTCTCACTTGATGCCCTTTGTGCATTTTCCCTGCCTAGAAGTAAATCAAAACCCCCAAAATCACATCCAAATTACTATCTGGTTTACCATTAGATTTGAATCTAAAGATGTGGGCCATTCCACTTCTTGAGAGTGGAATGGCCCACATAGTGATGCTGGAAAGCCTTTTACTCTTTGTGGGCATTAGTGCTAGAAGATTGTGGCTATTGTTATCTGGACCCCTGACAGAAGGCAGTTTATGTAACATGACTGAGCTGGGGTAGGATGATAAGTAGTAGAGGGGTATAGCTTTGTTAAGAGGGAACCAGGGTGAAAAGGTAACAACTCAAGTTTCTGTGAATGTGAACATCTAAACAGTAAGAACTCTGGAGCAGAAAGTCTATAGAAGGGAAAATGTTTATGGTGACTTCAAGGAGACACTGGGCTTCAGGTAAGCACTACCTAGAATCTGTTTGAGCCATTCTTAGTGCCCTTTCTCAGCTTCACAGTTTTAAATAGCTATCAACAAAAGAGGGAGAATCAAGAGAACAGAGTTGTGGCTGTTATCAGACTTGGAAGAGAGGAGCAGAGGGGGAATACAGAGACACTGAAAGAGCCCACTGAAGACAGGAAATATTGTGGCCACTTTTAAGCAGTAGAGCTGTAGTGTAATATGGGCTACCATGTGGTTGGTTGGTTGGTTGGTTGGTTGGTTTTTGTTTGTTTGCTTTGCTTTGCTCTAACTCTCAGTGACTTACTTTCCTCCTTCCCTTCAGCTCTTCCATACCACTCCCCACGTTCATTTAAACTGTTTCCTATTTTATGCTCTTGAAAATTAAGGAATACTATCTGAATAGAAATCAAAGAATTTAGGATTCATTTTCTTGTTCATATAAGTCATAGATACTTACATTAGTATATATTTTAAACAACAATTAATTTGAGTAAAAAGAAAAGTATGGTCTGTACTAGCTTTGGGATATGGAAATCATAATATTAACCCACTTTTACAATAAGAAAGACCTTCCATGAATTGCAGAAATGAGCTGATGTATGTATACTATATTAGCCACAAATTGAACTTCATAAATATGGCTTTGATATATACCATATTAGCTATTAAATTGAACTTCATAAATATAGCTTTTTGCTGAGTTCTTGTTTCCTCCCACAGTGAGTGAAAGTACAAAATCCTAAAGGTAGTAATGATCTGGACAAATTTAATATATTATTCTTTCAGAGGTTGGCCTCCTGGTCCAATATAGATAAATTTTATTTTCCTTATTTCTAACAGACTATTTACTGATAAATAAGAATGTCCTACTATCCTTATTCTCATTTGTCAAGTAGTAAGAACTTGTAGAAGTATAAGGGTAAGAGAAAAAAATGACCATTCTGTTAGGATGTTGTCCATCATTTTGCTAATCCCTTGCACATTATGTTTTACCTGGTCATAGTCATGCAGTCTTACTTATTTGGTATTCATTACTTTTCCATGTAAAAGTATAAAAATAAAGATTATATACAGAAAGGAGGTATAGGATAGTATGGGATAGTATGGGACAGTATGGGATAGTATGGGATAGTGTGTATGTATATGTATATATATAATGTACATATATGATTATGGGATAGTATGTATATGTGTGCACAAGCATGTGCATGCTCACACAAACTATTACACTTACATTTCTATACCCATTCTTTCGTCCTTGAGTGGAACATGTCCCCAAAGCTGTACATGGCATCGAAATTTTTTTTCTTAAACTTTTTTTTCTAAACTTAGAGTTCTAGTTCTTAAGCTAGAACTCTAGCTTACTTTATAGAGCAATTGTTGATTCCCTTTGGTTGCGTTTGACAGAATTAGAGAGCTTTTCTTTTAATTTTTGTCTTTGTTTGCCTTGTCTGTCTAGCCAGATTCAGTACAAAGATAGACCAAAGAGAATTCCCCCATACCATTATTATGGCTGTCTTAAAGACTGCTTCCTTGTAAGACAAAACCTGTAGACACCACAGAGAAACCTTGAGAAACTTTTGTTTTTGGAAAAGAAAAACCTTGTCTAGCAACAGTTAAGTATGAATTGAACTTCATGGGACCTTGCCCCTCCCTGCTGAACTACTGGTTACTGATGGAGTCTGGAAAAGGAGCAGCCATTGTGTCTAGCTGTACATCCCCAAGGAGTTCAACAGGCACAAATGGATAGTTCCAAGCTCATAGTCATACACACAAACCTCAGTGGGAATAATAAACACAGAAACAAAACAAAATAACAAGCAAAAAACCTCATGAATGTGGGAAGGAGACTTGGGAGGAAGTAGGGATAATAGAAATGGGAGGTCTCTTAGAGAAGGGACTGTAATAGTCCAAGTGCACATTACACATGTATGAAGTGGTCAAAGAACAACTTTACCAAAACTCAAGGAGTTTAATAGCCATTGAACAACTCTAATTTAGGAAGAACTGTTGCCATAGCTAATTACAAAAGCCAGGTTCCTCAAGGTAATTTCTCAGATGTATCTTGCTTCAGAGGTAATTTTCTGCTTTCTGCTTTGACACGAAGTCAGCTGAGAAAGTGAACAGAAGAGATGGACACATTTCTCCATGTTTTTCCTGATCACCATATTGGGAACCTGTCCTTATCAATAAACCAAAAAGTATGGTGTTGAATTAACATAGAAAACAAGTATGTTGCCAATATCCTAGCAACTACTCCAGGAAGATTTCTTCTCTGCTTCATAAGCATTGAACCAACACCTTAAAAACGGAAACAAACAGATTGGAGTTTGCAACATTCTGGCTTTTCTTCCAATTTCTTTAAATGTTATTATTATAGTGTCAGAAGTCACCAAATTAGCTGTGCTTTGCTACACTTTAAAGAAAATTAAAATTAAGCCTTTGCTTTGAAAATTTCCATAAAACCCTTATTTCTCAGGGCAAGGCTGGCTAACTTCCTGAAGCTGATTGCTGTGTTTTCCTTTCTGAAGCATCATTTATGGCATAAGCCTTGTGTTTGAGTTCTTAGTTAGTGTGGCTGTCTCAATTCCACATGTGCCTGTGATCACATTGTGAGTAAACCAGGGTTTTAATCAGTTAATATCATGAAGCCCTTTTCCTAATACACAGAAGGATGCAAGCTGAAAGACTTACACATTGTTCTTATTAGCAACTATCACAGAAACTGATTTGAATTTATACAAAACATTTTTTGAGAAATTGTAAATTTAGGCCTATTATAAGGGCAAAAAATCCCAATCATGGCTGGGTTTGGACAATTATTATGCACAATGGCATTTAAGGGACAGTAGAATTTCAGTTGCTTTTGGCACCTTGTCTGTTCTCTGCAGTCATTTTGACTTTGGGATAATTTCTGTTTCAACCCAGCTTCAGGGAATAAAGCTCTGCTCTTTTCCCTCTGACCTTCCCTTATTTTGCTACAGATCTTATTCTAGCACCTCCATAGAAGAGGCCATGAAAAGGGGTGAGGACCCTCCCACCCCACCACCACGGCCACAGAAAACCCATTCCAGAGCCTCCTCCTTGGATCTGAATAAAGTCTTCCAGCCCAGCATGCCAGGTGAAGTGTCCCTCTGCATCCACCCAAATTATTCCCTTTCCTGTTGGAGCCAGTCTATGTCTCTGCTGCAAAGGCCTCTGTGTGTTAGGGAAAAGAGCAGACAGACCTGGCAACTTTCCTTGCCATGCAAGTCTTTATGTTGCTGTGATATTCTTGGGCAGGAAAATATCCCAGACAGATACATAGCATATGGGTCTGGAGACTTTCCCACACTGCTGAGAATCAAGAATTATGAAGTTCTTTTTTTAACTAAGACAATAAAAATGCTTCAATGCCAGACAGCCCACTGTGAGCCTGCTTGACTGCAGCCTTGTCCTTTATATCATGGTAATTTTAAAATAATATCAGTGGTAGTTTCCTGAGACATTGGATGGTTCTTTGAGGTCAGAGCTCAGTGATCAGCACCTGGCCAGAACCTTCTATGGTAGTTTATCCTTTTGTTCTTAGGGTTTAATTCAGAAGACTCCAAATCTGAATGATGTTTGGGTGGTAGGTAGAGGGTATAGTGCCCTGGGCCTTGTGGATGGGCTGCTTTGAAGTTTCTAGGAATTATTTTTGAGCCAGCAGCTATAGCTGCACTGGGGCGGGAGGTGTCAGAGAGGATTGCTTTTCCCCTTACTTCCTGTGAGATAGGGTGTGTCCTCTAGGAAAGCTGGGGAACAAAATGTAGGAGACATGCCTTTGCTTCAGTACAGGTGACAGCAGAGACAGCATTGTCTCAGATATCATGTGGGGAGCTACAAGGGCCTTTCTACTGATGTACGTAGGCAAACTATCATTGTGATTTCTTGAAATGGTTTCTTGATCTGTGTGCTGTTTAAATCAAAGCAGACTTGGCTGCTAGTGATGTGTAGAGTTTTACTTTTTTTCTAAAGCTCAGAGTCTCATTGGCTCTCACATAGCATGACCTCAGTGTCCTGGCAGAGCTCAGGATGTTTCACTTGTTCTAATAAATACTCTCCTCATAGTGAAGGAAATTATAGATTGTTTTTTAATATACTCAAATCGAGACCTCTTCATGAAACTGATTCTCTGCAAAGAGTTCATCAGATAAAAATTTCTCTTAAATCTTTCTTTATACTTTGTTCCAAATTCTGACATACTTTCGAAGTGATTGGTCTTTAGGGTAAGAGTAGCCAAAGCAGCCATAGGTGGTGATGTTATGAAATTTTCACATGGATATAAGATTAGGAGAAGACTCTACTGTGATTGCAAAAGACTAAAATAATATTGATAGCTGTGTCAGTGTCTCTCCCTTACATGGACTGAGAATGGAAATGTATGTGCATCTCTCAGTGTATTTGGAGCATGGGTAGATGCTTTTTGCCTGTTTGTTTTTCAGTGAGTGAGCTAGTCTTTTGCCCCAGATTCTTTATCTTTAAAGTAAGTCCAATACAAGCTCCTTGGGATTGTAAGGCTTTGGTTAGTTGATAAACATACTTCAAATGTTAGCCTGTTTGGACTATATACCTTAATATGTACACAAGGCTCACATTTCCATGGCTGAAAAGTTCCATGGGCAGCCCTGATACTTTGTGAGTGATGAGGATAAAGCCCTAGGACTTCCTTGATGCTAGTGGATAGTTCTGTGATTCTTCCTAGAAAGTTTTTCAGAAGACTTCCAGAATGACCAGACTAGGGTTTAGTCTATCATAGCACCCATTTGTTAACAAATCTTACAGTTTTCTATCCTCCTGCTCTAACTTTGCCCATAGCCATATAAGATGCACTTTCAAGTTCCCATCTTGAGGCTGCTTTAGGGAGATTCTGAATTTAGGCAGTGTTTTTAAGATCTTCAGTATTAGTGACATGTATTTCTTGATGAAAAGTATTTTGGTTTGATAAATGTGTTGGAGAGAACTCCTTCATTATGTTTAGCTAAAACTAATAGTTGTATTAAAAATAGCTAATGGGGTACTAGGAAAGATGACCCAGTTGTTAAGAGTCACTGTTCCAGAGGGATCTAGGTTCAGTTTCCAGCACCCACATGACTGCTCATAAGACTGTAACTCTAGTTCCAGGGGATCCAACACCTCTTCTGGCCTCCATGGATACTGAATGTATGTCGCTCACAGACTTAAATGCAGGCAAAGTACATGCACACATATGATGATGATAGCTGGGCAGAGAGATCTGCATTCATAACCCACCAGAGTAGTCTAGAACTTATAGGGGAATCCTGCATCAGTCTCTTAAGTACTGGAATCCAGCTTACACAAAAGGCTTACAGAAATGAACTTTTAACAAGCAGTTTAAACTTATCTCATGAGGAATAGAATGTTTCTATAGTATAAAAGGCAGGTGTTATCAATGTGTCTTAGGTTTCTATTGCTGTGATATAGCCCTGAGATCAAGGGAACTTACAGAAGGGCTTATAGTTCCAGAGGAATAAGAGTCCATCACCATGGTAGTTGGAAAAGTGTGGCTGTAGGCAGGCATGATAACTGGAACAGCAAGCAGAAAACTGGTGGCTTACATCTTAAAGCACAAGCAGGAAACAGAGAAAACCGAAAAAGCATAGGCCCTTAAGCTCTCAAAACCTGTCCTCAGTGACGCACTTCCTCCAGTAAGGCCACATTTCTTAGGCCTGCCTAAACAGGGCCACCAACAGGGCCACCAACAGGGCCAGGTATTCAAATGCCTGAGAATAGGAGGGACATCTCACTCAAACCACCATACATTGCATCTACTTAATTTGCTTCTGTATTAGTTCATTCTTACAGAAAAGTACAAGAGGTTTTCTAAATTGCATATAATTTTATTATGTAATATGTTTCTAGAAAATATTTAAAATGTGATGAACCAGAAATGCCTAAAGTAGAGAGAGACTAAGCATACCAGAGGAGTCTGCCTAAGAGAACTTATATGATCATGCTCATTGCACTTGTCTTTAGACTTCACTTTTAGACAAACAGGATCAGACTACACTTGCTGTTCCATGTCCTGTCCTTTTCAATTAGCCTCCCCCACCCTATTTTCGTGAAAAAAAAAAAGTATCATTCTTTTTAATGCATGCATGATATGGATGTAAAATAGTTGATTATACATTGGTGGGAAAAAAAATCTCCCCAACAGACACAAACCTTCTTTTCCTCCCCCACAATCCTACTTTGCTCTTAGGATTAACCGAGGCAAAAGTTATCAATGATTTCAAATCTACACTTACCTTTTCTCACTAATTGCTTTCTTGTGTTAAATCCCAAATGTAAGAATTTTGGGACCAAAGGCTAGATGATTACAGCACAGATGTATATTGCTAGACTTCTGCAGAAAGTCCATGAGCTTGCTTTATTTCTCAAATTGTCTCCTGTAGGTAGGGTGGCTAGAAACGCTGAGGGTTCCTCCAGCTGTGGGTAGTTGTGGCTGGAGAAGCAGAGTTCCTCATGCCAGGCTGTGGGTAGTTGACTGGGAACGCTCTGGGTTCCTCCAGGGGTAAGTTAGGCATGGCTGTTGTGGCTCCACGGTTCTTCATGGCACAGCCCCAATGACAGGAGAAAGTCCATGGGTTTTTACTGGCTTTAATGTCATGGTGGATGGTGGATGGATCTGGATGCACCCCCCCCCCCAAAACAAAACAAAACAAAACCCAGGGCAGACCTGAGTTAAATAGGGAGGGAGAGAGGGGGAGGGGCTGGGGAAGAATGCTTAATTGGTTCCACTCTCTGGCCTTCAGGTACCTCATTAGTATGTAAATCTCTCTAGGGCCCGAGGCCTATTCCTCCTTACTGTTGGCATTAGACCTCTCTGTGGGAGGGGTTGTTGGAGGGCTGAAGCTAAATGAAAAGAACCAGGGCCTGGGAGCAGAGCTGAACTCCTGCTGTCCAATTAGGTTCCAGGGCTCCAAGCTCGTGCTCCTGCTCGACCAAGCACCCAGATGCTTCTCACAGCCCATGGCCCCACAGTCTCCATGTGTCCCCTACACCCTCAAGCATCAGTTTTCCTCTTTACTTCTGCAGAAAGCCCATGAGCTTGCTTTATTTCTCGAATTGTCTCAGTGTATCCTCTACACCCTCAAGCATCAGTTTTCCTCTTTTTGACTATAGGCAAAAACTTTCCTGATTTCATTTAAGTTGAAGCATTTTTTCCACACTATTATTGGCCATTATTCATCTTTTGTGACTCATCTGCTCTGTTCATCTAGCTTCGGTTGACTAATCACAGGTATCATTTACTATATTTTTTCACCTATTCTAAGAACTTCTTGTGCTTCTCTTCTCCAAGGTATGTGAAAATATCAACATGGCAGTGGATAGCTGATATGGTCTGCCACTCTTCTAGATCCTTATTCCTCCAGTCTCTCCTTCTGCTAATTTTGTCTTTTAACACAGTCTATCTGGGTTGCTCTGTTTATAAAAACAGGAATAAGAAAAGGTATGGGAAAGAAGGGGAAGATGGTTTGAGATGAAGCAAGATATTGACTTGAGTGGAAAAAAAACCAAAGCCTTCTTTAAAAGATGGGGCCCACAGGGTGGTGGAAAGCTGTGTGTGCCGCCAAGGTATGAAGAGATAGTAGCTTAAAGAGTAATGATAATATGGAAAAGAAATTGGATGGAGGGACTAGAGAAATGGCACAGCAGCAAAGATCACTGGATAATCTATCTAGTACTCAGTACTCATTGTGGAGGTTTGAATATGCTTGGCCAAAGGAGTGGCACTATTTGGAGGTGTCACTGTGGGCACAGGTTTTAAGACCCTCGTCCTAAATGCCTAGAAGCCAGTCTTCTAGGTGTCTTCCAAACAAGAGGTGAAACTCTCAGCTCTTCCAGCCGCATGTCTGCCTTGATGCTGCCATGCTCCTGCCTTGATGATAATGGATTGAATCTCTGAACCTGTAAGCCAGCCCCAATTAGATGTTGTCCTTTATAAGAATTGCCTTGGTCATGGTGTCTGTTCACAGCAATAACTCTACGACACTCATATAACTCCAATTCCAGAGGATCCAACACTCACTTTGGACTTCCATGGACACTAGGCATGCATTTGGTGCACATATGTACATGTAGGCAAAACACTCATATACATAAAAAAGAAAGTAAATCTAAAATTAAAAACATTTTAAAAAGGCTGGAGAGATGTCTCAGCAGATGACTGCTCTTCCAGAGGTCCTGAGTTCAATTCTCAGCAACCACATGGTGGCTCACAACCATCTGTAATGGGATCGGATGCCCTCTTCTGGTGTGTCTGAAGACAGCTACAGTGTACTCATACAAACAAAATAAATAAATAGTTCTTTTTAAAAATTAAAAAAGAAGCCTGGTATGGTGATGTACTACTTTAATCCTAGTTCTTAGGTGTGTGTGTGTGTGAGGGGTCAGAGGTAGGTGGATCTCTGTGAGTTCAAGACCAGACTATTCTACAAAGCAAGTTTAAGGCCATCCAAGGTTACACAGTGAGACCATTACTTAAACAAAAACAACCAAAAAAGGAAGGAAGGAAGGAAGGAAGGAAGAAAATGGAGAGAGAATGCTAAGAAGCAAGCATGCAAGAGGAAATTAAAAGAAAGATGAGCTAGTTAAAAAGAGTAATGTTTATATTGAACAAGAAGCAACAATGTATAAAAATGGCAAGTTTGCAAATTCAGGACAATAGACTTCAATTTTGAGAATTACAAAGAAAGTATTGATTGTAATTTACAGGAGTTCTAGGAATAGGCAACAAACCAGTGTGGGCTTTCATTGGAGAAGGTGATATAATCTGATCAGATAATTTGTTATATCTAGTCCTGGTCTTAAAGCCATCTACTCAACAGTCTCACACAACTGCCATCTTTGAAAGACAATATAAATGTATGAGGGTGAGCCAGCCACATGCATGCACAAATACACAAGGAAATGTAAAAATCATGCAGGGTGTGATACAGATCTACAAAATCTAGAGGCAGTCAAGCCTGAGGCCTGTTTGATGATGATTTGGTTTTGTAGGTCTGCTATTGTAGCCATGAAACATCTATTACTGAAATTCCTATAAGAAAAGTCACATGCTGAGGTCAATCCTTTTTACAATTGAACTGGATTTTATCATTACAATGGTAAATCTTTATTTATCATTACAATGGTAAAAAAAATTTTCCATGAAATGTTTTTTCCCCTCCTCTACTGGATGGAACTTCCCCTCCTTCCACTTTTTACTCTGACTTGTTCTTCCAAAGCCATGCCTAAGGTTTACAGCATGTGGTTTCCATGGTTATATGGTAAAGAGCTTGAATTCTGCCTTTATCACAACAGTCCTATCTATTCTTGTTATTGAGAATTCTGGCAGAAGCACAAAGATTGTGAGGAGTTATAGCTACCCTTTAAAAATTTAGATTAGGGACTTCCACCACTTCCCACCCTCACCAAGGGAACAAAAACTGACCCATGGATACATCTAGCTATGAATCAGGGTAGTTGTTTTCTAAGGGCACCATTTTACTTTAAAAGAGGAGGGTGGATATTGATGAACAGCCTTTTCTACCAAACCCCATATGGCCTCATCCATTAAGAGGCACACATTAAAATCATTCTGATGCCTGAATAAAATTCTTACAACATGAATGGTTCCCACCAGGGATGATGGTTAGTGTTATGTTCCAGCTAGACAAAAATCTAGACCTTGGAAGGGAGTGTCAGTGAAGGATTGTCTAGATTAGGTTGTTTTGTGGGCATGATGTGAGAAGGTCCTTCCTACTCTGGAGAAACCATTCACCAATTGGGATCCTGGACTGTGTGAAAGGAGATGGGGATTGAACAGAGGAAGATATTTGTAGCTCTCTGCTTTTTGACTGGGGGTGTGATGTGACAGGTTGCTTTAAGTTCCTGCTGTTGTGACCTCTCTGTTATAATGGACTGTAATCTGGAACTGTGAGCTATGATAAGCCCTTTCTTCTTTAAGTTGCTTTTGTCAGAGTGGTTTTTTTAAATCATAGGAAAAGAAAATAAAGATGCTACCTTTGCTTTAAAAATATAATAAAATTCATCCCATAATTAAAATTACAGTGCATCCATACCATAAAATGAAGTTCTTTAAAAGAATGATGTCTATGTACTACTTAGAAAACATCTGAGATAAATTAAGCAACACAGACACATTGCAGAATATTTGTGCTTGTAAATGTATAGACAATTCCAAGAAAAATACTTTTATTTGTTTTTGAGATAGGGTCTCGAAACCTGTAACCCAGGTTTGCCTGATTCTACCTTTTAAGTACTGAGATTACTGTGCCTGTCTCGGGACAACTGATATGTGATGCTTGTCTCTATGACCAGAGACAGGAATGAGAGACAGTCCTACTTTTCATTCATTCTTCCAAATGTTGCCTCATATATGAATATTACTTATTATGCTGTAAGATGTAACAGTGGTACATGGGAATCCAGAACTATTTTTCCTGGCTAAATTCACCCATCACAAAGTTGCTTACTATTCCAGGCTATCTTTATAACCATCTGCTACCACCTCCTGGAATGCAGCTGAAATGACAGAAGCATTCTAGAGCATTCTTTCAGGTACTGCTATATTCTTCAGATTACTTTTCTGTTCTTCAGTATAGGGGACTGGGAGACTTCCATAACTTCTGGCTGTGAGATGTTTGCTCAGGTAAAATGTCCAGCTAGGGTTTTGGCTTAATGTGGGAGGCAAGTGTTAATTACTCAGTGGTGAACTGGTGGAAGACTTTATTTTTATTTATTTTTTATTGGACGTTTTATTTTTTGCATTTCAGATGTTATCCCCTTACCCCCAGAAACTCCCTATCCCATCCTCCCTCCTCCTGCTTTTATGAGGATGTGCCCCCATCCACCCACCCACTCCTGCCACCCTTCCCTCACATTCCCGGACACTGGGGCATCCAGCCTTCACGGGACCAAGGATCTCCTCTCCCACCTATGCCCAACAAGGCCATCCTCCCCTACATATACAGCTGGAGCCATGGGTCCCTCCCTATGTGCTCCCAGGCTGGTGGTTTAGGCCCTGGGGAGCTCTGGTTGGTTGTTATTGTTGCTCTCCTCATGGGGCCACAAACCATTTCAGCTCCTTCAGTCTTCTCTCTCACTCCTCCATTGGGAACCCTGTGATCAAGTTCAATGGTTAGCTGTGAGCATTCAAATCTGTATTTGTCAGGCTCTGGCAGACTTCTAAGGAAACAGCTATATCAGGCTCCTGTCAGCTTGCACTTCTTGGCATCCGAAATAGTGTCTGGGTTTGGTGACTGTATATGGGATGGATCCCCAGGTGAGGCAGTGTCTGAATAGCCTTTCCTTCAGTCTCTGCTCCATACTTTGTCTCCATATTTGTTCCCTTGAGTATTTTGTTACCCCTTCTAAGAAGGACTGAAGCACCCACACTTTGGTCTTCCTTCTTCTTGAGCTTCATGTGGTCTGAGAGTTGTATCTTGTCTCAGACTTTATATACATGGTTACTTTTCTTCATGACTTGAGAAATCGGAAACTCTTTGGGGGTTAGAGATGCTTTCAAGACCAGACTCCCTCTCACCTTCTCTGAAGGATGTAGTTGGTCACCTTTGCCTTATAGATTGCCTCGTGTCTCATTCCTGGAAGAGGTAGTTGTTTCCCTTCGAAATTTTGTATTATTTAAGACTTTAGTAGGATTATGGGATTCCTGCCCCACATCTAGTATTTGAGATTCATCATACAAATCCAGTCTGAGTGGTTTTATTTTTATAAGTTGAAGTCAAATTTACCTTTAAAAAAAGTATACAGTTCAGTGGCCTTTGTATATTTATAGTATTAAATAATCATTCATACTCTCTAATTTCAGAACATTTTCAACACCCCAAGAGAAATCTTTATTCATTACCAGTCATTTTCCATCTCCCTGCAGTCCCTGGTGACCAACATCATACTTTATATCCCTAATGTTGCCCCACTTCCTGGTCCCCCCTCAGAGTTCTTTACCTCATACCCTCTCCCCTTTGCCTTCTAGAGGGTGCTCCCCCAGCCCCTCACCTGCCCACCCCCACCTCACCCTCCCCTGCATCCCCCTTCCCTGGGGCATCAAGTCTCTCCAGGATTAGGCATATCCTCTCCCACTGAGACCAGACAAGGCAGCCCTCTGCTACATATGTGCTGGGGGCCTCAGACCAACCCGTGTGTGCTCTTTGGTTGATGGCTTAGTCTCTGGGAGCTCCCAGGGGTCCAGGTTAGTTGGCTCTGTTGGTCTTCATATGGGGTTGCTTTCCCCTTCAGCTCCTGTTTTTTTTTTTTTTTTTAATGTATTCTAGATACAAGTTTCTTTTCTAGTCTTTCATGTACAAATATCTCCTCTCATTCTGCCGGCTTGTGTTTAGCATCCTTTGAATCCAAACCTTTGAACACTTTTTAATATGTTTTTTGTCACTTGTGCTTTCAGTATCCCATCGAAGGGATACATTGCCTAGCTCAAGGTTGCACTTTTCCTCTGCTTCAGAAAGTTTCAAAGTGTGCTTTTAAAACTTGTATCTGGAGTCCATTTCAAGTTAATTGTTGCATATAAGACAGAACTCCAGTTTTATTTTCCTGCATGGGTTTATTCAGTTTCCCCTGTGTCATTTCCTGAAGAATATTAATTTTTGATACTGTTGTAGAAAGTCAATTAAGTATCTGTTTATTTCTAGAGTCTCAAGTCTATTCCTTTATGTCTGTCCTTATCTGAACATCACAGTGTCTTAGTAATTATATGTTTGTAGTTCTTTTTAAAAATTATTTTATATGTATGGTTATTTTGCCTTCATGTGTGTATACATATGAAGCCAAAGGGGGACATTATATCCACTTAAGCAAGAGTTATAGCTGGTTCTGAGGCACCATGTTGGTGTTGGGGATCAAACCCAGGTCCTCTGGCAGAGCAGCCAGAGCTCTTAACTACTGAGCCATCTCCAGCTCTTTAAAAGATATTTTTGATATTTTTGAGATTGCAATTTAATTACAAAATTTTGCCTTTCTTTTCCTCTCTCCAAATCCTCCCATATACTCCCCCAGCTCTCCTTTAAATTCATAGCTGTTGTAGTATATTTTGGTATCAGGAACTATAAGACCTTCTACTTTCTTCTTGTTAAATATTTTTTTTTCATTGTTTGGATTCTTTAGTGTTTCTATATAAAATTTAGAATTAACTTGTCAATTCCTGAAAGAAAAAAAATTGATTGGTCTTTCAGTAGGGATTGCACCAGTATTTAGGTTAAGTTTGATTCATGTTATTCTCTTAATAATATTGTCTTCTACTCCTCAAACACAGAACTTTTCATTCATGTAGGTCTTTAAATTGGATTAGTAGTGTCTTATACCACATAAGCTTACAGATCTTCTACTTATCTTATTAAATTTAGTCCTAGGAACTTTGTTCTTTTTAAATTTTATTCTAAATAGTTTTTAAAGGAAAAATTATTTTCAAAGCCTTCAACTGATAATGTATAGAAATACAATTGGCTTTAGTTTATTTATCATAAATTCTGTAACTTCATTGAATTTTTGTTCGGACGCATCGTATTATGAAGTTTACATAGTAAGGTGGGCATGTTCATTATAGGGCTCCTAACAGCTTAGCTAATAATCCATCAGATACTTACAAATTAAAGATAAAATCCCCTTTAGTCTGTTTGGAAGACACAAATAGGATCATTATTGAATGTCATATTTCAGTTTTAAGTTTTCTCTTATGTGTAAAATATTGATCTCAGACCATTTCTCAATTAATATATACTCTATCTATGAAGTGGCAACATTACCTTAAGTAAGGCTTCTCTGTACTTATGGGTTTTTCATTTCACTACTGCTTACCACCAGATATAATAGTTATGAGTGACAAGAGTTTGAATCTCATTTTGTACAAAGGATACATTTAAGGCATTTTGTGTGTGCATTATCTCCAAAATTCACAGTAACCCCGAAAAGGAGGTACTATTTTCTCCTCATTTTACTTGTACAGAAACAGGTGCAAGTTAGTTTGTCCAAGGTCATTGAGGTACTTGCAATTAAAGGTAGAGTTTTAGCTATATGGTCTAATGCTAGGACCCCATTTTGCAATTGCAAAGGGACAGTATTTCTCTTTCATCTCTTCTATTTGCCTTTCCCAATTAATTCATCTGCACAATTAAATATTTTGTAGGATTATCTGCTGAGCTTCCTCTCATGGAAGTGGGACAGAGCAGCAAACATCAAGCTGTGACTACTTTAACTTATTCACCTCACATTGCTTTACAACCAGCTGGACCAGAACTCTTCATTCATACTCAGGCCTTTGACTGCTGGTATAGTCACCTGTCTTTGGAGGGCTTAGGCAGTAGGTTCAACCTTCCTAATGCTGCACCCTTTTAATACAGTTCCTCATGTTGTTGTGACCCCCCAACCATAAAATTATTTTTGTTGCCACTATAGAACTGGAATTTTGCTGTTATGAATCATAATGTAAATATTTTTGGAGATAGAGGTCTGTCAAAGGGGTCACAACCCACAGGTTGAGAATAGTGGGACTAAGTCTTCCTTTCTGGTTCCAGATCTGAATCTTTGCCCTTAGACCTAATCTTGCTTGTTATAGAAGGTTGGCTCTTAGAAGTAACACAACCAGAATTTATCTCGACAGAGTATTAATGTGTCTTTTAAAGGTTTTCAGTACTTGAGATGATAAAAAGTCTTGGCTGCAGCATAGTGTTCCTTTGGCATGAGATGTGAAGTCTAGAAGTTCATGTAAACAATGAGAAGTACATTTGGACACTGGCCTAGATGAAACTTCTCAGAGGTATGAGACTAGTCCAGGTTGTTTCTAAGCCCGAGTGTGCCAGGGTTCAGCATGAACATCTAGATGAAAGGCAGTCTTTGCAAAGTGTGGTTGGTGTACTATCTGTCCTTGGCTTCTTTTGCCTTTTCTGGTTCCTGCCTGGCTTTATTTAGAAGATCTTTTTCTTCTCTAACAAATTCTGTGCGACTTGCTGTATTAACACGATGATGTGGTTTGGGCTTCTAGAAAGTAAAATCCTGGGGATTTAGCAAACCTTGTAATGACAAGCCAGTCCTGCTGCTGGGTGGGGTGCATTCTCTTTGTCTCCTCTCTGATTTTATGGAGATTCCTGGCTGGTGAATGCTTTTTAAAGGGTGTGTATGGGAGGAACAGGACCATAATCTCTGGAGAATGCAGTAGGAATAATTAGTGACTGCCCTTTTGAAAAGGTGTATAAAACTCATTCCACTAGTAGTCAAATGCCTCTTGTATGTACAATCAAATATGAGCCCATTTCTTGACCACATCCCCACAAAGTCCTCTGTGCTGCCTCAGCCCAGGCAGTGTCTCCTTTTGATATTTAGTAGTGCATTTGTGAGTGTTTATAAGTCCCTATGACATCAACTTGAGGTTTTATATCCTTAAAATACTTGAGACCACATTATGCATGTTTTCTTCTTGATTTTTCATGTCATTTCCTAGAGATATGTCCATGTCCATCTGATATTTGTCTTTCTTTTATACAGATGCTCTGTATACTGATTTATCTAACAACTGTATTATGAACAATTTCAAATTTAGTGGACCATTTCCATACATTATTTTGCTATAAATCCTAAATATTATATACTCTCTACAAGACAGTGTGTATCAGATAAAGCTTTTAATTTTTAAAATTTTCATTGGTTGCTGAATTCTTTAAAAAATTTAATTATATAGAAATTAATGTGTTGCATTGACATTTTCATACATACAAATCACTGTGCATTGCTCATATTCCCCCTACCACCCTCTCTTGTCCTTCCTCTCCTTCCTCTGTTTCCTTTCTATTCCCCTTCTGCTTAATGAAATTAGCAATAATTCCTAAATAACATTTAATATTCAGCCTGTGTCCTGATTTCTGCCAAGTATGTCTTTTTGTAGTGACTTGTTCAAATCAAGATTCAAACATATGACTACATGTACATTCGTTCTCGCTTTATCTGTCTCTTAATTGGTAGGTTCCTTCCTCAATCAGTTGTTAATTCATTCATTCATCCATGCGCTCATTCGTTCATAAGAAAACCAGTCAACATCTTGTTGACTTCTATTTTCAAGTGTTTGGCTGGTTGCTTATTTTTTCACTTGCTGTGTTTCCTGTGAACTAGTAGGCACATCTACTCTGTTAGAATCAGATTTGTTTAACAAGTTACTTCCTAGTAACACTGTGTACTTTCTCCTGTTGTATATTAGGAGATTCTTAATATTTAATGCCTTTCTATTTAAATCGTTTGCTTCATTAGTGAGTTCATATAGAATTAGCCTGATGCTTGGGTTGTGATGGAGATCCCCAACAAGCTTTCAAATAATTATTTTTATCAGCCATTGATCATTGTTTACTATAAATAGCATTATACTGGTAAATGTTAAGAACCTGTTATTTGCCAATTTTCATGCTAAAAACACTCCTGTCTTGGCTGCTTTCATGCCTAATGATGTGCCACTGAATGCTGGGCTGCGAACAGGTGCACACAGCAGGCTCTCACAAACTTGCTTGAGCACTTTCCAGAAAACTGCTACTCCAGGCCCTATTTCACTGGTCATCATGAAATTATGGTATAGGCGCAAATTTTTTGCAACCTACTTTTTAAATAAGGGTTCAACTTCTCCTCCACCCTGAAGAGGTAGTGGAAGAGAAAAGTTATTAGGATATGGGGTAGGTGGATCTGTTCAGCAATAGTTCTTTGGGGGTGAGGTCGATCTTCTTGGGCAGCAGTTCAGTTCTGTGGCATATACCAAACAGGACTTAAGCAGCTGTCGACCAGTCCTCTATGCAGGCAGACAACAGGCATGAAATAGCAGCTACATTCCAATCCAATCCTTTCAGCAAGCAGACATCAGGCAGCTGTAGTTCAATCCTGAAGAAACCATCAGTGTCGCCAACTGGCCTGAGGTGAGGCTTCAGAAGTGGCAAGCTCTCACAGGAACATCATGAGCAGTTCTTGGGCAAGTTTCTCTCAATGGCGGTGTTATCACAAGTTGAGTTCAACAACACTATGTAAAGTGAACCAATATATGTGTGTCTTTAGTGAAGAATAGCAAGGTAGAGCAAACCAAACCAAGGCTCAGTGACCGACTCCCACTGTCTGTGGGGTCATATTTATACTCCTTCATCAAGAGTCCTTTCATGTGTCTGCTATATGCAAACATCCTTTCACCTGTGTCTACTTTAGAAAAACAGTCTTTCATGTGTTTGCTTTAATAGACATTCTTTCACCTGTGTGCCCCAGCAAACCAACATTTGGCATAACTAACTTTCCAAAAGAACTAGAAGTTTCTACTTCATTATAGTATTAAATTTTATCACTTTGACCTTTATTAAGACTGTGGTTCATTTAACCATTTTCCTATTGTTGAGCTCATGATTACTCTAAAGCATGTAAGCTGAGGGAAACCATAACACAGTGTAAGTTTTAGTATTTGTAGGAGCTTATTGAATTTTCTGAATATTGAGATAACTTTTAGTAATGGTGGTTAGGGAAAGTGTTATATATATCCTATCAATATTTAATGAATGCATGCTCACTGTTATGTTTGGCATTGGGTAGAATCCACAAAGAATATGGATATGACCTCAAACTCTCCCAGCTAATATGATGTGACAAAGAAACTGAACGTGGGCATTGGCTAGGTAGAATGATCAGTAAATGTGTATACAGAGGGAATGTAGGGATGTTGAAGTAAATGTCAAAACATAGACCTTATTTTGGAGTCGAATCCTATGGATTTTTCCTTGACATCTGCATTTGTTCATTTCTCATTGCAAGTTCCCCGAGAGGCTACAATAGTAGTTTCTAATCTTGTTTGCTTGCCTGGAGCTACAGGATTCATTTTTTTCAAGTGAAGCTATGAGGTTGCTTCCCTGCTTATAACCCATCAAGACCTGTTATGTCAACACCTAGTTCCTGTTAGTACTGAGATTGAAGTCACAAGAATACACAAATTCAGTAAGAGAATGATATTGTGGGTTGGCATGCCTGGGCTGGAATATATTATAGGAAGTAGAGACAAGAAGATTCTAGTTTGTTTCATGATCAAGAAAAAAAAAATGATGATCAGGGAAGAAACATTCATAAGGATTTAAGAAGTTTTAAAGGAAGGGTTCCATTACTGTTCAGGGAGGATCTCGGTGGCTATAGTTATGGTACAGATTCGTTGTCAACTCAATTTGAAATGTTTAAGACTTAGTCTGACTACTATCATATTTTAAAAAATTTATAGTAGAAAAGAGATTTCCAGATGATAGAAACTTTTTCCCAGGTTGCTTTATTTTTGTCTGTCTGTCTTTATTATTTGGCTGTAATGGAAACATGGACTTAAAAGGTCTAAGGATTACAGGAATGTGCTACTGTACTTGGCTATAAGTTTCAATTTGGGTGAATTATGGTTTTATCAGTCTTTCCCTCTTGTGGATCATATGTAAGAAATTTTTATCTCACTCAAGGTCTTGAACATTTTGTCCATGTTCTTCTAAGTTTCATCACTTTAGCTCTGGTACTCAGATTCATAATTAATTTTGGCTTTATTTTTGCATAAAATATGAGGTAAAACCCTGAGTCAATCACTTTATATTTGGATGTCCAGTTTCCCCAGAACCATTTGTCAAAGAAAATATACTTCACTTTCCATGGCCTTATTTGGGACCTTTGTTGAGATTCATCTGACTTCTAAGGGTTTCTTTTTAGATTCCCTTCTGTTGACTCATATGCTTATTCTCATATTAGTACTATACTGAATATATATATATATATATATATATATATATATATATATATATATGCTTAAAGCTTTATTTTATTATTTATTTATATATCTGTAGAGTGCAAGTACCAGTGGAGTCCAGAAGAGGGCATCTAAATCCTGGGAACTGAAATTATAGATAGTTGTGAGCTGCCATATAGGTTCTGGAAATCAAAGTTGGGACTTGTGAATAGGTGATCACATGCTTTTATTTTATTTAAAATTTTATTTTTTATTTAATTTGTTCTTTGATATTTTATACATGTATATAATACATTCTAATCCTTTTCACCCTACCCTTTCTCATCTGTATTCTACTTCTGTCAACTTCACATCTCTCCTACAAATCCCTTTTCCAAATTTATGCCTTTTGTTTTGTGTCCCATTGAGCTTAACCAGGGCCATCTTGGTAGGCTCACCAGTGAGTAAATAACTAAAGACAGTCAGTCTCTTTTCCAAGATT
This sequence comes from Arvicanthis niloticus, assembly GCF_011762505.2. Lineage (NCBI taxonomy): Eukaryota > Metazoa > Chordata > Mammalia > Rodentia > Muridae > Arvicanthis > Arvicanthis niloticus. The sequence goes on from NC_047679.1 coordinate 26,080,049, forward strand.
CATCAGTACCCAACAGTTCAGCTCGAAGGAGGGCTCCATGAGCCCTCCTCCTCTATCAATGGCTGATTGTTGACAGGGCCATGTCTTGTGAATACTCAGTTTCGATTAACCTCAGATGTTGTGAGTTTATCACACAGAAATGGCTGTTTTGTGCCTAGAAAATGACATTTCATAGCCCTTCTCCCTATCCTTGGCTGTTAAATTATTTGACCTTTCTTCTGTGGTGTTACCTGAGCTTTAGAGGAGGTGGTATAAATGTCCTGTTTAGGGAGAGCCAAATCATCACTTTTTCTCTGAACAACTGTGCATCTCTATATTAATGGTCATTCGCTATAAAGAGAGGCTTCTTTGCCTAAAGCTGAGAATATTATTTGTCTATGAATAAAAACACAAATATGTAGAAGGCATTATTGACATTATGTATGTCAGTTTAACTAAACAACAGTAGTAAATCTCTTCCCTCATGCCAGGGCCTAGACTTTCGTACTACGTTGTTTTTTTTTTTTTTTAAACTGGGTTTGTATTACCAGGCATGGGTTCCCTCTTATGAAGTGGACCTTTTATATTTTATTTATTTATTCTCTTCCTCCTCTCTCCCTCTGTGTACACTATGGCACATGTGTGGAGGTCACAGGACCACTTGGAGGGCATGGGGGAGTCAGTTCTCTCCTTCAACCAAGTGGGTCCCAGAGATCAAACTCAGGTCATCAGGGTTGGTATCAAGCACCTTTATCCGTGGAATCATCTCACTAGTCCTTTTTTTTTTTTTTTTTTTTTTTTTTTTTTTTTTTTTTGAAATCAAAAGGAAGGCGGACAGACCTCTTTCTATCTTTATGTAAGTTCTGGAGATGGAAATCAGGTTGTCAAGCTTACATAGCAAGTGCTCTTACCCACTGTGGTGGTTTGAATATGCTTGGCCCAGGGAGTGGTACTATTTAGAGGTGTGGCCTTGTTGGAGGAAGTGAATCACTGTGGGCGTGGGCTTTAAGATCCTCCTTCTAACCATGTGGGAGCCAGTTTTCTCCTAGCAGCCTTCAACTAAAGATGTAGAACTCTCAGTTCCTCCAGCCCCATGTCTGCCTGGACACTGCCACGCTCCTATCTTGATGATAATGGATTGAACCTCTGAACCTGTAAGCCAGCCCCAATTAAATGTTGTCCTTATAAGAGTTACCCAATGGTGTCTCTTCATAGCAGTAAAACTCTAACTAAGGCACCCACTGAATCATTTCACTAGCTCATTTTGAGCTAGTTTTGAGTCTGTGGTTTATAGAATGATCAGAAGCATCCTTTTGCTATGAGCTGGCATATGCTTGCTCTGAGGCCTTTTCAAATGTTTATTCCTTGAGCTTAACATCCCTGCCCCCATCTACCTGCTTATTCTTATTTCCCTGGACTTTTCTGCTCTTTACCTGTCTTGAAGGCTCAAAAAGTGAAATTGTTTACTGTTTGATAGAGGTAGTAAACTTGACAATATTCTTTTTTTCTCTAGGCCTTAATATTCTCATCTGCAAAGTGAAAGAATTGAATTTGATTGTATCACTTTCCCAAACTTAGTTAATAATATTATCCTTGTTGAATAAAGCATGTATAAATTCATTTCTCTTAATTGTTGGCAAAATTGTTTCCTGTCTGATATAGATTTTAATAGAATTTATATTTGGGGGATATATGCATATAAACAACCAACAGGATCAGAGGTAGGTTATTATGAATGTACTTCTGGAAATCCTTTTGCTAAGTACATAGGCATATCTGTGCTCTCCCTATGTATGATGAGTAATGGAGAAGGACATAAGATCACACATACTTTTGTGGCTAGAAAGAAAAGAATGAACAACTTATATTACTGTGAAATAGCCACTTTATGAAACTGTCAAGAAGAAAAGGGGTTCTTCTTGATGAGACCCCGGCTGACAATATACTTGATTGATACTTAAAAGTCTAGTTCTTACTGACAGACTGATTTGAACAGTTTCCCTTCTTTGAGTGCCTCCCCATTGGAGTTTGAACACTTTTATTTTCTTCATAAACTATTCTTAGCAAGGATTGGAGCTCTTTTCTATAGCTGATGTTATTCCAAGTTTCACTCTCCTAAAGAATTGTCCTTCTGTTCTTGAAACTTTCACTCACCACATCAGCTGCTTTCTTTTTATTTGGTAAGTTAGGACATGTTTTCCTTATCTGATGATTTGAGCCTTGTACAAATCAGAAAGAAATTAATAAATAGTGGTGTTTATGAAAACTATTTTGCTGAGAATATTTTCTTAGAACAAGCTCTCAACTCTCTAGACCAGGTTGTCTTGGAACTCATTATGTAGCCCAGGTTAGTCTCCAGAGTGCTAGGATTATAAATATGAACTAGCTAGAATTATAAACATGGATCCAGCTTGCCTAGAAATTCCCAAGTGTAATGATGTAAAAGGATAACAAAATGTTAAAGGTTAGTATTTTGGGTGTGATCCAGAGGGTCAGACTTAATAAATTTGAGAAATAGCTTTATATTTTTGGTTATGAGCCTAGCCATTGAAGCTGAGCTATTTCTCTAGCCCAAGAAATAATTTTAAACAAGGAGGCCTGTTAACATGTTATGTGAATTTAGTATTAAATAACAATTTATTTACCTGAACTTTTTTTGAGGGGGCGTCTGGCCAGCCTTGTGCTCAGACTGTATTCACACAGACACATGGCAGCTCACATTGGTCACATAGAGACACATGGCAGCTTACATTGGCTTTAAATATGGAAAAGCCAGGACCTTATAGTCCATGCTGTCCTAACAAGCATCAGGAAAGCCATCACTCTGGGAAAGGCCAGGGCTAGGGTCTTACCCTACTCTCTTCACACAATGATATACACTCACCCCCACCCTCAACATACGATAGAGTGGATTATTGCTGGGCACATGTCTACTTTTATGAGGGATTCTGGAATGTTAGAGGGCTAATTATAACCCTTCCTATGGCCTGAACTGGGGCATTTCTGAAAAGGGTGTCTTCAGGATATGACCCAGAATAAGGACTAATGTGCTTTGGGAGCTGGAAGGCAGAAAGCAATCCATCTTGGGCAGTGGTTTGATGGGTCCCAGTCAGCTCAGTTTGTGGTTATATTATGACCCAGGCCTAGAGAATACAAAGCCTCCATCTCCAGCTCTGACAAATGCTGATAAAAAGTGGAAGCATTGGGCAACCAGAAGGTGGTGGCCTCAGTCCACAACAGACAGGTACAAGTCTCACTTGGAGGTTGGTGGTAGCCAGTGCAATGCTGGGGTCAGAGGTCTGACCTCTCTCATACTCTGCTTGTTCATCTGGACTGGGCCTCAGAAGCCTGGAGTTTGGCATTGGCTCCTCTTGCTAGCTCCTGGCTCTCCTGGCCAGGGCTAGTTGCCCTGGGGTGCCAGGTCCAGGGTGGAATTAAGAATGCTCTGCTAGCTATATACATTCGTACAAATACATAAAACAGAAAGCCCCGAGCTCCATAGAGAAGAGCTGAAGGGATGCACCTTTGTCCCAAGATGGCCTAGGTCTTGTCAAACTCAGCTTGGCCAGTGGCTGAGGAACGGAGGATACTGGGGACAGTTCCGGCTGTGTTCTACAGACCATGACTTGTGTGGACAATGGGACTGTGCAAAACTGTAGATGTCACTGAGAGTAGCTGCTACCGCCAACTGCCAGTGGGGGCCTCTGCCTAGGGGCTATAGGCGGGTGGGGCGCTCTTCCTCACTTGTCACTGTAGTTCCCACAGAAATCTTGGTGACTGAAGAGTCTCTGTAGCAATCTCTTCTTGGGGGGTGGTGGTGGTGGTGGTGGTGGTGGTGCAGGTGGTGCAGTGGGCTGGCCCTTCCAGTCCAGCTCTGAGGGAACGGATCAATCCAGCCCAAAGACATTGAGTTTCTGGAAGCAGTCTCCACTATCTTGTTCTGCCACTACCCATGGCAAACTTCTGGTAGAAGTCTTGGTCTGTGTGCTCCAGATCCACACCTTTAACTGTAGAGAATTATTCAATGTCCAGAACATCCTTGCAAGGTGTTCTGGTGATCAGGCTTAACAGGCGGCTCTAGCATTCCAGCTCCCAGCAGCTTGGAATTCAGTTTCTTGAAAAGGAGGTGCTCTTTTACCTCACGGGTGCCACCTCTGTGACACCGCAGGTGCTCAGTGGTGCTACAGCCCATGGAGCGAACATACAGGATCAAATACATGAATCTAATTTTAAGTCAAAACTAGATTGCAAATATAAGAGAAGACTCTTCACTAAGTTCAATTTTAGTTATTAAAACATTGTCTAAGAGCTAACTAAACATTGGCAGTGTGCTTAGGTGCTGTGGGAGGCGGGTAGATTAGATAGTAAACTGGTAGAATGAGATTTGTTAAGTACCTCACACCATGAGCCATAAACATAAGCAAACAGTTCTTTTGTACAATTGTACAGCAACCAAAGACCTCTATCATTTGGTTGGGGGAGGATGGATGAGAGAAGATCTGAGCATACTCATATATTCCTGTCTGCCTGCTTCCTTACAAAAACCATTTGTGCCAGTAGACAAATCACCTGGAGCAAAAAGAAATGAATGCACATTCTTAATTTTCCCTTATCTTGATTGAGGGTAGTGGAAATGACTTTTGAAAGAGAAGGAAGAAGTTTATAAGGTAACCACAGCTGATATCTTGACATGGTAGATACAGCAGCCTAGAAATTTCATTCCAAACTAAGGGATAAACAAAAGTCTGTGGAGTTCCTCAGGGCCATCAATTGCCTCTCCAAACTTAGGGGAATACATTCTACTGTAAGATCATTAAGGTTGATTGTTTTGGTATGTCTTCCTGTACAAATGTCTAAACAATATCATGTCTTCTTGACCCTTCAGTCAAGATTTTTTGCCTTGAAACAGCCTTACTGATAGGTGATGTTCCACCTTAGCTAGAAGCAACTTGCAATTGCTTCAAGATGATGGTAACTTGTATATAGAAATTTTATATAGAAGAAGAAAAGACCAGTCCTTTTTTCAATTCTCCAATATAGCAAGTGATACTCTAATTTCATTAGATACATACTTAGAATTTATATTATGGCCATTAAGCCATATAGTAAACTTACTTTTTGTGTTTGTATGTTTACTTTTTGTGTTTGTTCAGGTTTTAATTCATCTTAGAGTGAATAACAAAACTTGTTTTTTCCATTTCATTTCCCCTAAATGACCACAGACTCCATCAGTTTTCTATAGTTCCCCTTGTGAACTTTTAACACATCAAATATTCTATACATTTTATTTTCTTAGAGAAATATAAACTTATGGTCTTATATGCTTGTTAAATACTTTTTAAAATTGTATCTCTCCTTATTGTCACCACAGGATTCCCTTACTCATTCAACCATATAGGATTTCTTTTATCCTGTATCTCTTGTCTTACTCCTTAACTGTTTTCTCTCTTATTTTGATAGAACATATCAATACCCTGAGATCTCTATTGCAATATATGCTTTATTTCTGCAGTCACACACACAGCTGTCTTACGAGTGCTATGGTAGGAATCAGACCCTGATATACATTACCTGATATCAGAGGTTTTATGAAATTTTGTTGCACACCTCTATGACTCTCTAACTCTTAAAATTTGCATGTCTACAAACTGGCGGCATATGGATAATGCCAAAGTCTGTAGTCTGGCTCCTGTAGATAATATCTGCAGTGGCTTTTATGACTCTTCTTGGATGAACGTATGCAAATTTCCCCCTAGATACCATCTATTTTTTTCTGCAGAGAACCTTAAAAGCTCTGTTTTAAGCATTCTCCTTTCAAATGAAAGTTTTTAATTGAATTTACATGATTTCCATTGAAGCTTTTGATGGGTGAGGTCTTACTCTCAAGGAACTTTTTCTGTTACTCTCACTTCAGAGTCCAGATTTCTCTTTAATGGTGTTAAATTTTTGAATAACTATAGTCACTTTCCCATGCTCTCCCATTCTCAGCTGTATTTGAGTTTAAAGTCCCTTCCCTTACCAAACTTCACATTTCTTTCCATGACTTTAACCAGGTTTATGTTCCTTTCCTCACTAAATTACATATTTTTGTTTCTTTAAGCTTTACTTTTTTCTCTTTCACTATAAATCAGAATAAATATAACAAGCAATAAACATGACACAGCCTGAATGTTATACTGTTTTAAAATTTTCTCTGCCAAATAAATTAGTCAGTTGCAGTTTAATTCATCCTCACTCGGGTTTCCACGACATGGATAGAATGCAAACAGATTTTTTTTTACCAGAATGTAATATGAATGTCAGGTGTCAGTAGAGCTTGTCTTTCCCTGTGAAACCTCGTGAACTCAGTCTTTACAGTCTGTGGGTCTACTGCCGTTCCTGTCTTATGAGCTCCCATCAGAATGACCCATTAAGTCCAGACTACTATCCAAGAGCTTTTCTAGTCCACAGTCCTAGATTTTTGCAAATTCCTACTGAAAGTATTTCCAAAAGCTGTAAAGTGCATTGTCAGGGTTATCAACAGCAACAACCCCATTTCTTGATACTAATATCCTATATTGGTTACATTTCTCATTTCTGTGACTAAATACCTGAAAAAAACCAACTTGATGGAGGACAGGTTTATTTGAGCTCATGGTTTTAGAAGGTTCAGGCCATTACGGTGGGAAAGGAATTGTGAAGTTTGTGGGTAACTAGACCTTAACCCCACATTGAGATGGACCAGGAAGTAAAGAGAGTACAGGAAGTAAAGCTGGGCTGTAAAATCTCAAGGCCTGAACCAGTGATCTATTTCCTCTCTCAAGGCTTCAGTCTCCCTGAACAGTACCACCAATTTTAGACAGTGTTCCAAAAGGGAGCCTATGGAGGACATTTCACATTTGAACTGTAAATATATAGCCATCAAATTGGAAGTAATTTTTTTTTTAGAATTCTGATACAGTTGTTTCAATGAATTCTAGGTTCTAAAGGCACATAAAAACTCTAAACCGTTTTGGACATCTGTTACTTTGTATGTGGCCTGCCTTCCTCTCCCATTTCCTGACAAAAACATGTAGATGCGTTCTAATTATGGTATTTTTCTAATAGTGAGTCTTGCCATACTTCTGTTTTCTTCCATTGTATTTGGTACACGGTTGGCTCTTTAGATTTAGGAGCTCAAACTGTTCATTTCTGGAAAAATTTATTAAACCATTTAATTGATTCCTTTTTTATATTTTCTGTCTCTTACTGGAGCTTTTACTTGAAATAATACTGTGCTTTCTGGGAAATTTCCTGTGATTATCTTTGAAAGTTTCTATTGAGCTTTCAATTTCTGCTATCATATTTTAATTTCTGAGTGCTTTTTAATTTTCTGAATGTTCTTTTTTCAATAGCTTTCAATTATCTCATCTTTCTAAACAGCATTTCTTATTGTAACTTTACTTGATAACTCTACTTAAGATTTCATCTCATACCCTCTATTTTATCTTCTCAGCCTATAAGATTTGTAAAGTTTTTTCAGCTCTTGCCTCTCCACTAGTATTTTTATAGCATCCCAAACAGTGCCTAGTATATAGTAATCATTTAAGTATTTCTGGAATTAATCTTATATTAATAATGTATAATTTAAAGTTTTCTCCTAGTATAGGTCAAATCTCTTTGAAATCACTTTTTCTATTATTATATATTCTGTACCTTATGATAGAATATTTTATACAGATACCTAGTAATACTTAATCATCTGATTATATTTTAAGAATGAGAGGTATGCTGATTAGAATATATGAACAAATGGATGAGATTTTCCAATTGTGGGCATTACAGTAGAATAATATAGCAGGGTAATATTGTTGGTGATATATATATACATATATATATGTATATATATGTATATATATGTATATATATGTATATGCATATATATTCTGATCTATCTTCTTGGCTGATCAGATTCCTTGGAAAACATTTTTTTAATCTTTGGATATCATTTTTCAGGGACTAGAAAGGAAGAGTTTTGAAAGGGTCTCAATATCTGGAGAATATGCTTTTTTCTTAGTAAACTGTCTCCTCAAATTTGTACAGTAACCTATCAGTATTTTTTCTAATTTCTGAGATCTAAATTTAAAGAGAATTTGGACAACTTCTCTTTTGCGTTAATGAGCTAAGAGTAAAATTAGTTGTGTGTATTCAAACTGTTATATACTACCAAAATATTAGTATATGCTTGGGTCAGACAGCAGAAGCTAGGACTTCATCTCACTTCTGCTTCTTGGTAGTACCTTCATGTTTCTGGCAGAAACAAAAGAGAAGCGAAGGACCTACTTTCTACCCAGACTTCAAGTATTAACATAGGCAACGTTTCAAAGAATATGAGTTCAGTCTCAAAGGTTACCAGCCATATTAGGAAATGAAACACAGTGAAAACCAGAAGAATCAACAAATAGTAGGAAATATAAATAATTCGGATAACAGAATTACTGAGTATATTTAGTATGTTAAAATCAACAGCAGCCAAGTACCATCCATGCTACATGCATGCAATTCCAGCACTTTGGAGACTGAAGCATGAAAACCAGAAAGTTTGAAACTGCTATACAATATATTCAAGGTCAGTTTGGGCTATATAGAAACATTGTATTTCAAAAAATTATCAAAACAAACAAAAACAAGATAACAAAATACTTAGTGTCTAAAATTCAGTGACTGGATTCACAGTGTAATAAGTATAGCTGAAAAGACAATTGCTTAATTGGACAGTAAGTCTTAGAAAATCGTCCCAAACACATCACAGTTAGACAAAGCTCTTGAAGAAATATGAAAAAAGGCAGTAAGACAATGTTCAAAGAAGCACTGAGGATTGGCCAAAGTTAATTTGGATACGACATAGTTCAGAAGTTTCATAAAACCTCAGGTAGGTAAAAAAAAGAATAAAATAAAGTAGGGTGTGTGCCAGGAAGGAGAAAGATTGATATTTCAGAGTATCAAAAAGAGAGTTCTTCAAAATAGCTAGAGAGAAAAGTAATAGCTAATGAACAGTGATGTGACTGACAGTTGAGTTTTCAACGATGATAGTGGAAGTTGAAAGACAGTAAAATTCTATCCTCAACATGCTATGAGAAAATAGTATGTCAATAACCAAATTTGCTATTAATAGACATTTAATAAAGAAAGCCCAGGACTCAGTCAAGATAGACGGTAACATCATAAAACAATTTGAAATGGGAATTAGGATATTTTTAAACACTAAAGATAACATCATATATAAAATTTAGGAGATTTTAATAAAAAGTAATTAAAATAAAATTTCTAATTGTATCTCAGTATAAAAAGAGAAGAGCTATAAACCAATAATCTAAGCAACTAGTGTAAGGTAGAACAAGGCAAGGCCAAAACATGTCAATGAAAGATTAATGAAATATAAAACAAACACATTATATAGAAGATTGTTCTATTAGTCAAGGTTCTCTAGAGTAACAGAACTTATGAATGAATCTCTTTGTGTATATTTAGAAAATCATTTAGTAGAATGACTTACAGTCTATAGTCCATCTGACTAACCCAACAGTGGCTGGCTGTGAGTAGAAAGTCCAAGAATCCAGTAGTTGCTCAGTCTACAAGGCTGGAAGTCTCAGCTGGTTTTCAGTAGATGCTGGAATCCTGAGGAAGTGAGCTCTAATGCCAGTGAAGGAATGGACTTGCTAGTGAGGTGAGAGTAAGCAGACAAAGCAAAAGCTTCCTTCTTCCAAGTCCTTACATAGGCTTCAGGCAGAGGTGTGGACTACAATAAAGGTGAATTGTCCTTTCTCAAGATCTGGATTAAAGATGTGTCTTTTCTCAGATCAAAAGATCTGGATTAAAGGTGTGTCTTTCTATCTCAATGATTGGATTAGAAGTGGATCTTCCTACTTTAAATTAAGGCAAAAATTTCTTACTTCCAAATGTCTCTACTGGAAAGTTTTAACTTGATACTTGAGAAAAAAAATTTCTTAATTTGTAAAACCTGTTCCAGAAAAATAAGGAATAGGAGGATGCTTTCCAGCTAAATCAAGCATAACCAAGGGTTACATGAGAAAGGAAAATCATGACTGTCAGTGTCACCTATGAATATGGTTGCAAAATATCCTAAACAAAATATTACCCAATTTTACCCAGGAGATAGAAAAATCTGAGCAATTTGAATTAGGTCTTGCTTTCATGTTAGAAAATCTGTAGTCCCATTTAGCACATTATCACATTATAAGAAATTACATTATCATATGAGTAGATACAATTGCAGTGCTAGTTAAAACTCACCATTAGGTTGTCATGGAAAAATATCAAAAGAATAGACGAGAATTTTCATAAGTTATTAAAGGATATCTACAGTAAACCTATGAAAAACGTAGGATGAATCCATAGATATTTCTCTTTGAATGAAAGACTGACATGCCCATGATCACTGATGTTCCTAGAAAAAAATACAGAGGAAGGGGATATGTTTTAGGTGAATGTGTAGTCAGGTGTGCGGGAAGGGGGTGCCTTGGGAGGCCCATGTTGAGGCATCCCTTCCTCCTGAGGGACTGGTATAGTATAGAATAGAGTTTACTCAGGGCATGGGGAGGAGAATTAAGAGGGCAGTAGAGGCAGAGAAAGGCACATACACACAGAGGGTAAGAGGAGGGAAGGGGAAGGGAGGAGAGGAGACAGAGGAGAGGAGAGGAGAGGAGAGGAGAGGAGAGGAGAGGAGAGGAGAGGAGAGGAGAGGAGAGGAGAGGAGAGGAGAGGAGAGGAGTAGAGAAGTAGGAAAGTAGAGGCTGGCCATGAGCACATGGAGAGAGAGGGGGAAAGGGACCAGAGGACAGAGCAGGAATAGGAAGGCAAGAGCAAGAGCAGAGGGGGCAAGTAGCTCCTTTTATAGTGAATCAGGCATACCTGACTGTTGCCAGGTAACTGTGGAGTGGAGCATACCTGGCTGTTGCCAGGTAACTGTGGGGTGGAGCTTAGACAGAATGCTAGCAATCACCATTTTAAAAGTTATTTCTTTGGTTGTGAGACAGGGTCTTGCTGTATAACCTAGGTGACCATGAACTTAAGATCCTGCTGTATTAACCTTCCCAGTACTAAGATAATCTGTGAGGCAGCACTCTCCACTTCCAGTTATCACCATTTAAATTCAGCCTTGGGCTGGAGAGAGAGCTGAGTGCTTAAGAGCACTGGCTGTTATGCAGAGGACATGGGTTCACTTCCTAAAAGTTAAATGATGGCTCACACTAGTCTGTAATTTCAGTCCTAGGGGATTGACATCTTCTTCTGGCTTCCACAGGTGGTGCATTATGTACTACACAGGCATATGTGTAGGAAACCAGCAATACACATAGAATGAGAATAAATATTTCAAGTTTGAATGCAGCTTTATAGTATTTGTGTTAGATAGGTATGGTTGGCTGGAAAAAAAGTAGTAAGGTACTGAAGTGAGGAAATGGAGCTGTTAATATTTGTGGTGCAGTATATTTGGTTTCCCCTAATTTTAGTACTTATTAAGGAAGATAAACTAATACCTTTTCTTAAAAGATTCAGAATGAAAAATGCATACAACCCTGTGCTACTATCTTACTGCTTGAAGTTTAGGTGTAAGAAACTGTGATATGGCCTTGTGTGTGTGTGTGCACGTGCGTGCATGAGTGTGTGTGTACACATGCACGCACTTAATTGAGACAAGGTCTCATTATCAGCACCCCAGACTGGCTTCAGACTTGTGGCACTTCTCTCACCTCAGATCCTGAGTGCTGTGATTACAAGTATGTACCTATGTTCATTTTAGGATTATATTTTAAATGATCTCAATGTTTTACAGCTCAAAATTTGGGCCAATTTTCAGTGAATTTCAAGCAATAAAATTGAATAATGATTTTTTTAAAGAGCATAGTCAGACCTGGATCTGGATTTATGTCATTTCTCTAGCAGGTCAAGATAGCGAGTGGAGTCATTTCTAGGGCTCCCCTTTTTGTTTCCTGTCTCTCAGAGATCACTGTCTTGTCTAATTTTCTTGTGGTTCCAAAACTCTCCTTACATGTTTTGTCCCAGTATCATGGAAATTGTTGTTTCATATGTTTTTCTATGTTTGATTGCTTCAGCTGGATGAGGATATGTGTTCTTTATTACTCCATCTTGGGTGGAAGTTGAGTCAATTTATTTAAACGGCTTATTTCTTGAGCAGTCTTTTTTGATAACTGCACTGTTTATTGCTTGGCATTTTCTTAGAAAGCGCACAAATTTTGCTTGTCTATTTGTTTTGTTTTAAAAGTAATTGGTAGTAATTTAAAAGCCTAACCTGTGAGGACATTTGGGGCTCTGAGATGGGTTATCCTTAGGGCTATAAACATTCTCTTCTGCTCCTCTTACTGATGCCTATTTAGCTTGTGGAGTTATGACCCACTGATGTATTTTAGAAATTGTAATGAAGGGCAGATCCCAGGTGGACACACTTGGTGGTACTATATCCATGCACTAGCCAAGAATAAATATTTCTGTGACATTATTCTAAGTCAAATCTATGTAAAGCTCCAAGCTCCATCTTTTGGCTTTTCTGATCTAGAGAGGTCAAATTCATTTGAAAGTACAAGAATATTTATGCTCTTGATATACTATTATTTCTTTTTAACAATATACTTCTATTAATTCTATGATTCTAATATGTGTTTTGATCAAATTTAATCCCACCCCTCCCTGATCTGTCTCACTTCCCCAACTTCATGGACCCCCTCTTTTTAATAACCTGGTGAGTTTAATGTGTTGCTCAAGTGCTTCTGGGTGTGAGGCCATCTACTGGAGCATGGTGGACCTACCAATAGCCATATATTAAGGAAAATGGACTCTCTGTGCTCTAGAAGCCATATACTACTGTCAGTTGCTCTTCATGAATTTCTTTCCCCTCCATGCTAGAATGTTGGCTGGCTTAGCCTTGTACAGTCCTGTGCAGCAACCAAAACTGCTCTGTGTTCTTTAGTGCAGCTGCCCTGTTGTGTCTAGAAGATACTGTTTTGCTTCAGTTCTCTCCAGTCTCTTACAGTCTTACAGTCTTTTCTTCCTCTCCTCCATGGTGGTGCCTGAGCCTTATAGAGGACTCTTGTTTTTAAGGGACAGAACATTGTCTAATATTAGCACAGCTACCACAGACTTGTGAATAAACTATGTATGGTTATATAGATCCAGTGTTTTCAGAATAGTTTGTAAAGAATGTGTTTAACTTGACACTGTATGGTTCTAAACTTACTTCTTGTGTGTGATCATGAATTTTATTTCTAATTCCATACCAGCTGTTGATTTGCATTGTTGAATTTGGATGTTCTTGCCTTCCTCAGATATTCTCTGTATCTCATAAAATTAAAGAAAATGTTAGACTTCAACTTACTTTCAAAAGATCCTTCAGATGTGGCCACATTATTTTAGAATCATATTTAGTCATCCTTGCTACTAGTAACAATAGGAGAGGGGAAAAGAAAGAAATCATTGAAATCAGTAAAGCTAATTCATCATTTTTGATTTCTTCTACTGCTGGTCAGTCCATTTCTTCATAAGTGGTAGAGCTGCTGAGCCCAGGCCCTTTCTTTACTGCAGCCTATGCACCAAGCTAATGAGCAACAATGACTGGAGGCTAGTGAGAAATACGAGAACCCAAAGAAGATTCCTTATGGCCTGATTTATTTGAACCTGTTTTTTGAAAATGAGTAAATAGCATCAGAATAAGGACTCGACCACATTTTCCATGTGAAATAGTCTTTTGCTAAAACAACGACAAAAAATGTTTTCCTTATTTTTTCTCCTGTCTTAATCTTCACTACCTTCATAAATACTTGAATTTTGGGTAAGATGAAGATAAAAAGGGGATTGGAAATAACATACATCTTTATTGGAATATATTCAGGTTGTATGACAATTTCTTCCAAGTATATCATGTGCTTTGACTGTGTTCACCCCTCCCATTCTTTTCTGTTGGTCTCCTTCCCTGTCATCCCTTTAGTAGGTCTGTTCTCTTCCTTTAGTTTTCTTTCTACTTTCATGGCTTTATGTATCTGTATATAATCTAGGATCCACAAATGAGAAAAAACACATGGTATTTGTCTTTCTGAGTCTGGCTTATTCACTTAATATGATTTTTGTTTATTTTCTAGCACATGATATAATTTTATTTTTCTTTATTATTGGATAATACTCCATTATATATGTATATATATACATGTATATATATGCATATGTGTATATATACACATACACACACATATATATGTATATATATATGTATGTATATATTATGTGTGTGTGTGTGTATATATATATATATATATATATATATATATATATATACACACACACACCCACCAGGTTCTTTATTCATTAATCTGCTGATAGATACCTAGGCTTATAATATAATTTGCTATTGTGAATACTATAGACTTAAAAAATTAAGCGTTGAAAGGGATTTAATAAACATAAACATGTTAAATGCCATCAATATTATCAATATTATTAGTTGAATACATTTTTTGTCTTTTAATGGAAAGGTGGTTCTTAGCAATATTCTTTTTTTTTTTTAGCTGCTAACTCAGGATTGTTACCTCCACCACCGGCACTTCCTCCACGACCATGTCCAACGCAGGTAGGTGACATATTTGATTTCTGCAAACTGTTGTCCTACCAATATGCTACTTTGCATTGGAGTCTCCACCTAATGTCTGGATTAAGAAAATAATTAATTTCTCCTAATTCAGGTATGGTCTCACGTGGAAAAGGGAGTTTCTTTAGTAAGCTAAAATTACACTTTCAGTTCTGGTTCTTGGGAGTTGTGTGTAGTTTTTCTACACAAAGAGAAGTAGAAGGGTGTATTTGTAGTTGGGGTCAGGGAACACGGGTGTTCTGTTTAGTACCTGCAGCCTGAGTGACCATATGTTCAGTGGCAGTTTAGGAGGTGTGTTAATTCCATATACTGAAAATAAGTGACTGTTAGCCTGTACTCTGGCTTGGGCCCATAGTAGTTTTCTTAAGGATGCCATTTCCACTCAGATTGATAAACTGAAAGAGCTGGAAAGGGAGAAGTGCGTATTCAGAATTTGTTTTCCCTGTAAGTTCACTGTGTCACCTTTGCCTGTGTGTTACCATGGCCTTCTCCATCCAGATTTGGAAATGAGAGGGAGCAGCAAACCCATGGGTAGTATACATAGTGCTGAAGGTCACGTCTAGCTGTTGGTGAAAAATGTTGGGAAATGGCTATGGAGAGTCGAGGTTTCTATTTTGTTGTTCTTTGTGGAACAGGACATGTCTTCTGATGTGAGTCTCAGCATCAGTCTTGGAAATCATTTGTAGCATTTGCATATCCTTTCTTCACACAATTACATGGTCTTTAGCAACCACTAATCAGAAGAAACAAATACTGTTTGGTCTGAAGGGTAATAAAGAGCCCAGTTCTTCCTGATCTGCATATAAACAAGTGAAGAATCTTTTTCTAGAATTTGGCACCGGCTTCAAGAGATATTGATTTGTTAAGAAGTGGTAATTGATACTGTCCAGAAAAGGACACACTTGCAGAATAGTCGACTGATTATATCTGCCAAGACAGAGTAATTAATCAGCTCTTAATAATTCTGCATCACTAGGTCTGTCAGATGATCCTGGGCCAGAAGGCTGAAGATTTGATGCTCTAACTTTCTGTAGTATAGGGGCTTTCCAGGTGTTCAGTGGTCTCTATAAATTGGCTAAGATTTAGAAGCTATGCTTTGTGCTTCCCATAATTTCAGTTAACTCAGTCATTCTGGATTTCTGATGGGGTTGAAAACTTATAGTCTCATAGCCAATCCTAGCTATTTACTTTGAGAGAAAAGATTTGAGAGGATGGTTTTCAGCTGACATTCATTCTAAAGCCAAGAAAAAAGCCAGGTTCAGAACTAAGTCTTTTATTTAGGAGAGATGACAGAGGTTCTGCTTAGTCAACAAAATGATGGACTGGGTATTAGGTCTATCTTGCACCTTACTGACACAAATTGGTATAGTTATGCTCTAATTGTATTTTGAGAGAAAAGTTTTATTATAACAGGAAGGGTGATATGTATGTAGGAGGAGCTAAGGTGGGAGGAGTAAGGAGAGGAGGAATAAGGAGAGGAGGAAGAGAGGGAGAGGAGGAGCTAGGTGATGAGAAAGAAAGAGAGAGGGGGGCCAGACATGGAGGCAGATGTTCACATGTCTCTGCCAGTCAAAGATAGTTGATATATCTAGGTTGGGTATTGGGTTACACTTCTGATTGATATTGAGCATTACCAAACTTATAAAGCCTTTGGTTAACATTAGAAAATTGTATAAAAGCAAAAAGGAGAAGGGGGCATGGGATAGGGGTTTTCTAGGGAGGGGAAATGGGGAAAAGGGATGGCATCTGAAATGTAAATAAAATATCCAATAAAAATAAGTTAAAAAAGAAATAAAAGAAATAAAGAAGTAAAAAAATAGTGGCAATTGAGTCCTTGCTATTTGTCTAATGTCAAACCCTAGTTCTACCCAAAGTATTTCCTATGTTATAATTTGTGCTCATTCAAAATTATTAACTATGTTAATTGAGCATTTGCATCAGACCAGACATTGTACTAATCACTTTTAATGCATAATTTTATCTCCCCAAACTCTTATGAAGTAGGTACTAATATTATTCTTTTTTATTGACAAGGAGAATGCCAGGTTTAAGCAAGTTACCAAGGGGCCATAGCTAGTAAATAGTAGAGCCCTTCCTAAACTGAAGTATTTACACCCTTTTCCTCTCAATCCTGGGAGTCTAAGTATCTATATGTACATCAAGACAGGTGGTAGATCTGTTGTGCTCACTTGTAACTGAGACTTTCTCCATACCCTCCTGCTGAAGGCACAAAGAAATTAAGACTCCCACTTTGTATCTACAGCAAACCTGGACTTGGTTACAATAGCATTAGCAGGCATTCTGGGAGCCTTATCTGGAAAGCACTGCTGCTACTAGCTGTCTTTATCTGAGATTGTTGCTCAGAGCATCTTGCCTTCTTGGGATTTAGTGACAGAAAATTTGACAGGGAGAACTGGGAATTCTCAAGTTGATATTAATGAACAAGTCTGCCCTGTTGTTTACCAGATTCCCAGAAAGACATAAGTGCTGAGCTCGGCATTCAGCTCCAGTTTTCAGATTTCCGAGTACAGGAGCAGGTGTGTAAGGAATGTAGGCAGAAAATCCCCAGACCACTTCCCTCCTCTTACTCCCCTTTTTTCACTATAAATGGGAAACATCTATTTAATACATAAAGTCCTGGATAATAAACATGTGGTTGTATTTAGTTTTGTGCCATGCCAAACTAGGAACAGCTAAATAGCCACGTGCATGTGACATCAGAGCATTTCCAAACCTACCTGGGATGAAACAATCTGGGAGACATTAATAGGAGTTTGTGGTAAAATGAATTTGCAACTCCTCTAGGAGATTGACAGTGTACACAAACCCACCAAAGGCTTTGAAGTCCTAGAGCAAACACGAACAAAGGTCAGTTTTGTAAAGGCTGACAGTTTCCTAGCTTTTCTGACCATCCTTTTATTTCCAAAACACTTATTTCTGTTCCAAGGGCTTAGTGTATTTAACATGGAAACACTAGAATACCCATCTTAAACTTTTTCTCTGAGTGTTACCAAATTGCTCTCATCTGCTACCTCATTTGTATATTATGTGATTAAAGTTACATTCTACATGTTACATGAATAGCCTCCCTGGAAGAATCGTTGATGATCGCACGTGCTTTGGCAGGGACTTTCAAATTGTCTCAGTTTCCAGTTTGTTTCATTTTCTTTGTTGTGTCTCTGCTCCTCTCATGAGATCATTTTTATCAATGCATAGCAGATTTTATTATAGAGAACTTAAAGATTTTTGAATCTTGCTTTTGCTCTATTAAATGGTTTTGATTTCTTTTTGGTCTGTATGGATCATCAATCTGACCTTGGAAATATATCCATGACTATGGGGATATATCCATAGAGGCTTTTATGAGGTTTAGACTGTAGTAGCACCACCAGGTACCTAGAGGAGAAGATAATGAGCCTGGTATATTAAATGATTCCACTTATTAGTAACTCCAAATGAGATTTAAAAATTCCTAGATTTTTTTTGGATTTAAATTTTATGTTATATGAGTAAGAAAAGATTGTAGTAAGCAGGAAAATATTTTATTTTCTATAAAGGATTACTATCTTTAAAAGCATGTAACAAATCAATAGTGAAATGCTTTCATGTTCTCAGTGTATTCTACATACAACACAAGTATGTCTGGGCCTGGGGATGGAGCTCAGGAATGGAGCACTTGGTTAGCATATACAGACTTCCTAGATTCTGTCCTCAGCACTGAAAAACAAAAACCAAAACAAAATAAAACAAAAACTAAATGTACTTTTGCTTTTATCATTTGAGAGAGAGGAAGTACAGTTTTTCAGCATAAGGTGCTATTTATTTGGTTCCTCTTTCACTGAGTACCACAGTGATATGAACATCTGGATTGGGTTATGTATATGGGGCTCCAGAGTTAGGACAGGGAGTAAATTCAAAGAAACAAATATATTTTCCTCATTGTTGTAAGATTGAGGAGTACTAAATAAAGAAAGAATCAGGTGTTTTGATTCTTCACTTTCTAGAAACCAAGACATGGCTCAATCCAGAGGAGGTGATCTATTTTTATTTCATATTTAAACCACTTATTCATAGTATAAGCAACCAAAAGACAATTAGAGCAAACCGTTTCACATAGAACAGTGGTAAATAAGAGTTAAATTTGTTAGTTCACATATAAAATAAGGAAAACGTCATCCACATCCACAGAGTTTGTATTTGCCCTATAGGTCAATATTCTGCCAAGGGCTCTTTTTTTTTTGTTTATTTGGTTTTTCAAAACAGAGTTTCTCTGTGTAGCCCTGGCTGTCCTGGAACTCACTCTGTAGACCAGGCTGGTCTCAAACTCAGAAATCTGCCTGCCTCTGCCTCCCAAGTGCTGGGATTAAAGGTGTATGCTACCACTGCCCGGCAGGGCTTTTTTTTTTTTTTTTTTTTTTTTTTTTTTTTAAACTTAGAGATTATCTGATGCTTGAATAGCTAAGTCCCTTCACTAGTATTATTTTCATGGCAAATTTCTTATTGGCAATTGTGATATAGCCATGGGTTCACATGACCATGTTTAATAAGGGAAAAATTGGTGTGTATGTCAAATATTATCTTTTAAGTTTTGTATTGATATTATAGTTGATGAATTAGGGCTTCCTCTAGATGAATATTACCTGGAGCTTTCCTATTTATAACACTCACTTCCCTGCTTCTCACAGCAAGTGCTTCTCATGGCAGGGTCTCGATTACTAAAATAGCACCAGAAGTGAAGGCAGGGGAAGAACTGCCATCTTAATCCTTTTTGTCTCTAGACTAAGAAAACTCAGGCAGTAAGGACGGTGACCAGTGAGGTGACTTTTAAACAGAAGAACCTTTTTGTTTAAGGTGGCTGAAAGATACAGAGCTCTATTGTACAGGAAAAGCTTAATGCAAGAAACAGCTGTGCAGGAGGTCCTGAGACATTCAAGGACCTACCTGGGATTCAGGACAGATTTCAGGGAAGAGAGCTTAAGTTGGTACTCTGGAGGAGGTAGGAGGAGTAGCCCCAGTGCTTACAGAGCTATGAGAGAGTAGTAGTCCCCCCACCACCCCCAGAAGAGAGTTCTGTTTGAGAAGAGAGTAGGGGAAAGCCTACTATTACAATTTTGTTAAGTGAACCCATCTTTAGCAATGCTAGATGTATTTGTAAGAGAATAACATGGAGTTGGGGTTAGAGCACTTGTTTAGCCCGTGCAAGGCCCTCAGTTCCATCCCAACAACACTAAATACAGAAATGAGGTATTATCTCATCTACAACTTTCAAATATTTGTGATGAAATAACAAGAAATTTTTTTTCATGAGCAGTACAGAATGTTGCTAATTTTGAATTTTCATGTATTTTTCTCTATAATTGAAAAATTAGTAAAACAAATTTTTGAGATCTTTTGCTGTAACATATTGAAGTATGTACACATTTAACTTTAGTGCACAGAAGACTGACTCATACTGCCCCTGTCTGTATAACAGGTATGAGCTTTCTGTATTTCTTTTTATCAGTTTGGGCTATATACATACATACATATATACATACATACATACATGCACACACACATACATACATATATACACACATACACACATACACATACATACAAACATATATGTGTGTCTGTGTATTTGCTACTGTGACTCCTGTCTCACAGTGAAAATCCAGTTTTAAAAATTTTTTTTATTATTAATTATGTATGTGTGGGTTTGTTCAAGTGCCCACAAGGCCAAGTCCAGGATGTGGGATCCTCCGGAGCCGGAGTTCCTGGAGATTGTGAGCTGCGATGTGTGTGCTGGGAACTGAGCTTGGATCCTCTGCAAGAATAGTCCACACTCTTAACCACTGAGCCTTTCATCTCTCCTGCCTATAAGTCCAGTTATAAAAACTTAGTTAGCTTAATCCAAACTTGCTATTTTAGAACCAGTAGCTTCTTTGAAGGCACAGTAACCATTAACTATGATTAAGATGGAAATATAGACATTTGGTTGATTAGAAAGCTACGGAAACATCCAGCTTGTTCAGCTACAATTATAAAAGACAAAAGCAATATTTTATACAGTACACTGGAGTTACCTGCACTAGATGGCTGTTATAAGGGGAGTTCTGAGATAATATAAGGAATTCAGGCATCCTTAGACAATTTTCTGTTGTCTTTTCTTCCTAGTCAGAGATTGGTAGGTATGTGGGGTGACACCACCAGCAGCAATTATAATCTCGAAGGCAGAGTCCAATTGTTCATCTCCACAAACAGTGAGTTGTGAGTGATATGTGGAAATACACTTTACCTTTAAGAACATTTCCTGCCAGTGTGATTACATTTGTGGAGAGTTCTTCCAGGTTGGCTGTGCTGTGCTCAGCAGTAGTTACACCCACACATCCATGGGCGCTTGTCAGAAATTTCACATGTCCTTGAATACCGCCCACAGAGAGCTGCAGGCTGGCAGGCTGCAAGCAGAAAACCACCTTTGTCTGGGGTTTTCCAGAGTCCTTCTCAGCCATTTCAAATTCTGCTGGAGCTGGAACAAGACAGAGAAAAGGCTAGTCAGGTACACAGCGAGACACTACCGCCTACTCCTTCATTGCACCACTCTTCAAACTGACATATTTATCATCTTTCAAAAGTACATTCTGCTGCTTAATTCTTAGTCCTCAACACATAAATTAATATGTATTAATAGCTATCTTTTATTCAACAATGCAAAAGGAGGATTTTCATGTCTATCACTGGGGTTTTTGTTAGATGGTTTATGGCTTCTGAGGGGAGCAATGTCATCCCAAGTGACAGCTTCATCTAAACTACACATACACACACACACACACACACAGTGTGCTTACATATAAAATAGGTGATTTTAAATAAACATAAAATTAGATCTCTTGTGGCTTTTAAAAACATCCTTAGTGTTATTTATTGCACTCCCTCCTCCTTATGTATAGTTTGCCACCCTTCGTACAGTGAAGCCCCTTCCCTCAGCTTTTTCTTATTTCCTTCTTCTTAGCACTAGTATTCTACTGTTACCTCCATAGATTGCCTTCTCCCCACCTCAGTGTTCCTTTTAACTTTCTTTGTATCTGTAGTTACTCCGTGTTATATATTCACCTCCAAAAATTTGAAATTAAGACTCACAAATAAGAGGGAATATACAAGTGTTTGACCTTTGATCTGTGTTATCTCATTAAGTACAATGTTTTATAGATTCTCAAAGCAGTATGGGCTACTGCTGTTATTCTTGGTTGCCTCCCAGAAATTGAAGGTAAAATTCTATTGCTGAAGACGCTATTTACTTTGAATATAGATGTAGCGCACAGCCTCGCCGATAAGGAGCAGGCCACACTCAGGATTCTTCTGACAGCATTTATTGAACAGCTCTTCAAAATGGAGAAAAGGGGAAGGACGCCGAGCTCAGAAAGCCCGCTGCTTAAATAGAGCTTTGTGAGACGTGCAGATCCCTCATTGGCTCAAATCTTTCATCCAATTGTCATACTCGGTTTTCGGCCATGCGCAGGCGCATTCTCAAGTAAAGCTTCTGTGAAGAACCAGGAAGCAGAAGCCTGCGCCATCTTTTAATGGCAAATGCAGCTCCTCACATCTCCCCCTTCCTTATTAAACTGCAACAGCAATCGAGGACTGTTAGGTTGCCGATCTAGCCCACCGTTCTACTGATAGGCGTTCAAGGCAGTTAAACAGTACGAGACCCTCCACACCTTTTATCCCATGCAATGGGAACCTGAGCCCCGGGAAGTGTGGAGGACCACCACTAGGATACCTGGTGCAATGGGAACACGAGCCCTCAGGATATCCTGTTAAGTGATGGTGTCTCATTGTTTAAGCAGATTCAACCAGGCTTGAGGGGATGTTCCCTGCTCCACGGCAAGCAATGCTTGCGTGATCACCACCTTATCCTTTTGATGTTGTTGTTTGAATTTGCAGAACAACCAGAGGGTAAGCAGCACTCCCCCAAAGATCATGCAGCCAAATAACCCTACCCCCACCCATTCCTTAAAGTAAGAAAAATATTTATATACACAAGCAGGAGAACACAGGTGAAAACATTTTACCACGTGCACCATACAGCTGAGGTCACTAAACAGCAAAACAAGCTATGTGGGATAAACAATATATTTATCAGAGTGTGCTTCAGCTGTTATAGGCTTTTGACAAACAAGTCTTTCATCAGGCTATATGGTTTCAGATGGCTGCAAAGTTGATCTAGCCGCTTTTATCTGTTGCCGTACCAAAGCCATCAGTTTGTTGAACAGCATGAACCCGAGAGACAAAAGACTTAATATCTAAACTGTTGATATAAAAGCAACACTCTTTAAGGCAACACACAACTTCCCCTGTTGGAGAAGTGAAAGGTCTAAGCCTTGTACCCACAAATTTATACCAATGAAATCCTTGAATTTTGCATCAGCTTAGTAACAATTATACAGATAAAGACAGCCTAATATTAACCACCTCAGTCCCCAAGTCCAGGGAATTGGGGTGCCGACTCATCATTAACTTCTTCAAGCTGAACATGGGTGTTGACTTTTAGAAGAAGAATGAGGGGAAGGGTAAATTGATAAGCATCTGAAATCTGTCTTAACTGCATCCAGCTGGAAGTCCAGGGCATCAGTGAACATGCAGGTGATAAGATTCATTCTCCAAAGCTGTGTATTCTGCAATATACAAATCTCAAAAACAAATTTTAGTATCAAAATAATTATTTTGATTCTCTGGAATCTAGTGTTCTGGAGGCCTACCTCTGTCATGTCTGATCCATTAATTCTGGAAGACATAACTACTACCTTAATGACCTCATCAGAAAACTCACAGAAAAACCTTTTTTTCCAAATTAACCTTTCCTTAAGCCAGTAACCAGAAAAACCTTTACATTGAGTTTTTATCCAGAAAAATATAACTATATAACTCAGAATCACACCCATTTTGAAAGTTAAATCAATTAACATTATCATTCTGCTTAGCTCTCTGTCTAGAGCAGCCTTCTATTTATTCCTCTCGTCTTAAAGCCTTTTTCATCTGTTTTTACTCACTTATTTCTTGCCCCATTTTTGTTACTATAACCTTTATTTATCTGTTTGGCTCTCTTGACTCAGAGCAGCCTGCAATTTACTCCTTGCATCTTTAAAACCTTTTTTTCATCTGTTTCTGCTTATTTTTTTTTCTTGCCCCATTTTTGTTACTATGCAATCACCTTTGTTTCACTTCCGAATTCAGCCAGCTCCGTCAGTAGACTAGTTCTCCAGCGCAGCAGTGAGGATGACCGCTTCCAATTCCCGTGGTGTCCTTCACTGTATCCCGCTTACTGGAGCTCTAATGTTGAGACTCAGTTCACTGGTTCTCCAGCGCAGGGTGTCTTCCACTGTATCCCGCTTACTGGAGTTCCTTGCAGAAAAGCGTCTAGACTCTCCGCGCCGTCAGTTCTGAATCCTCTGCGAGCCAACAGGGTCCTTCGTGACTGGTCAAAACCCCGAGACGTTCGGCTCCGCCCGGGTTTCGGTACCAAATGTAGCGCACAGCCTCACCGATAAGGAGCAGGCCACACTCAGGATTCTTCTGACAGCATTTATTGAACAGCTCTTCAAGATGGAGAAAAGGGGAAGGACGCCGAGCTCAGAAAGCCCGCTGCTTAAATAGAGCTTTGTGAGACGTGCAGATCCCTCATTGGCTCAAATCTTTCATCCAATTGTCATACTCGGTTTTCGCGCCATGCGCAGGCGCATTCTCAAGTAAAGCTTCTGTGAAGAACCAGGAAGCAGAAGCCTGCGCCATCTTTTAATGGCAAATGCGGCTCCTCACATATAGAACTTAGAGGGATTGAGCTGGGTCTGACCTAGAAGCCTCCTCCCTGAAGACTAACTTTCATAGTAATAGAAACTGCCAAGGAAGAGAGGGGATCAGTAATGCCTATGGACCACCACAAAGACCAGAAAGGCAAGATTTAGTAGTGGCATTCTTTCCTGGGTGTAACCAGCAGCCATCTATTTGGATGTAATGCCTTCTCAGTAGAAGGGAAATCATGCCTGATACTGTGAACGTAGTCTTCTACCAGTGATTGATAAGGCCATAGAACCTAGAGATTCTACTATTGCTACTTCCCTAAACCAGTATAATTTTAACTACATTCTAAATACTCCTTTACACATAGATAAGTATAAATTTTCACCCCCTTTCAAAGAAACAACTCCTCTTCCTCTCCTCCTTTTCTTCTCTTTTTCTCTTTCTCCTCTTCCTCTTCTTCCTCATTATCCTCCTCCTCCTCTCCTTCCTCCTTTTTTCTTCAGCAGAGACCATTATGGGACGCCACACTGGTCAAATACAGAGAGCAACTGACTGTGTGATGTCCAATCCTAATTGATACATCTACAGTACAACTTACCACACTAATTAAAGCTGGGGTAACAGTGAGGAAGGGGGAGAAGGAAGATTGTAAGAGCCAGAGGACCAGGATATCTGCTGCATGGTAGTATTTTTTATATATGGCAGGAAAGCTATACCCTTGAAATCTTGCTAATACGATGATATAAATGAGACCTGAAAAATGATAGTGTTGGAACCTAAGATCTAAACTGGGGGACAAGCGGACAAGCTCCCACAGAAACACTCACGGACAGGGGGTTCAATGCAAAAGCAAGAGGTTTAATTGATACCAGTGCACTAGTGTTTTCTGCACACAGGCTAGAGGAACCCCTGAGCTAAAGCTAAGAGACGTTTTTTATACAAATTTTTACATGGTTTACAGGGCAGTTTTACAATCACCTCTTAGACAATGGCCACAAAGGCTGACCTCAAACAGCCATTTTCATGACCTGTTTCTAGGTAACTCAGATTTGCACATTGTCTTATAACAATGAGTGTTAGCTAAATAGCTTCTGTTTACCCAGGTTTATTATGCTAAGGGCCCAGCTTCCTGATTATCTCTTATCTTGGGCCCTTTTCTTGGAATGTGTGTGTAAGTCTTTGGAATGTGCTCCTCCCAGGATGTGTCCCTAGGGAAGTTAATTTTTAAGTTTATGTTGAGACCTGAGATTCCTACAATAGCACCAGTAGACATGCCAACATGCCATCATGGGTGGGGAATCTCACATGGCCCTATCCCTAGATGAAGTACTATAATAATGACTGCAGAGAGAGAGAGAGAGAGAGAGAGAGAGAGAGAGAGAGAGAGAGAGAGAGACAGACAGACAGAGACAGACAGACACAGAAATAGTCATTGGTTGAATTGATTGATTCAGTCTTCTCCAGGGACAAACCTCCTAATAGACTATCCAGCCCCAAGTGTTTGGCCCTAAACACAGGTACACATGAGCAAAACTAAAGGGACTCAGCAGATTGTATTTATAACTTTCTCTCTCTCTCTCTGTCAGTCTCTGTCTTTCTGTCTGTCTGTCTGTCTCTCTCTCTCTATGTCTGTGTGTGTTTGTGTGTGTGCATATGTAATAATAAGAGGCCCTGGGTTTGAAAATTAGTGGGCATGGGAAGAGTTAGAGGAAAGGAAGAGAGAATGTTACATATGAAACTTTGAAAATTTTAAAAGAGGGATCTTTTATTTATGAGAAACTTAAATTATTCTGAAGTGAATTTACAAAATTTGTCACCTAACATGCCACTTTTCATTTTCTTTCCAAGTGTGACTGTTTTGTGCCACAATGTAGGCCAGCAGTATGTTAATGAGAATTTCAGTGATCAGGGGAAGATGTAAACCAAGGATTTATCTTTATCTAGGACGATGCTGAATAACTCTTTTTAATGGGCTACTCTGTAACTCCTTGACCCTGGAAGAACTGTGTAAATTATGCCCTTGGATCTATTTCTTCTTCTGTAAAATGAGATGATTCAATGGGGTGGGTCCTAGTATGGAGGCCTCTGCGTCTGTGTTGCATTAAATATGTTGATGAGAAGCCATCCAGCACAGTTGAGGGATAGGATGGCTTAAACTGGTTTTCCCTGCTCTCACCTGTTCTGTGTGCAGCTGTGGCCCTGGACATGCTTTAAGAGAAACAGATCTGTGTTCTGCTAAGCATTTGGTGGTATAGCATGTAGGAATTGGTAGATGCTTAAAGTAGCTGTTGTAGTGGGGAAAATGCAGTTTTAAGAAAAATATTTTTTGTAGTCAAGGATTGAAGAGAACGGGGGAAAAGCCTTCTGGCTTATCCTCTAGATAGGATGTCTAGAATTTTAAAATGTCATTCGGAACTCTGCCAGAATAAAATGACTGTCGGAAGCTACTTTAAAAGAGCATGCTCCCAGAAATGGAGACATTGTGTAACCACCTAGTTGCAGTAGTTCTAGCAATTCTCAGGTTCAAATAAACAGCTTACAAAAACAGATTACCTAGTTGATATCCACTTCTCCGCATAGCCAAACACTTAGCACCTTAAATGCTAGTTTTCCTGTGGTCACAATTGTAGACTGTAGGTTATTCTTCCTCCACATTTAAAGTACATCAACTTCTTATCTGTCATTTATTGGGCTACTACTATTACTGAAGAGTCCATCGCCAATCTAGTTTTTGGTTCCTTTGGAGTGACTTTGTCTTTTCTCTGGGGGAGCTTTTAAAACTGTGGTCTCAATGTTCTGTTTCAACATCACTGTGATATGACTAGTCATAGATTTAAATTTATTCCAGGTGACAGTGTACATTTTCCATCTGGAAAATCACGTGTTTAATTTTAGAACGCTCTGAGCCATATCTCCATGGGCTTCAGTTTTCTGTTTATTTCTTCCTGATTGCCACTTGTCTATATCTTTCAACACATCTATTATTTCTAGTAATGGGCTGACCAGATGAAATGATCATTTTCTGCCTTAATACTGCATAACTGTATATAGTCTAAAATTTCAAAAAGATTTATTTTTATTTTTAAATAATGTGTATGAGTGTCTGTATGGAGCTATATACAAGTAGCTGTTAGAGGCCAGAAGAGAGCATCAGCTCCCCAGGGGCTGGAGGTATGGAACCTGATAGCAACCTATGCTTTTATTTTTCTTTCACAAGTTACCTACTTTTATCTGGGAGAGTTGTAGGCAGAACTGTGCATTTTAAATTTGTTCTGTTTTAACTTTTATCACGGGTGAAATGAGGTTTGTTTTTTGATAATCATCTTTGTGTTAATATTAGGTTTTATCTGCTTTTGATTATGTCTTGAAGGTTTATTTTCAGTTTCGAGTTTAAATTTTCTTTAATTAATTAATTTTTTAATATCCCAATTGCTGTTCCCCTTCCCGGCCACCCCCTCCCACAATCCTCCCCTTTCCCCCCTCTCCTTCTCCTCTGAGAGAGTGGAGCCCCCTGGGTATCCCCTAACCCTGCCAAATCAAGTCTCTGCAGGGTTAGGTGCATCTTTCACTGAGGCCAGACAAGGCAGCCCTGTTCTGGAACAGATTATACATATAGACAACAGCTTTAGGAACAGCCTCTGTTCCAGTGTTTGGGGGACCCACATGAAGACTGAGCTGCATGCCTGCTACATATGTGCCAGGGGCCTAAGTCCAGCCTGTGTATGCTCTTTGTTTTGGTGGTTCAGTCTCTGAGAGCCCCAAGGGTCCAGGTTAGTTGACTCTGTTGGTCTTTCTGTGGAGCTCCTATTCCCTTCAGGGCCTTCAGTTTTTCATTCTATTCTTCTATAAGAGTCCCTGACCTCCATCCAGTGTTCTTAGTTCCTTGACTGCTTTCTTCTAGCACTTCAGGGCTATCACAAACCTGTACCTGTGGCCTTCAGTGTGCAACCAGTTCTTAGACTTGAGGTATAACACCTTTTATCTGGTGTGGATAGGCATGGCCCCAGTTGAGGGAAATATTAATCCAGAATTCCTCCTGTCATAAGGAAATGCAGGGACAAAGAGTGAAGAAGAGACTGAAGGAAAGGCCATCCAGAGACTGCCCCACCTAGGGATTCATCCTATCTGCAGATAACAAATCCAGACACTGTTACTGATGCCAAGAATTGCTTGCTGACAGGAGCCTGGTATAGCTGTCTCCTGGGAGGCTTTGCCAGAGCCGGACCAATACAATCAAACATTGGACTAAGTGCAGGGACCCCAGTGGGGAAGCTAGGGAAAGGACTGTAGGAGCTGAAGTGGTTTGCAGCCTCATAGGAAGAACAATAATATCAACCAACCAGAACCCCCAAAGCTCCCAGGGACTAAATCACCAACCAAAGAGTACACAGGAGGTACCCATGGCTCCAGCTGCATATGTAGTAGAGGATTGCCTTATCTGGCATCACTGGGAAGGGAGCCCCTTGGTCCTGTGGGGGGCTTGATTACCCATAATAGGGGAACAACAGGCCACTGAGCCAGAAGTGGGTGGGGGAACACCCTCATAGAGGTTGGGGGACGGAGGGGATGGGGGCTTGTAAAGGGGAAACTGGGAAGGGGGAATAACATTTAAAATGTAAATAAATAAAATAACCAATAAAAAAAGAAAAAGAAAAAGAAAAAGAAAAAGAAAAAGAGTTCTCAAAGATGGTCCCAGATGGTGGCTTATCCGAATACCATGCTGTGATTTTATACAAATGGTTTTTCATTTATGACAAGATTATATCCACATAAACTCATTGTAAGTTGAAAATAGTATAAATTAAAACTACATTTAATACTTCTGACCTGTTTAGCATTATAACTTAGCCTAACCTATGTTGTATATGTTCAGAAATGCCTATATTAGGCTACAGGGGCCCCAACACATTTAGCACAAACCTGTTATGTGATAAAGTATTGAGTATCTCATGTAATTTTGATTATTGTACTGAAAGGGAAAAGCATAATGGTTGCTGGAATGTTTTTGATCACTTATAAACTTGACAAATCCTAATTTAAACCATTGTTAACTCAGGGACTGTATATTTGTTTACCAGTTGTATTCCTAAGTGCACTTTCTCAGACTCTATCCCAATGGTTTTATAGTACTATAGGTAGTAAGAACCACTGTAGCCTCTGGCTTCAAGGGTTGAACTTGGTACCATTTTCCTGCCATACATGGAGTGTTTTTACTTTATTATTATTGTGTGTATGGTGTGTGTGTGTGTGTGTGTGTGTGTGTGTGCACATAAGCCATGGTGTGTGTGTTTGGGGGAAGGGGGTTGGCTCTGCTCTTCCACCATAGGTTTCTGTAAGTGAACTTAGGTCATCAGACTTGTGCAGCAAGCACTTCTCCCCATGGAACCATCATCTTGTCCATTTAAGGCATTTTAATCCATGTCATTTTGCTGTTCACAAATGTGCAGTTACCTATCCACGTCAGAAACCTTGGCTTACCAAGCTGTGACTTAGCTAATAGGAGCCATTTGCTTGCTCTTTCCTGAGTATGTCCTAAGTCTACTTAATGTGAACACCTTCATGTTCAGGCTTTTGTCTGTCATTTCACTGTAATTTTACCACAAAGGAAGTTGGGGTTTAGTAATTGGAAGTGAGTCACTTACAGCCTCATAGCTAGTAGGTAACAGAGACTTCTCCTGCAAACAAGGAGAGCTTGAAAAAGTTCTAGAGAAAGTGTTAGAAATTTTATGATAAATGTTTAGATGGAGAGAAAATTATTTGCTTTATGTCACCAATCAATTAGAGGTCTTTTAATCAAAAGGTGACAAGAATTTCCAGTACCTGCTGCTATCAGTCATTTTCCAAATGTGAAGTATTTTTTATCTTCATCTAAAATGCTTACAGTGCCTTCATTAGTGTTTTTAATACCATTCTGCCTCCTCCAAAGCCTCTAATGCTGCTCTGTGATTCATATTTATTACAGCAAAAGGTCAGATGTAACCTTTATTGTGCTTTCCAAAGGGAAGAAAAATAATTAAACTTTTGTATGATAAAGAAGTGTTTCTGTACACTATAGAGTTGAGAAGTCAACAAACCATAGAGAACATGTGAACTTCTTTAGTGTTTTACAAATGCTAACTCATTTGATCCTTCTAATGGGCATGGTTATGGGCTCCATTGCTAGCCTCATTTTGAAGATAAGTAAACTAAGGCTCAGAGAACTCAGGAAGTTGTGAAGGTTATCCAGAGCAGGACTATCACAAAGCTGCTGTGATTCTAAGTCTGCTGCTTACCCTAAGTACCAGCTCCCACTGTGATGCTATACTGTCTGCATTAGTTATTTTTCTGTCGCTGTGATAAAATACTCTTACCAGAAGCAACTTGGAGAAGAAAGGGTTTATTTTAGCTTATGATGCCAGAGGGTTAGGGTCCATAATAGTGGGCAAAGGCATGGAACAGACAGGCATAGTGGCAAAAGCAGGAAACTGTTTGATCATATTTTTAGCCATGCAGAAGAAGCAGAGAGAGACAGGGAGAGGGAGGGAGGGAGGGAAGGATGGAGAGAGAAAGAGACTAGGAAGGGGAGCAAGGCTGTAAACCTTCAAAGCCCATTCCCATGACATACTCCCTCCAGCAAGGCCCAACCTTCTGAAGTTTCCATAACCTCCCCAAATGGCCTCCAACTGGGGACTAAGTGTTCAAATACATGAGCCTGTGTCAGGCATTTCTCATACAAGCCACCACTCTTGAATTCATGTTTCAGAGTTCTTTTTTTATTTTTTAGCAGCCAACCAGACACATCAGGAATATATTTTATTTTTTAAAAAATTCAGTTGAAGCACCTCTATCCCACTACTGGTGACTTTTTAAAATTCCCCTCCCATTATGCCCCTGATATTGTTGTGTTGCATAAAGCTTACTTTTCTGGCATGTTTCTTTTCTTGTCACTCCCATCTGTTTGTGTAGTAAGTTCATCAGGTTTTAATGGAATGGACTGACTATAGGGCCATGCTTTGCTAAGAATTATGGGAGCATGAAGCTAGGTGTAATTGCCCTATCTTGTAGCTCCTTCACAGTTTATTGTTCTCAGAAGGTAGCCAGGTTCAAACATCTATTGTGTAGTTTCTCATGGTACCTTTATATAACTATTCTGCTCTATGTGTCTTGTTTAAACCTGTTTCCTCATGCTTCACTGATAAGGACTATAGACAGTAGGTACCACTATTTTCTTTTTGAGTAACAAGATAGCTCACCTTAGGAGGAGTGAGTTACAGTTGGTATCTAGGTTCCTGAAGTCCTTGTTTCTCTTCTCTTCATTTTCCTTCTTCATCACCAGATAGTAATAGAAGAGTGAAAGCAGTCCTAGATGTACTCTGGCTTTAATGGGTCATGACAGTAGAAGACAATAGGGATTGAGCTCAGAGATGTAGCCAGAGAAAGTAACTAAGAACATGGTCTTGGGCTTTGAATCTGTGTCTTACTGGCTTTGAGACTCTGAGCAAGATACCTAGTGTCTCCCTGCCTCAATTTCATCATCTTAAAAATGGACATAATAGGAGTATCTATTTTTATAACTAAAAGAGTGAAAAATCTATAGGTCACTTAGTGTCTGACACATGACCAGCCATACACAGTCAATATGAGCTGTTATAATTATTATCACTCTATGCCAAATGGATCAAAAGGGATGAGATCTGGTTGGAAAATATAGGAAACTCAGGATAACCAGAGTGGCCACAAGCCCAGAATGAGTGCTGGTGTAGAACACGTGACCACTTGTAATAGAATTAGTTTCTTTTTTTGTGGTAATTGGGAGGGTCAAACCCAGGACTTCACACATGCCAGACCCCTGAGACTCTTCACTAGCCCTTTGTTTTTGTTTTGCTTTTGCTATTTATGAGGCAGAGTCTTGTTATATAGTCCAAACAGACCTCCGATTTATGATCTTCCTCTCTCAGCCTCCCTGGTGCTGGGATTACAGGTGCTAGCAGCACATCTATGTAGGAGGAGCTAAAGTGGGAGGAGTAAAGAGAGGAAGAGGAGGAGGAAGGAGAGGAAGGGGAGAAGGAAGAGGAGGAACTAAGGGAGAGACGGAGAATGAGAGAGTAGGACATGGAGGCTAATGTTCTATTGACTGTAGCAAAGGTAGTTGGTATATCTAGGTTGGGTATTGGGTTACACCTCTGATTGTAAGGTATCTTGTTATTGATCATTACTAAATATTTAAGCCTTTGGATAATCTAAGCATTAGAGTCTCATCTGTACTGAGCCCGTATGGTTGGTGGGATGGTCTGGGCACTGCCCAGCCTTGCCGAGACAGTGTGGAAGATTAGCAGAGCTATCTCCCACGCTGGCATCTCATGGGTGGCAGGGCTGGTGTTTCTAGCTGGCCGTTTCTAATTGTGGCATGCATGTGGCCTCTGGCCATGTGGCTGAGCTAGGCAGAGTGGCTGCAGATTAGATAGTCGGCTTGTCCGGTGGCCGTTTTTTAAATAATTACTACAACACATCTACATTCAAATCACTGCATTCATGTCTGTGACCTTCTATGAGCTTTTCTTCTGCCTGTATCATTCTCAGGTCCAAGTCATCACCAGTCACCAGTTTCTACTCATAATAGAACTGGGAAGGAGGAGAATCTATTGGCAAGCAACACGTGTAGGCCATCTTTCTCCAAGCTTCTCTCATGGAGAACACGAGTTCAAAGAGACTTCTAACATAAGTGAAACTAAGGCAAAGGAGATGAATGAGTGTGAAGTAGGGAGCCTGTCTGTTCTTTAGTTTTTGATCCTACAGTCTCCCAACTCAGCGAATATCATCTCTGTGTGTATGATTTGTTGATTCCCCCTTTTTCCCTTGAAGATTTTTTTCTGACCAAGATGCACCATCTTTCAGACTTTACCAGAAAAACTCTTGATAAATACCTTTATTCAACTGGCAGCTTCAAAGGTTAGCTGTCCTGAAAAAGAGCTAAACCAAAGAAAACAGGGTAAAACAGGTGTTTTTCTCAACTCCTACCAAAGTACCTCACTCTGCTGACAAACTAGTGGCATGTTGCTACCTCCTGTTTGTGGAGGATTCTGGGGAAGCCTCAGCTTTTGGCCTTCAGTGCTGTTACCATTGGTAATATTTCAGTGTTCCTAACCGTGCTGATCACAGGCAGAATGTGGAAAAAGTGTGCATTATCAGTACTCGTATTGTGTGCTGGAGCTTCACTTGCCTCTGACTCCTTCCTGGAGGTTCTATACAGCAGGCAACATGAGTATTCACCCCTTTCGATCACATTATCTATTTTAGTTTAGGGCACTGTTTTTGACCCAATCCGTGTGCATCTGCTAAAATGGAGTAGTACCTTTGCAGTTAACTTGCTGTGAAACTTTTCTTTTTTATACATTTAGCTTATGCCACTAGGTGGCACTTTAGGGACATTGCAGGAAATTGGCTCTTAATGGATTTATGTTTTAAAGTTTTTATTGACATATAATATTGAAATACTGAAAGATCTACATTGAGTGCACAACTCAATCAATTTTGAAAAGGTAAATATACACATGTAATACACACACACACAATCAAGAAGTGGAATGTGATCAACATTTCAGAAGTATCCTCCACCCCATGCTGTTTTGCTATATCTCCTATTCTTAGGATTGGTGTTGTTGTGACTTCTAACAACATAGATTAACTCT
Source organism: Arvicanthis niloticus (assembly GCF_011762505.2). Taxonomy (NCBI): domain Eukaryota; kingdom Metazoa; phylum Chordata; class Mammalia; order Rodentia; family Muridae; genus Arvicanthis; species Arvicanthis niloticus. The sequence continues at coordinate 26,114,108 of NC_047679.1, forward strand.
ATGTTTTATAGTTTGTATAAGGTGAGTTGTGTACTGTGTATTTTTGAGTGACTGCTATTGCTTAACTGATGTTTGAAATACCATATGTGATCATTGCTGCATAGTATTCTACTATATATGCAAATATTGTAGCTTGCTCTTATTGATGGATATTGGGTAGTTTTCAGATTTTGACAGTGATGAGTAGTGCTACTGTGTACCATCATGTTTAAGCTGTTAAGTGGATGTAGTTTATGTCTTTTGGGTATAAAGTATAGAATGTTCTGTATCATAAGTTAAGCATATCTTCAGTTTTCATAATATTATAAACAAGTTTACAAGGTGTTAGTACAGGCATACTTCATTAGTGGCCCTCCATTTCTGCTTGCTCATTCTCTTTTTTTCCCAGATTTATTTATTTTTGACTTTTTGAGACAGGGTCCCAGTATGTAGCTCTGGCTGGCCAGGAATTCGCTATGTAGATCAGGATGGCTTTGAACTCACAAAGATCCACCTGCATCTGTCTCCTCAGTGCTAGGATTAAAGGTATGCTTCACCATGCCCAGCCAGATTTATTTATTTATTTTATGTATATTGATGTTTCTTGCATGTATGTCTGTGCACCACATGTGTGCCTGGTGCCTGAGGAGGTCAGAAGGGGATACTGAGTCCCCTGGAACTAGAGTTATAGATGGTTGTAAGCTGCCCTGGGAGGTGCTAGGAATCTAACTCAGGTCCTCTGCAAGAGAAACAAGTATTTCTAATTGCTGAGCTATCTCTCCAGCCCCCTCTCTTGTACAGTCTCATAGGTGCTAACTTATTTTATGGCCGCATCTCAATTCTTAGTTTTTTTTTCTCTTTTTTTCTCTTTGGTTTTTTTTTTTTTTTTTTGGTAGTTCCTTGTTGATAAGCTATTTTCAACTGGTATTTTAAAGCCATATTTCTCTCATAGATAAAGTTCATTCAGAAAGGGCTTTGCCAACCCAACTTTGGACATTTGTAATAGCTTGACTGTGAACTAAAAGTAGTTCGAGAAGATACTATTCTACTACTCCATCATTTAGACACAGCAATGGGGAGAAGCAAAGAAGCTTTCTCAAGACTTCATCATGAGATGCCTTTGAATTGGGGCCCTGTTTGGGCAGGCAAGAGAATTGCATAAGGCATCTTTATTCAACTTTCTCATGGGGAACTCAACTCTCAGAAGAAGCCTTCGGTAGACTACTGTGTCTCTGGGGACTGTGCTGTATATTGTACTGTAGGTATATGATAGAGAGAACGGTGTGTGGATTCAGCTCAGACCTCTATCCTGTGAATAGAAATTGTGAACAGAAGAAGCCAAACCTCAGTGATGGCTAAAAAATTGATTTTATTTTACCTCCCAAGTGAAGCACCTTCCTTAGTTGTATGAACAAGTGTGTTTTATGGATATCGTCCACAGTCCCCATGAGGTTTGACCATGTGACTGCTGAACCCAGGCTTCAGTTTACAGTAGTTGATTTTTATCACTGAACTGTGTCTGGGAACCTTGGCAGTGTTTTCCCTGGTGTCCCCCATGTTGGATTGATGTGCTGTGAGGAAGGGGAGCTTCAGAGGTTCTCAGTGCAAACTGGCTGAGTTTAAGACAATTATAGTTTTTGTAACTTCTCCCATCCTGTATTGATAGGAATAATATCCCGTGGCACAGATCTAGGTTACGGATCGTCACTTTTACTCTAAACTGGAGCCAGCATGTTCTCACTATTTGTTTCCATCTATTCCACAAGGGAGAAAATGTCCCTTGCATTGAATTGGCTGCTATTTACAATGACAGAAACTATGTCTAAGAAATGAATTGTACCTTTAGTACTAATTATAGCAGTTTCTGCCTTTATTGAACAGTCACTATGTAATTGTGCTTAGCATTCTGGACAGATATTCTTAATCCCCATAGTGCTATGAATTAGATAGATTATCCTCATTTTGCTGATGAAAAGAATTACAGCTTAGAGAGGTCAAGTATGCACCTAGTAAGGCCACAAACTGGATTTGTCTGCATAGTGTGTACCAAGTACCTGCTGTGTTCTGCAATCCCAGTTGCCTTTTTTTTTTTTTTTTTTCTGATCAGTGTTGAGTTTGTTGCTCTCTCATTCCACTTGTTGATTATAGCATCCCTTGTTTGACGGCACGTAGATTATGCACTGCGTAAATGATAACAAAACAAGGCACACATTGTGCTCTCTAGGGGCTTACAGTTCACTTCTGTTTTTCTATTTTGCATGTGATTGGGTTGTGGATTGCAGTAAACAGTCTTTCAGAGAATAGAATTCTTAGGAAGCTCTGGACACAGGTTGTATAATAATGGGGTTTGCTGTAACTAGGGTGCTGCTGGCTGTTGATTCTTCTGCATCTTCTGTCTAGGTTTCACTACATGGCTTTCTGGTGGGACCCTTTTGAGCACAGATGTGGCCAGGTGAAAATCAGGCACTCATTGACATTTAGGATGCTGAGATGATGCTGAAAATCCCCAGAAGTAGGGTTGTCCATGTATCTCTCTAGAATCTAGCTGTTGCTTCTAGGATCTTTAGGATTAAACGAAGCTTGAGTTTCTTTTTCTTTCTTTTTTCTGTTTTTTAAAATAACTTTTTTTATTTTATGTGCATTGGTATTTTGCCTGTGTATATGTCTGGGTAAGGGTGTCAGATGTTGGAGTTACAGACAGTTGTGAGCTGCCATGTGGGTGCTGGGAATTGAACCTGGGTGGTCCGCAGGAAGAGCAGTCAGTGCTCTTAACCACTGAGCCATTTCTCCAGTGCTGTGTTTCTTTTTCTAACCCATGGATATGGGTATTACAAAAATTTCTAAGTCACCAATTATTCATACCTTGGCAAAGTTCTGCAGTTAAACTTAAAAAAAATGGATGTTTGTGTTTCAAAATCAAATTTTAAACTAAATCTTACTGCTAATATGCATTTATAGTTTTATGACTTACTCGCCCATCCCATATATAAATAGCTGAGCAAACAGTTCAGAAGCCTAGTCAAACCTTTCAAGAGTACCTGTGGCCTAGTCCTGACCAGCATCTCAGAGAGTTGATTTTCTCATCTTTTAAATAAAGAATTTGGTCTATCAGTGCCTGGAGTTGGTCTGGGATGGCTACGTAAAAATCACACAGGGGCTTGTTAAAATCTGGTTCTAATGTTCTACCCCTAGGAGAACTCTGATGAGGAAAGTCTACAGTACTGTCTTAATATTTGTAGTATATTAAACTTCCCTAGATAATTCTCTTCTGCCAGCTGTATTTGGGAGCTACTGGGCTGGAAGATTTGGAATGTAACTTTGCCCAGCACAAGGTCTCTGTGGTTGAAACAAACTGGTTATGAGTCAGTTGATAGGAAACCTTTGCCTGGTAGAGGGGTCATATTATATGTAGCAAATCCCCATATAGTAGGGGGTCCTACCATATGGCTTTGAGTTAGGATGAGATACTGTGGAGTAAGCTGAATTACTCCACACAGGATGGAATGGTCTGGACAAAACCCTAAATGCTGCAGGAAAAAAAAATCTGCTCAAGGTTTTGTAGTAGCCCAGGTGGGAAATGTGATGAGCACCTGGCTTGTATCTGGAAGTAGGCCCTTTATTGAGCTAGCGTGCCTCAGTGGAACAAGAATTTGATTATGTTCTATTCTGTTATTTAAAAATTAATAATTTATCAATGTCATACATGATTTCTACTGTGTCTTAAAGCTTTGTGTGTGTGTGGGTGCACGTGTGTGCATGTGTGTATGTACATGCCCTATGTTGCACATGTGTGTACCTGCATGAACTATGTTGCACATGTGGAGGTCAGGGGACAGCTTTAGGGAGTTGATTCTCTCCTTCTACCATTGGTGCTCTGTGGATTGCACTCAGGTTATAAGGCTTTGTGGCAGGTGCTTTTACCTGCTGAGCCATCTTGAAGGTCTTATTTATTTATTTATTTATCACCAAGAATGGAATGTGGGTGCCTTGATCAGGGTTACTATTGCTGGGATGAAACACCATGACTAAAAGCAACTTGGGGAGGAAATAGTTTATTTTGCTCACACTTCCACATTATTGTTTGTGGTGGTTTGAATGAGAATGACCTCCATAAGCTTGTATATTTGAATGCTCGGTCCCTAGTTGGTAGAACTGTTTGGGGGAGGATTAGAAGGTATGGCCTTTGTTGGAGGAGGTATATCATTGAGGGTGGGCTTTGAGGTTTCAAAAGTCCATGCTGGGTCTGGACCCTTTCTGCAACTTGTGGATCAAGATGTAAGCTTTCAGTTACTGCTCCAGTGCCCTGCCCGCCTGCCTGCTGCCATGCTTCCTGCCATGATGGTCATGGATTCACCCTCTGAAACTGTAACCAAGCATCCAATTAAATACTTTGCTTTATAAGTTGCCCTTGGTCATGGTGTCTCTTCTCAGCAATAGAAAAGTAACTAAGACACTGTTCATTATTGATGGAAGTCAGAGCAGGAAACTGGAGGCAGGAGCTGATGCAGAAGCCATGAAGCAGTACAGCCTTTTGGCTTGCTCCTTAGAGATTTCTCAGCCTCCTTTCTAATAGAAATCAAGAATACTAGCCCAAGCAGGGCACCACCCACAATGATCTGGGCCCTCCTACATCAACCACTAATTAAGAAAATGCCTTACAGGGTTACCTACAGTCCTATCTTACCGAGGAATTTTTTTCAATTGGGGTTCCTTCCTCTCAGTTCATTCTATCTTGAGTCAAGTTAACATAAAAACTAGCCAGCACATGGGCCATGATATTGAAGTCAAATGACATGTTCTTTGTTCCAGTAGTACCCAGTCCATGTTCTGTGTTCTAAAAGTATATTCTGCAGAGCATTACTTTTGTTGGATGCTAATGGGAGTAACACAAAGGGAAGGAATGAAGCCAGTGAGTCTAGGAAGTGCTGTGGTCAGGCAAAGGCAAGTGGTTTCCTTTCCCTTGCAGCATTTCAGAGCACAGAATGTAGAATGTGTTCTATGAAGCTTCACGGAAGAGATGGGTGAGGCAGTGCTTTTCAAGCTGATTTTTATATATTTTCCTTTCATATCAAGGGCTGGCAACTGTGATTTATAGCCAAGTTTGTCCTTCATCATTTTTTTTGTAATAAGATTTCTCAGAACACAGCTATAGCTATACCCATTCATTGTATTGCCTGTGGCAAATAGAGGCTACCCATCTCCCAAACTTAAAATATTTACTGTATGTCCCTTTTATGGAAAAGGCTTGCATGTCTCTCTGCTCTAGACAGTTCATGGATTAATCTTCTCTGCATAGCTGCATTAGAGAGCTACCGCCACAGGGAATTATGTGGCGTTTTCTAGCATTATGTCACGATGCACCTGCTTAATTATATTCAGTTTCTGTATGCCCATAATTTTTCTCTCTTGCTTGGAGCTATTTTCTCTCTCAGCTATTTACCCATCATCCTAGGTCAAAGCTGAAGATCCTTATCTTTGGTTTTTTTTTTTTTTTTTTGTTTCACTTAACTATATTTCATCAGTTACCAAGCATGTATTCAAGTTTCTAGTCTAAACAGTTGTCATTACTGCATGTTCCCGTTCTTGTCCACCTGGCTTATTTTATTGTTTATTTTAGTTTCTTAAGATAGGGTCTTGATAGATAGATAGCCCAGGCAGTCTTTGACCTTGCAGTTCCCCTGCCTCAAATCACAGGTGGCTGTACTTGGTTTACATAACAATCACTTCATCTGCTTTCTTCTTCAGCTTAGTGTGGGTTGCATCCAGTCCTTTCCACTCACTGGATCCAGAATAAGCTTTTGAAAGTGCATAGGAAATCATGGCACTCTCTACAAAAAGACTCTCGGTACATCCAATGCCCTCAGGCTAAGCTCCAAATTCTTAACATTCACATATATGGGGCTAAAGTCTGGTCAGGAAAACAGGAAGAGTATGCTATTTCTTAGTAGAAGAGGTGTAATTTAAGGAATTAGGAATGTACCAAAGGATTAGCTATTTCCATGCTTCTACCTGCTGCAAGGTAGGGGAAATCATAGAAGTGGGAAATAGTATCAAATATGCGTGTGTAGTGGCAAGGTCATGTTCCAGCCCTGCCAGCATTCTTTTCCTCACATTCTCCCCTTACTTTACCCTAACCAGATCCCAAGTTCTGGAACATTAGAGCATCTTCAAAAAAGAAAACGGAACAAACTAACACATGTAACTGTCTCTGGATGAGAAATTTGGGAGTGGGTTGGTTGATGGTTCTGACTCACAGTCTGTCATGAAGCTATTGTCAAGAAATCAAGGGCAGTGGTGGCACGCGCCTTTAATCCCAGCACTTGGGAGGCAGAGGCAGGTGGATTTCTGAGTTTGAGGCCAGCCTGGTCTACAGAGTGAGTTCCAGGACAGCCAGGATTACACAGAGAAACCCTGTCTCGAAAAACCAAAAGAGAGAGAGAGAGAGAGAGAGAGAGAGAGAGAGAGAGAGAGAGAGAGAGAGAGAAAGAAAGAAAGAAAGAAAGAAAGATATACATAAAGGCCAAAACAAACATGGGGGGGGGGTTTAGGAACACTTAAAGTCCTCTCTTCTGGGAGCATGTTGTGTAGTACCTCATGTCAGCTTCCCTACAATCAGAGCCTGAGGTGAAGAATCTTAGAAAGTGATTTATTAAGGGAGTGCTCTTCAGGAAACAAACAAACAAACAAACAAACAGAAAGAGGAAATAGAAGCATGATGAAGGGAAAACAGCATAGCCTAATCTACACAGAAGGATTTTAGTACATAAGTTACAATTCAGTTATCCTCTTTGAGGCAGGAAAGTTGCCTTTATATCTATCTACAAGTGAGTTATTCATTATGTGTGGACTGCTGAGTGTGAGTTTGGGAGGCAGTTTACTAGCCACTAGTAAGGTGCCCACATTCCCGTAAACAACTTTCTCGCCAGTGTGTTTATAAGCAGCCCTAATGAAACCCATTGGGTCACCAAAAGAGGAAAAAACAAAAACAACAAAAAGACATAAATAAGGGAGAACTCATAAGGGAGAGGAAAGGATCGGTGGGAATTCGAGGGGGACAAGAGAGTGTGACAGGGTAAATATAATTAAGACAGTAGCTATAAGACTTTAGTAGCTAACACTCAGAGCAGCTGGTTGGATGGGTGTGTGCCATCTATGTAAAGGGGATCTAAGCAGGACAGCATGGAACCTTTGACAGCTATTTGCCTCCTTCCTATAGCTCATACTTTTACCATTGGCCCTGGCATACCAGAGGCAAACAAATCTCTATAGCTGAATAAATGAATGCACAGAAGCCTCTCTGTGGCTGTTCTGGTAAGCTAGCTGAGCAAAGGCCATATCTCATCAGTCATGGGAATATACAAAGCAACAGGCTAATTTATCACATCCAGAGCAGTGTCATCTTGTTATCTAGTGAGGTTGTTTCATTGCAAAATTAGCGTGAAAATATTTTCATTTATATTAGAGGAAGAGGAATATTAATATTAAAACATTGTATATATGTGGTCAAAACAAGTGGTTGGGAAGGTATAAGCCCCATTAGGGAAACGACTGCTAGCTTGGTGGCTTTTTTCATACATTTTTGTTTTAAGACTTATTTATTTTTATTTTATGTGTATTACTGAGCACAGGGAATCAGATCCCCCAGAACTGGAGTCATGAATGGTTATGAGCCACCACGTGGGTATGAGACCTCTACAGGAACAACGTGCTCTTGGCCATGGAGCCATCTCACCAATTCCATTGCAGTTGTTTTGTTAAATGAACATGATGTACCTGTCATATTTCATGCTAAGACACTATGCTTATGACCATAGATTAGTCAGTCAATAAAGTAAAGTGCTGTCAGTAAAGTGTTGAAAATAGGTGACTGTTGAATGTGCAGCCCTAAATGGGACACCTTTATCATCCCCTACAAGGCTTATGAAAGATCACAGAAGAAAGGGTGGAAAGACTGTAAGAGCTGGAGGAAGTGGAGGACTGTGTGAGATGCTGACTTCCGGACATGACATGCTCCTTTGCTCTTCTGAATTCACAGAATCTGAATCTGTAATTACCTGCACAAGATCAGTACACAATCGCTCCCAACAAAATCTGCCAGGGAAGGGAGAGGAGCTCATGAAGCTCCACCCCTCCCTTAGCATCTATAGGCTAGAGGAGGAAGAGATTTTCTTCAGTGTTGTAGCTACTAGTAAGGTGCCCACATTCCCGTAAACAACTCTCTCGCCAGTGTGTTTGTAAGCAGCCCTAATGAAACTCATTGGGTCACCAAAAAAGGAAAAAACAAAAACAACAAAAAGACATAAATAAGGGAGAACTCATAAGGGAGAGGAAAGGATCGGTAGGAATTCGAGGGGGACAAGAGAGTGTGACAGGGTAAATATGATCAAACTTATATGCATATATATGAAAATGCCATAATGAAAACTGTATGTATAATTAATATAAACTAAGAGATGATGGAATAAACATATTACCTATAAATATATATAAGTATGTATTTCAAGCTTCAGTGGCCTGGCTCTCTACATCCTGACTGAGTGCATGTTGTTTCACATGGAGCCACGAAGGCACGACTGCTGTTCGTAATATCAGTTATAAGCCAAGTGGACGCCTCTTTCACTGGAGTTAAAAGTTGGATTTCAGTTTATACAAGCAAGACTTTTGCACAAGGCTTTATTGTTGGCATAGCAGAGTCTTTCCCACCTCCACTTTCTTAAATCCATAGAGGAAGAAGCCAGCTACTGAGGCCCTCCTGCCTTTCTAGATTATCCTTCTAAAACTGATGATTTACAGATGTGTAAAGAAATAGCAAAGAAACCTCCCCAGTTTATGCTGCCATTTAGCTGCTAAGCCTGATGTGAACCGCGAAGCTTATGTTATTTTCATGAAGGGAAGAGGAATAGCATTGTGACGAGGCAGTTTTGCATGCCTAAATCTCATCTTCAATTTCTCTTACCATAGAGCTAGATTTCTTTTCCTGTGCCACCTTCTGACACCCCCTCTCCAATTCTTGTATTCCATCCTTAGTGAGATTCATTCCTTTGAACACTCAGTAGCTGAACCCATTTCAAACTAATCAATCCTGGGGTAACAAAAGGTGGTACGGAGACCTTGAGCTGCTTCTGGAGGACACTGATGGCAAGATTCACTCTGAGCTAGTATTAAGCAGTTGTCTGCCTTCAGTCAGAGAGCAAGAACACCCAGGCCACTACATACAATTTCAGGAAGGTACATTTGTAAATGGAAAAGTATCACCTCAGACGGGCTTTACCACTGCCTCCTCAGCTCTCCAGCAGATTGCTGCTTATTTTTAGGTGGCAGCAAGTAGACAAAGACAGTCTACTGCTTTTGCTGGGCTCCTAATCCTCATTTATGTTGAAAAGGTCAGTTTGTCATTTCTCTCAGCATTTCTATGAGGAGACTTCACTCATCTCCACAGGGAATTGGTGGAAGATACAACAATCTCTGCCTGCTTTGTAATGGGAGGGAACTGGCAAATCAAAAAGCAGTGTACCTGGACCAGTCACTCCTCTGCTGTCTGCCTGCTGTGATTTCTCCCTGCACACCTGTGGTCCCTGCAGGGGCCTGCATGCATAGACTTGGGGGCAGAGCACATACCTTTCAAGTGATAAATTGAAAGTGGCAGGCAGGAAGGGACCTCAGATTCAAGACGGATTCTTCACCAGAAGCCCTGTATTTGAGTGGGTGGTAAGCTCTTAGCTGCTAGAAAATGACACTTGACTCATGGATCTTGGAGAGTGATTCAGAACTCCCAGGGACAAGGGGGTGGATGCTACACTCTCCAGACTGTTGGCAATGTATGGCTCCTGGAGAGCTTTACTGCTACTTAATATGCCCCCAAACAAGCTCCCCTTATTCCTCTTTGTGGTGATTTGAATAAGAGTGGCTCCCATAGACTCATATATTGACCACTTAGTGAGGTGGAATTAGGAGTGGCCTTGTTGGAGGAAGTATATTACCTGGAGTGAGCTTTGGGGTTTCAAATACCCAGGCCAGGCTCTCTCTCTTCCAGTTGCCTCCTGATCCAGATGTAAAACTGGATCTTCAGCACCATGTCTACCTACATGCATCCATGCTTTCTGCCATGATAATAATGGACTGAACTCTGAAACTGTAAGCCAGGACCTAATTAAATATTTTTCTTTTATAAGAGTTATCATGGTCACAGAGTCTCTTCAGAGCAATAAAACCCTAAGACACTGCTCCTTCTACACTTTCTATCTGAGAGATTGGCCTCAATCTTCTGATATTCCAGGCTAAGATTCTGGTTGTCTGAGTATATATAGGTACCTTAGCTAGGGTTTCTATGGCTGCAACAAAACATCATGACCAAAGAGCAAGTTGGGGAGGAGAGAGTTTATTGGGCTTACACTTTCACTTTGTAGTATGTCACTGAAGGAAGCCAGGACAGGAAGTAAAACAGGGCAGGAACTTGGAGGCAGATGCTGGTGCAGATGCTAGTTACTGGCTTATTTATCATGGCTTGCTCAGCCTGCTTTCTCTTAGAACCCAGAACCAGCAGCTCAGGGATAGATCCACCCACAATGGGCTGGGCCCTGCCCTATCAATCACTAATTTAAAAAAATGCCTTACATCTGGATCTTATGGAGACATCTTCTCTATTGAGTTTCTTTCCTTTCAGATAACTCTAGTTTGTGTGTCAAGTGGAACTAAGACTGGCCAGTACAATAGACCTTTTTGAGTTTACTTTGGACCTACCTCTCTCCTCATCCACACATCTATCTCTTGTAGCCAACTGTATACTACATATTATTCAGATCTCAGCTGCAATGTCACCTCCTAAGTCTTAACTGTCCTACAAGAATGAGTGCTCCTATAATCCTCACTCCTCTACCACACTACATTGAAACATGCATCTCTGATTATTTGTCTCCCTCTTCCACTGGACTGCCAGATGGTTGTAAGTAGAACTGATCCTTGTTTATCTTTGAATGCCAACATAGCCAGCCATCAGTAGCTGTTTGATAAGTAATGCCTTGCAGGAACAACATTGAGGCCTACTAGTGCCTAAGGCTGTATGGTAACAAGCCTAGCTTTGGAACTTGAGACCATGGTAACAGGCCTAGCTTTGGAACCCAAAACCTGGTCTCAGACCTTGCTATTTGTATGATCTTTGAGTGAGTTTCTTGACTTCTTTAAAGTTTTAGTCATCAGCAGGCTGGGGACAATCACTACTTCTTAAGGCTATGATGATGTGATATAATAATTTATGCAGAACACTTGAGCAAGGTCTGCATGACACATACATAAAATTCAGTTTGTCCTGGAGTCTAATCATAGCAACAGTAGCATTATGAGTAGCACGGCCATGTCAAATGGAAGGAGAAGCAGTGAGAAATAGATGGAACTTGACACCAGACATGTCGAGTGCTTGTGTATAGATTTAAAAGATGTAGGGAGTTGTTCAGGATAAACCATAGGAACAAGGGCTGGAGATATTCCTTAGGAGTGCTTGCCTCACACATATAAAACCTTAGGTTCAATGTCTAGTACTGCAAATGAATAAATAAATAATTCGGCTGGTGAGGTGGCTCAGTGGGTAAAGGTGGTTGCTGAAAGCCTTACAACCTGAGCAGGATCCCTGCGACCCAAGAAGTGACTCCCACAAAAGGTCTTCCTTAACCTCCCTCCATACATGTACCATGGCACACACGTGCATGCACACACAATAAGTATATTAATTAATTAAATGAGTAAGTAAGACTCAGGAGCAGATGGTATTACCCTAGGAAAGAATGAACGGGAAAATTGGGGCAGGGGAACTGAAGGCAGAGAACCCTGAGAAAGCCTACATTTCAGGAGTAAGAACAATTGGTAGAAAAGGGAGGGGGGCCACAACTTGGAGAGTGTCACTTCTCCACCACCTGAGATCACCAGGGGTGTCATTTGGGAAGGAAGGTGAATGAGGAGAATACAAGAGACAGCCAGAGTCTGCTAACCTTAGCTCCCTGGGAGCCAGTCTGTTCAGTAGGCTAGAAATGGCCATGCAAGGGGCAGAGTGGCGGTTGTTTGAGCTACAGTCTGAGTTTTTTTGTGGTGTGCATTAGTTTTCAGGTAAATGAAGGACTGATACCAGTGAAATGTGGAAGTCACTTTGCTCCTAAGTAGCTGGTTTTTCATTATGTCAATATTTTGCATCACTGGTTAATAGCAGCTGAAAGCAAAATGTTCTACCTCAGCTGAAGGTATAAAGCCCTGGGAACACAGGGAGCATTATGTAAGTCCCATTTACCCTGTGTTCTGCTTGGCTGTGTTCTATGTCGTGAAGTGCTTGAGAGTATCCCTCATTAGTCTTTGTGCACTTAATAGTCAGCCTTTCTGATTACTACAGTCATTACATATCTCCTTCCCATTTAAAGGTAAATGGCTATTTATTAGAGTGATTCATTTTTAAAAAGATTTGTGTGTGTATTTGTGGTGTGTGTGTGTGTGTGTGTGTGTGTGTGTGTGTGTGTGTGTATAGAAGCCAGAAGAGGACATCTAATCTCTTAGTGCTGTGTTGTAAGCTGCCTGGTCTTGGTGCTGAGAATTGAACTTCAGTTCTCTGGAAATACAACTCTTAACTACTGAGCCATCTCTCCAGCTTATACAGTGTTTCTTTATTAGGAATTTAATATTAAAAATTATGTGTCTTTTATGGTAATGATTGTTTTTCTCAGTGCTCCTTAAGTCCTTTCCTAACCCTTTGTCATCTAGTATTTTTTAATATATAATTTTTGTAAAGCGTTAGTTTTTAAGAAATCTGTATGTGAAAATATATGAGATACTTATGGTTCCTTTTCATGATACTGGAAGGAGACATGGAAAGGAATAGCAAGGTCTATGGTGGGAGATTTTCCCCAAGGATAACTCTGTCTGTCGCTTGACCTAGACCAGTGTGACTTGGTCTTCCTGAGTGACTCTTTTCCAAAGTGTTCTTGGTCATATGCTTACACAGTTGGGTTTTGCATATATACTTTCTCTTTGATCTTGTTACAGTCTGAACCAGTGTCTGAAGCTGACTTACATCCTCAGATGAACAGAGCTCCTTCTCAAGCTACAGAAAGCAGTCCAACAAAGAAGGTAAGAGCAGCAGAAAGATGCTGCGGTGCTAGCATAAAGACCCGTGGGCTTCTTACAGAAACTTGAAAGTTTCCACCAAGATGAATGTGACCGATCCACAGTTCTGAAGTGAGAATCCTTTCTGAAGATTAGGATCCTGAAGGTTCCAGGGCTGGGTCATGGATATCCCTGGTAGTTTGTACTCTCCTCAGCCTTCCAACTAAGCATGGCTGCCTTGCTTTTGGCAAGATCAAAAAAATGTTTTGGGGGAGCAGGAGAGATGGCTTAGCATTTTAAGAGTGCTTACTGCTCTTGCATAACTAGGGCCTGGGTTCAGTTTCCAGCACCCATATGGTGGCATACTACTTTCTGACCTCTGTGCTCAGTTTACACACATGGTGCACATACACACAACATAGAAAGTTAAATATAAAATGTGGAGAGAGCTGGGTGACTTTAGCGAGCCTTCATACATCTGCTAATGAAGCGGATGAGTGTAGGTAGTGAAGCTTTACTCCTTTGGGCTCAACTTGATTTCAGATATGCACACACTGCTCTCCTAAGGGTGCAGCCAGCAGACTAGGACCCTTACTTGCATCAAGTTTCATGTATACTGCATTTCAAACAATGGTACAGATTTCTCCTGCCTTTTAGTAACCATTTAGTAGTTACACATTCGTGGTCAATTTTCTTTGAAAAATGCTCAGAACATATCAGGGATGAGACACAGGGAACCCATCTGGCCTGAACTAGTTTTGGATGCTTGTGCATTAAGGCAAACTGTATCTTCTGCATGAAGTTTTAAGGAAAACCTTCTATTTACCATTGTATGTCTATACATGGTTGGGCATGCATATGATTAAAATCAGATATATCACAGGAGAGGGCATGCATAGTGAGAAAAAGGCTTATATCATTCAAGCATGTCAATCAAATAGGATCCTCCTTATTACACCCCTCAGAAACCAACTTCTCCTTCTTCTGGACCCCATAAGAGAAAACTCCAAACAATAGCATGCTCAAGTAGCCCACTGATTTCTGCAGTGTATCCAATTCTATCCGTTAATGGGACTGACTTGTTGCCTACAGAGGCAGATTGTACGGTCTGTTTAAATCAAGCTTCTTGCTGCTTTGCCATTCATATGCTCATTTTGAAATTCTTTCAGTAAGACAGCAAGAATATGGAACCATCTGTTTCAGACAGTAAGACCCTAGTACTACTCCATGTGGGTAGGGTAGCCTCCCCTTCTTGGTACCATGATTTCTTTCTTTTCTTGTTTTATTGTTGTTTACTTGGTTTTTAAAATTACCATGCAGAGCAGCACGTTTCACTCTCCCATTTCTGTACGTATTTGTGTGTGTTGATTCTCCCTCTCTTTGTCCCCAAGCTGAGTCAGGATTTTTTCTCAAATCTTGGTACCTTGCCTTTGCCTGAGTCCCTGATGTGTCACAGCCAGCACTACTCACTGTCGTGCTCCCCATTTCCTTTCTCACCCTCTTTTTGATCTTCAGTATTATCCCTTAGACCATTCTCTTAGCAAAGAGAGTGGACCTTGGGCTTGGAAGGACATGGGGTCCTCTAAGGAAGCAGGTCAGCTATTTCCTTGAACACACTGGCCTTTTGTTTGACTTCATGTAGGGACCAGGGGTAGGAGAATGATGAGCATATGACTAAGACCAATACAGACTTTAAAATATATTCTTCAAAAAGGCCCAGAGTGAGACAAGAGTCAGTTTTGTCTTCAATTAGAAGAGACCTTGTGGTTATACAAGAGTAGTTCTTAATCTTCCTAATGTTGTGACCCTTTAATACAGTTCCTCATGTTGTGGTGACCCCAGCCATAAAATGATCCCATTGCTACTTCAGAACTGTAATTTTGCTACTGTTATAAATTGTAATATAAATATCTGAGGTGTTGAGTATCTGATATGTGAGCTCTAAAGTGGTTACAACCCAGAGGCTAAGAACTGCTGTTATATAAAGTCTATGTGACTTTAAATGACAAGAAAGTATAGATTGTTTACAACATTAAAAAAGGACAAGAGTAGTGTCACTAGAATCTTATTTTGGTGTCCTTCTTGGTTAACAGCAAGGGTAATAGATTCGCAGTGTATTTTAAAAAGACACACAGGTAGGCTGTTTGCTGGAACCCACTGCCAGAAGCCCTCCAGCACTTGCTGAGCCAAGAATCAGCTGTGGTATATAGTTTGAACAGAGCCAAGTTTCAGTCTGTAGTGTGTAGTTTGAACAGAGAAGTCTTTTGATCTTGGGCACAGAACTGTGGATAGTGGCATGAGAGATGGAGGGGTCATAAAAAACATTTTGAGCATTTTGGGTTTATTTTTGATCCACAGGATGCACCACATGCTCAGCCTCCATCAAAGCCTATTCGCAGGAAATTCCGACCTGAAAATCAAACTACAGAAAGCCAAGAGCCTGCTGCTGCAGTTGGAGGGGCAGCTTCTGCAGCAATGGTGAAACCCCAACCAACAGTACAAAAGTAAGTGGCAAAAAGATGAGTGAAGAATGTGGGGGACTTCTTACATCTGTATGCATATGTATCTGTTACAAATGTGTTTGCATTTCTATTCCTAGCCATAGGGTTTAATGGCTGTCATAGTCATCTATGCCATGATGATGGTGATGGTGATAGCATTAAAGGCTCCCAATCTAATAGTAGACTTTATACTCCAAAAGTGTTAGCCTGACCCAAAGGAACAGGCAAGTCCTAGACAAGTGTTTGGTTTGGTTTTCCATCTTTTTCTCTTTCCTTCTTAATGCTTTTTGTGTTGGTCCAGATTTTCTTATGAAGGAGTCAGTATAGCAAGGGCCATTTTCTCTCATTTCATGCCTGATCTTAAGTTCCTTTAGGGTACATGGCCAGCTCAGTGATCATAGACTCAATTCTCAGCAAAATTAAGGTTTGAGTTTATAATCCTCATGTAGAGTTCCTGATATTAGTCACCTCAGTGCTGAATCGTGCAGGCAGATCTTCTATAATACCTCCCTCACCATCTGGAACAGATACTGAAGGAATTGTGGAGACACCATGGACAGGACAAACCACCCTTTCTAGAAGACTGTTTTTGAGATCTATTATTTGACTTAGTCTTTTATAGTGACAGTAAGTGAATATTGAGGACAAAATCCCACTACTGTCACTTAACTTGAAGTGAGCTTTGCTGGCCAGTATTGCAAATACTTGAGCTCCTTGTGATATTTCTGTAGAGGCCCTTCAGATCTCAGGGGCTCTGTAGCTTTTCTTCTGCTACACTATTGTGGAAAGAACTGCAACAGGTTCTGTGGAAGCTGGGTCCCGTTTGGGTTCTTTGCCTTCCTAACCAGGAGGCTAGAGTTCTGTCAGGCACAAAGATGGCTGTTTTCCTCATTCATTTCAGCTTCATGTTAATTCCAGTCAGTCACTGGTGGCCACATTGCCCTCCAAGGTAGATTGCGGGCATCTGGCGAACTTCACACAGAGAGCTGTTGCTTTCCTCTTTTGTTTTTTAAATCAGCTTTGTTGAAATATAATTTGTATAGCATACACTTTGGTGGCTTTTAGTATATTCACAAAAGTTATATGATCATCACCACAATATAATTTTGGAACCTTTTTTTAATCTCCAAAAGACTCTATGCCCAGTGGAAATTGTTCTTCAAGTTCTCTTCTCTGCCCAACTCCTGGAAACCACTAATTTATCCTTTATCTCTACTTTGCTTACATTTTACATTGACATAGCCATGTATCACGTGGTCCTTTGTGCTTGACTTTTTACTTTTTTACATTTTCTGTGTGTATGTGTGCATATTTGAGTCAAGATCTCACTCTCTGGCCCTGATTGACCTGTAACACAATTTGTAGATCAATCTGTCCATGAACTAACAAAGATCTACCTGGCTCTGCCTTTCAAGTTCTGAGATTGAAGGTATGCACCTCCATGTTTGACTTGGCACTTAGATTTTTTATTGTCATATTTAAGAAACTGTTGCCTAGTTCAAGTTTACAAAGATTATTTACTTAGAAAAATCTTGTCACTTTATAACTAATGCTGGCTCCTATGGTTTATCTTTAGTTCATTTTGTATCTCATGTGAAGATGAGGTTCAAATTTATTATTTGACATGGTAATTATATAGTTGTCCCTACAGTATTTATTGAAATGGTGTTTTCTTTTATTCATATGGTCTGTGAATGTTCCTCAGCATGCTAGTGTAAGGATCATGTAATGTCTAGCTAAGAGACTAATGCACAGGTAACAGTGTGAATAGTCAGGACCTAAGCTTTCACATGAGAAGATTTTATACAGCTTCTTATTTCAGTTCCAAGACCAGTTTGTTTTGGCACGATAGGAAGGAATTTAGTGTTCATAATTTTTCAAGGCTAGGAGCAAAAGACAGAATATACAAAATATTTGGCCTACAGGTCTTTCCCAAGCCAGAGTTTTGAGAGAGATGGAAGCACAGATTCCCTTAGACATGTTTTATTTACATATATATATATATATATATATATATATATATATATATATATCACCTCTTCCCCACTTTTTTTCTCATTCACAGTGTTATTTGCTAGGTACTATCTTCGGGGAAAATGAGAAAAAAGAGTCCCAAACATTTTCTGTAAGCCTAATTCTCCAACAGAACATGAAGAAAGGCTAAAAATAAAGTAGAACTAGTTGTAAAACTGTCATCAGCTTTTAAAGAAATTAACATAAAAATGAACCATTGTCAGAAACAAATTTAACTTTTGGTATTAACATTGCCCACACAAAAAAATTAGTAAGTTTGTAAAAGTAAACTGCTGAGTCCAGGTTATGTGCAATAAACATATCATAATGTATCATCATTAATAAGGACAGACAAATTCAGTGTAGAAACAGTTTGGCTTAGTTGTTTCTTTGCCCTGTCTTTCCTGTCTATTAAAAATGAACCTTTAGAAAATAGAATTATGCATGCAGTATGGAAACAGAGAACACCATACGACAGTACCATGGCTCTGTGCCAGACTCTGTAGTCTATATTCTTTTATATAAGCCCAGAGTGTGTTCTAGCAGCTAGTATAGACTGTTTGCTTGCCTGCATGATATTCTCAACATGGTTGTAATTTTTTTCTTTCCCTCCTTATGCTTGATATATTGGGATTCTCTATGAGATTGATGGCTTGAATACCTGATGGAAGTCCTTCATTTCCAACAATAGAAAAGGCAATACAAGTTTGGGACTTAAAAGATGCACCTAGCTTCCTTGGGAGAAATAAGGCTAAGAAGATCTATCCTTTTCTTAAAGACAGGATCTCATGTAGTCATGGTTGGCTCTGTGTAGTTAAGGATGATGAGCTCCCCATCAGCCTCTTGTCACTGCTCAAATGTTTGCATGATAGAAGTGAGCCAAAATATACAGGCTAGTATATATTTTTTCACTTAGAGAATCTTGTTTATACTCTTTCTGGGAAGGATCTTTTTTTTTTAAGATAGAGTCTCACACTATAGCTTGGGCTGGGTACCTCATAGCCTAGGCTGGCCTCAAACTTCTGAAAATCTTCTTGACTCAGCCTTCTGAGTGCTGGTGTCATAGGTGTGAGCCACTATGTCATTATTTTAAAATAATAAAATATATTGTATATATGTTTCAGATTCTCAAAGAATAAATAAAAATATATATTTTTTCAAAATTTAGAGTTGCTACTTGAGCAGAAAATACACTTCAGAAGGGTAGGATTGCTCTGTCAGAAAGCCAGGCATCCTGTCTTTTAGATTTTGTTGAGATTTGCCTTTATCCATATGCTAATGGTGACTTGTTACCAACATATTTATTTATATTTCTGGTCACATGGAAAGGGAGAAAGAACAAATGAAGAGAAAAAACCCCAGCTTATTGCTAAGATTTTTCTGATCTCACTGGCTTAAAACTTAGTCACATGTTCTTACTCACCTCCCAAGGTGACAAAGTAATACAATTTATGGTTGGGGGATATGATGATCAGTATTACCTGTCAAATTGACTCAGCCTAGAATCACCTGGGAAGAGGGTCTTAAGTAAGGACTTGTCTGGATCACATTGGCCTGTGGGCATGTCTGTGAGGGAATTGATTTTTAATTTATGTAAGAAGATCCAGCCCACTGTGGCTGCCACCATTACCTAAGCCTGTAGTGCTGAGAATATAAGTAGGTCTGCATGCATGTATTTCTCCATGTGCTTGACTATGGATATTATGTGACTTGCTACTTGGAGCTCCTGCCACTGTGACTTCTTTGCTATGATGGAATATAACCTAAAATTGTAACTAAATAAACCCCTTTCTTGTCTGAATTGCCTTTGTCAGGGTAGTTTATCATAGCAACAGTATGAAACAATGAGAGTAGGGCAGGTGGCCACATATCCAGTTGAAATAGAAGGGTCATATTATATGGAACACATGAGGGTATAAGGAGAGCTTAGTAGAGAGCTGGCCTAGCATGCACATGGCCCCGAGTTCAACCCCATCACCATAACAACTCTTTTGAGAGGTGCTCTGTCACAGACTCTCATGCTGACAGTACTGCATGGTGCTTTTGCTCCATATGATAGCGTGGCATGCAATGGATGAAACAAAACCAGGATCTACTGGATGGTCTTCTGCCTTGGAAACTGAGCCAGCTGTAGTCCAGATTGGAACACAGAGGAAAACATTAGAAGAATTGGTAGGGGAAAACTTAAGAAGCAATTAAGAGGCAAGATAAACACCTTTCCTTTATTGTTAACAGATGCCCTGGATCTAACATTGGTGTCTAAATTGGGACCTGTTATTTGCTTTATTTTGGACTCCTTTGGTTACAAATGAGAACAACAAAAACAAAAATCAAAACAACAATAACAGCAACACAACAACTTGGAATATCTTAGCATATTCTTTCTTGCCCCCAAAGATCATTAAGGAACCATATTCATTGTGAGGGTGTAGGGATGGTTTATAGAAAATAGTGGCAGCAAACCTTTGGACTCCTGAAAATTTTCTAGTCTTCTAAAGGGTATTTGTCACCTTTCTCTGTGAAGAAGTCTACCACTTTCAGCTCCATAGATTAATTGCCTTGCTATGATTAAACTGGACTCATAACTATTATCCACATACTTAGGAGAAAGAAGCTGCTTAGATAAGTATGCCCCAGCATCCATTCAAGTGTGCA
The DNA here is from genome assembly GCF_011762505.2 of Arvicanthis niloticus. NCBI lineage: Eukaryota > Metazoa > Chordata > Mammalia > Rodentia > Muridae > Arvicanthis > Arvicanthis niloticus. The sequence continues at coordinate 26,134,336 of NC_047679.1, forward strand.
ACTGGAAGTGAGGGTTTTATCACACAAGCATGAATACAAGGCATCTGCCCATGTAGGTGGAGGGCACCAATAGAGACAATAGTTCTAAGCTGACTCACATAGCATGGTAGTAGTTTAAGGATGGAGAGGTATCTGGTTCCAGTTGATCTCTTTCTGTAAGCTTTACATTTTGAACTATATAAATTCACAGAAACTAACAAAAAGTAATACCAAACAAACTTGTTTATCTCTCACAGTTTGTCCCAGTGATTACATTTTACCTAACTATAGCTAGGATAATTCTATATCATTTTAGAACATATTGTCATATTGTGTATATTTGTGGAACAGTCACTATAATCAATATGATGGAGTCATACCTACTTCTTATTATCTAACATTCATAACCCCTAGGAAACGATTGCCTAATTTTCCATTCTTATAATTTTGTCATTTTAAGAATGCTATATAAATGGATTTCACATTTTTTTCTTCAGCATATTTAATCATTAAAACAAAACAAAAATAACCAACCAATCAAGCAAACAAAACAGTTTAGGACACTTATTCCAAAGAAAGGAAAATTTCCATCCCTTAGCATCCATCCAAATGTGGTAGATGTGTGTATCGGCCATCACTATAAAGCAGTGTCCTGTGGCATGCATATAGCAGTCTGTTTAATCAGTCTCCTATTAAGTGGTAGTTTGGCTGTGTGTAGTTGGTGAATATCACAAATGAAGTTGCTGCAAGCATATCTGCATAAGTTTTTATTTGTACACGAATTTTCCTTTCTTTAGAATAAGCATCCAGAACTGTGAGTTTTGGATTATCTGCTAAGTATGTGTAGTTTGAAAAGATACTACCAAGTGTTCTTCCAAAATGGAGGTTCCATGTTACATTCCCACCAGCAATGCATAAGACATTGAATATCTCCATCTCTTTGCCAGAATTTGATGTTGTTCCATTTTAATTTTAGCTGTTTAGTAGGTATTTATTTAAGTCTATGACAGTGTGGTCTTAATTTGTATTTCTCTGAAGGCTAGTGATGTTGAAAACCTTTTTGTGTGTATGTATTTGCCACTGCACATCCTCTTTGGTGATACATCCCTTCCTATCCTTTGATGGTTTTCTAATTCTTTTGTTTTTAGGAATTATGTATTTATTTTATGTGTATGAGCACACTGTAGCTGTCTTCAGATACACCAGAAGAGGGCATCAGATCCCATTACAGATGGTTGTGAGCCACCATGTGGTTGCTGGGAATTGAACTCAGGACCTCTGGAAGAGTGGTCAGTGCTCTTAACTGCTGAGCCATCTCTCCAGCCCTCTTTTTTTTTAATGTTGCATTCTGAGTCCTCTCCTCTCCCCTCCCTTTCTCTCCCCTCCCTTCTTCTCCCCTCCCTTCCTCTCCCCTCCCTTTCTCTCCCCTCCCTTCTTCTCCCCTCCCTTCCTCTCCCCTCCCTTCCTCTCCCCTCCTTTCTTCTCCCCTCCCTTCCTCTCCTCTCCCCCTCTCTGTAAGGAAAGAAGGGTTATGTAAAAAGGGTTCTGTAACGCACGCCCCCAAAATCCCTTTTCGCCCGAGAATAAGGACAGGAGGCGATAGTCGGGTTTATTGCCACGAGGAACTTTTTACTACTGCACACGATAAAGCGGAAAGACCCAAGAAACCGGAAGAGGGTCCCTTAAATACACCCTAGAGTGACGTATTCACTCCTGAATGGCTGCTTGCTCACTACCCAATATTACGCCTCGGGATAGGCCAGTGGCTTGGCGCTCTTTCTGCCTAGCAGCTGCGCAGAATGATTGTTTACTGCTGGGGAACCATGCGGCCAGCGCCATGTTGGAAAAACGCACGTGTGCAGCCACTGAAACAGCAGCTCACTACATCTCTCCCTGTTTAAATTATTAATATAAAACAGCCTTTCGCCCATTGAACGCAGCACCAACTCAGTGAGGGAAAGCAGAGGCCTGATCCCCTGTGCAAAATGAGATATTGTAATGGGTTTAATTCCCATACCCAATCTCGATACCTTTTGACGGGGAAAGGAAGCCTCTATCCTGGGGCGCCACCAGGAGGAGGTAATTGGCATCAAACCTTTGTGCAATCAGGCATGCTTTCGGGAAATCTATCCACACTCGTGGAACATTCCCTGTCGAGTACCCACTCGAAAACACCTCTAACTGCTCAGGTACTGGTTATTCAGGCAAGGGCTGATTGGACTTTAGACCTCTCATCTTCCCAGTGCAATGAGGCAAACCCCCTGGGGTGCTTAGACTGAGGGTCGCAGTCCCGGCCTAGATAGTCTAATTTCAGGGAGGGGTGCATGCTCCAAGGCTGCGCGTGCTTAGGCTTAGAGCTACCTTGTCACGTTTTTGCTGGGCTTGAGCTTACAAGCCATCCATCTATGAATACTAGTTCACATCCTAGGAGTGTATCACGCAGGCCTATTCCGGCTCTTTGGAAAGAAAGAAAGAAAGAAAGAAAGAAAGAAAGAAAGAAAGAAAGAAAGAAAGAAAGAAAGGAAAGAAGAAAGAGAAAGAAAGGCAGAAGAAATTTATTTTTAAGAAGTAAAATCTCCACGGGCAGCAGGTTTCATCCGCTGGAAATCCGAGCTTGTAATCACGGCTGTATCTGGTCCAACTTCCCATTCCACTTTCCTTTTAAGTAAGCAGAAAGATTATGGCTTTAAATAAATGTATCATTCACAAATCTCAGAGGTGAAATACCTGGATATGGGGTCATTGAGACACAGCTCATTTGAGCCACGTCTGCGAGCTGTATCAGATGTGCTTGGAGCGAATTAACTCTCTGATTGACCAACACATCCACTTTCTGTGGGGGGGTCAAAGCCTCAGAGGTTTTTTCTGGAATTTGATTAGCAACAGTAGCTGCTGTAACTTGATTAACCATGTCTGAGTCAGCTGTCACAGCTGCAATTTGTAGGGATGGTAATAGCAGCGATAAGGGCTGCAGTTATATTAGAATCTCCTTTCTTGTCAGGATAAAATCAAGGTCTCAGACGTCTGAACAGGGATAGGGATCAGAGTGGTAAACTGGCTATTAGACCTGCCTATAGAAAAGCAGACCAGCACTGTAATATAAAGCGAGTTACATTGGTACAAGTTAGCAGCAGCAACACCTTTTAAGAAGGCAAGGGCATAGGTTTTTGGGAAGCAGATAGGTTAATCATCTAAATTCACTGTATATACTAGGAACCCAATTTAGGAGAGTCCAAATGGGAGCTGAGAGCATCTGCAGATGAATCCTTTCGGGGGTCTTTTTCAGGAACCGCGAGTCGCCGCGTCAGTCACTCTGGCAGCCAAAATGGATTGTCTTCCCCCTGTGGAAACACACAGACCGCTCCCCGGGATCTTATTAAAATAGGATCCGGGCCTTTCCATAGACCAGTCAAAACATCTTTCCATTTTACCATTTCTTTTGGCCTAGTTGGTTCCAGGCAATGGCGATCAGCCGCTGTATTGCCCTGACTGTCCAAGTTCAGAAAGTTGAGGGTAAAAAGTGCCAGAGAAATAGTAGCTCGTGGCACCGTGGGCAGAGCTTCCTCAACTTCTCCCTTTTGTTTTATCAAATAAGTTTTAAGGGTGCGGTGAGCACGCTCAATGATGCCCTGTCCCTGGGGGTTATAAGGGAGACCCGTCAGGTGTGTCACTTCCATATGGCGACAAAATTGTTTAAATTTTTGAGAAGTATAGGCTGGCCCATTGTCCGTTTTAAGGATTTTAGGCTTTCCCCAAGCACTCCAAGCTTCGAGGCAATGTTGAATAACATGGGCCGCCTTTTCTCCGGTCAAAGGAGAGGCAAATATAACTCCAGAACAAGTATCAATAGAAACATGCAAATATTGTAATTTACCAAAGGATGGGATGTGGGTAACATCCATTTTCCAGATTTGTAAGGGCCTGATTCCCCGAGGGTTAACTCCTGTATGGGGAACAGGTAGGAATTGACAGCAGTTTTGGCATTGAGTCACGATATCTCTGGCCTCCCTTCTAGAGATGTTAAATCGACATCTTAATGTCTCAGCTGTCACATGAAACCTTTTGTGAAAAGCTTTAGCCAAATCTAACTTTGGCGAAAGGGCAATTGCAATTAACCTGGTGGCTCGATCTGCCAGGTCATTACCGCGGGTCATAGGTCCCGGTAAGCCTGAGTGAGCCCTAATATGAGTTATAAAGACCGGGGATCTACGCTTAGCCAGGGTAAGCTGAATCTTTTGAAAAACTTCCACAAGTCTGCTAGATGTCTTAATTAACCCAGCAACTTCCAATGCTTTTACTGCATTAACCACATAGAAGGAATCTGAAACAATATTTAAGGGACCTGGAAAGATTTCCAGAACCTCTGACACCACTAAGCATTCCACCATTTGAGGTGAGGTTTCATGATATTGTTTGGATGTAACTTTATCATTAACCACATAGGCACCTATTCCTGTTTTTGACCCATCCGTATAAACTACCATTCCATCTGGGAGTGGCTCCTGAGCTGTAGAGCTCAGTCTGCATTGTCTTAATTTAAATGTAAATATTTTTAATCTCCCGCCTGTTCTCTGAGGCCTGAACTGCACATTTTTTTTAACTTTAAATTTAAACTTTAAATTTTAAAAGACACATGTTGTATCTTTTTTCTATAAACATAGGCAAATCAAAAATTTTCAAACTCTCGGTTGAATTATCAACTGTAGCCAATGGAATATTGGCAGTTTAACTATGTTTTTAAGCCTCTTTTTTAATGTTAGAGTATAACCATATTTTTGAAAAACAAAACCAATCTTTAACGATGTAAGCAATTTATTTTCTTTAAAATCAACATCAAGTAAATTACCTTTATGCTATAAAGTTTTGCTGTCAGTTCTTATATATAAATGCACGATAGTGCAGCTTTAAATATCTCACCAAAGAGACACTGTTCTTAAATCTTATCTTTACACATCTGGTTTTTGAATGACTCCAACCCTGAGTCACCAATCTTAAGTCAGCCTTTTTTTTTATCAAGGTTGTAAACCTTTTTATCATATCCAATAACTTTAGGCCAATAATTTATAAAACCAGTTGGAAACAAAAATGAAATGACAACACATCTTATATATTTGAACCAAACAAAATTTGTCGATTTCTCTAGCTGTAATTTCAAGATAAAAGCACCTTGTCACTTTGATTTTTTTAGGACAAACTCTTAACTTCCTTATTTAATCCAAAAAACATGTTGGTCCCTAGAAAAAGCAGCCTTTCCAGCTGAGCTCAACTCTTTAGCCACTGCTCTGCATATTAAAACTGCCTTTGAAAACCAAGTTAGACTAGACCAAGTGTTGAATCAAGCAATTTTAACAATCTTTTAAACATTAAACATAGAACATGAAACATAGACGACCAATCATTCATACGAGACACGTGGACAGAAAACACAATGAGACACACGTGGACATTGGTGCACCAAGGACAAGACAATAAACAAAAAAAAAGCAGAACTAAGGATTTCTCTTAGTTTCTCTTATACTAAGATGTCTCCTGGAGTCATGGCGGGTGTAGCTAACCTCTCTACTTGGGCTACAGTAAAGTTAGCTCCAATTCCATATGCGCGCACTGCTTCCGCTAATTCTTTGACCTGTCTATAATCTACGGGAGCATAAACGCGTGTGCCTTCTGCCGCTTCAAAGACCGGAAATGCAAGCTGTAGCTGCCTCCGATCCGCCGGGCTGAGGAATGAGTTAAGGCCTCCGCCCGAATCATAAGTCGGAGGCGAGGGTGAGGCTGAGGAATTCAAAGGCTTTCTTAGTCTTACTTTGGAACTGCCAGCCTTAGTACAGGCCGCTGGTTCCTGCCCCAGGCCCTCTTCCTCTCCTTGTGCTAGATCTTCCTCGGAGCTGCTAAGGTGTATGGAAGCAGGCTCCTTAATTGGGTGCGGGGGTTCCCGCTTCTCTTCACCAGCCGGTGAAGGTTTCCTAGCTTTAACAGGCCCTGCAGTGGCCTGTATTCCTCCTGAACATTCTTTCCTATAACCAAACTCTCTGGCCAGTCTCTCTCCAGACTTCTTTGTCTGTTTCTCTTTTCCCAACCCTATGGCTGAGCACCTGTTGCCACATCCTGGTTCTGATAGCTTAGAGCAGACCTTTTTTGAAACCTCTCCACTCGCCCTATTAGCTGTACCTCGGGCTGGATCCTCACAACAAAAATAGACTGCCAACGAAAACCACACAAGGCCAGCTACTACAGCAGCGGCAGTGAATGAAAATTCGGTCGCAACAAAGGTCTCCACGCCAAGCATACCTTCCATGATGCACCTCGCGTTCCCTCAGTTTTTAACCCGTCCCCAAGCTTGGGTGGTCTCCCGCAGCGCCTTAAAATTACCCGGGTTTCGGCACCAGATGTAACGCGCGCCCCCAAAATCCCTTTTTGCCCGAGAATAAGGACAGGAGGCGATAGTCGGGTTTACTGCCACGAGGAACTTTTTACTACTGCACACGATAAAGCGGAAAGACCCAAGAAACCGGAAGAGGGTCCCTTAAATACACCCTAGAGTGACGTATTCACTCCTGAATGGCTGCTTGCTCACTACCCAATATTACGCCTCGGGATAGGCCAGTGGCTTGGCGCTCTTTCTGCCTAGCAGCTGCGCAGAATGATTGTTTACTGCTGGGGAACCATGCGGCCAGCGCCATGTTGGAAAAACGCACGTGTGCAGCCACTGAAACAGCAGCTCACTACAGGGTTCATTTTGGCTCATGGTTTGAAGAGCTACAGTAGAACATGGTGGTGGGAGGAAACATGGCATCAAATACAAGCACTGCTGCTTATAGTGCCCTGGCAGGTGGGTACACAGTCAAAAAGCAGAGATGAATGTTAGTGCTCTGAGGTTTGAGAACTTTCAAAATCTATGGTTAGACTTGTTGTTTTCACCTATCTTGTCCATGATGAAACTTCTCTCTTCATCCTCTTCTCAGGCCATTGTACTTTTCTGTTTTCTTTTTCTTTTTTGTGTTATTTTAGTTGTACATATATTGAATATTATGGAACTTTTATTGCCTTAACAGAAATGTTAGTAATTAATGTTCTTTAGAGTAGAAGGACATAGTTGAGTTTCTAAACTTTAATAATAGCTCTTTGTTTCTGCAGGGAGAAAAGGGTGAGTTTTACTTCATCTTAATTTATTAAAAACCCACAACTGAAATAAATTCCATTTCAGAGATCAATGGTTTGAAAACTTGAGGTAGTACTTGCCCAGAAGTCGATGTTACCAGAATAGCAATATCTGTAGATTGCCACTGAAACCAAATCTGTGTACTCGAACAAATGTCTGAATATTAAACATCTCAAAAAGAAAAAGAAAAGGTCTTCTAGAATGTTGTTCTTTGGAAAAAGCACTAAAATTGGACCAAGGCACAGTTTTTCTCTAGTAGACATTCAAATTAAGTTTGTTGTAAAGCAAAGAAATACATCATGTATCAAAATGCAGGCATTCTTTTTATGCTGTGTATATTTTGTTTCTGTTATGTTGGCATTGTTCTCAAAATTTTACTTTGCAATATTTATTTTATTGTATTTTTGCATATATTATCCATTCTGTAAAGAAGTTATGAATTAAATTTTACTCTTATGTGTGGAACCTGGATAACCTCCCCTCTCTCCCTCTCTCTCTCTTTCTCTCTCTCTCTCTCTCTCTCTCTCTCTCTCTCTCTCTCTCTCTCTCACACACACACACACACACACTCACACACACACGTGCATGCATACACACATACATACATGTACAACATGAGAATACAAAGGAGACATCTGTAAAGAAGATGGAACCTAATGTGATTGGAAACAGGACAAGAAAGGATATTGAGTAGCAAATATTGGCCAAAGTGCATATGTATTTCAATGAAAATATCATGCGACCTTTCAGTTTGCTCAGTGAATGTATGCTACTGAAATTATATTTTAAAAAGTGTGGGAGATGGCTCAGTGGATAAAGCACTTGGCTGTATAAGCATGAGGACCTGAGTTTAAATCCCAGAATACAACTGGAAATGCAGTCTCTGCTTTATAAAAAAGGTGGACTTTTGAAGCTTCTTCCCTGCCTTTATATGGCTGTAACAAACCTTTAAACTTTCTGCAGATGGAACTAATCTACAGATTAGCAGGGTGTCTAGCATATGTATCCCCTTAGGAGATAGTCATCCTATCTCTAGGGTAGATCAGTACTAGGACCCATTTCCCAGTGATTAAAAATATGATTATTTTTCTAGGAGGGTACAAATCACCTTTTTTGTTGTGTTTCTTGCTGTGGGAATAAGAGTTTGTAAGTTATACTTGTGGTGACCATGTTGATTTATCATTCCCATCATGGAAAGTTTTAAAAGATCAAGACGGTACTAAGAAGACTTATGGCCAAACAGTGTAAGCAGATACTTTAATAGGCCCAAGTGGAACACATGATCTCCCTAGTTACACCCGTTCTTTTAATTTAGTACTGACTTAGCTAAGGTGTGCTGGTACAAAAACATTCTTCATTTTCTTCATGTGCTTCAGATATATTCTGGTATATATTAAAATTCACACATTCTCTCTCATAAAGAAATAAAGGAGAATTAGGCAGTCTAGCTAAATTTCTGCTTAAGAGAATGTTCTGCTCTTTTCCACCAGTCTTGTCCACTGAAGTAGATTCCATTAATGCCTATACAAAAAGGGTCATTTGGCTAACAAGACTTATCAGAAAATACTGCGTATTAAAGTGTCTTGGAATAACTGGAACACAAATGTTTGAAAAGGCTCAATTCACAGTCTCCATTCAAGTTGTAAAATGAGGAATGGCTTCAGGTATAAATAATTCATCCTGACAAATTTGTTTCATTTTGGCATGGGCCTGCCTGCCCGCTGGCTTGCTGGCCCGAGAACATGAGATGTTATTTTTGGAGCCCTGGGATGTTAACCTTTGTCAGTTTAGCTCCTCTCATGAAACTGAGTTCTGACTTGCAAGAAAGGGGCCAGACCTCTGAGTTTCTTTTCATAGACATGTTTGCACTGTTTTACAGGCAGTCTTCCAAGCAGAAGAAGGCTATTCAGACTGCCATTCGCAAAAATAAGGAGGCCAATGCAGTGCTGGCTCGCCTGAACAGTGAGCTTCAGCAGCAGCTGAAGGTAAGGAGTATGCCTCACATTTGGATCCCCTCACTTAACCCTGGCTTTTTGTTCTGATTTGTTTTGACCATCAGCTCCCCATTACTTTCACTAAGATCTGCCTTTGTTCTCAAAGCTCATTTGGCTTGTGAAGAACAAGTGTATTTGTGATTCAAGGGTTGGTTCTTGAATGCTTAGACTAAGACTAGTAACTTCAATATAAAGGCTGTATACCATGTATGAGTTAAAAGGAAACAAAGCTGCTTACAAACTCTGGATTCTTTGTTGTTCAGAGCTTTCAGGTAAGTTCATAAACGTATAGATGCTCTATGAATGATGCTTGCTTTTGTGGAAGTAGGCAGCCTGGGTAAATCCCTTTTCTAGTACCTTGGAAATGGTTCCATTTCACTTTCTCAAGGACATCAGCCCTTGTTTTCTCACCTGTTTCTCTCTATCATTTCTCCCCTGAATTAGTTTCTCAGGTTGCTCTGGCCATATAAGACAAATGTGGCGATGTCATACCATAGTAAGTTATTCTGCCCAGCTCTGGAGTTTGAAGCCAATGTGTCATAAGAGCCCTTCTGTTTTTGAAAGCTTCAGAGATGACATGATGTTTACTGCTTCCCAAGTTTAAGTGTTTTCTGGCAATCCTTGCTATTCCTTGACCTGTACATAAAGGCCCAATCTCTGTCTCCACCGTCATGTAACATTCTTCCTGTGTCTTGTTGTAATGTATTCTTATTGTACTGTTCTGATTAAGGACACCAGTAATTGGATTAGGGTCCAACTTAATCTAGCATGATGTTATCCTTACATGGTTCTCTTTGCATATAAAAATCATGTTTACAGGTCCTGGGAGTTAGGACCTGAACATATTTTGGTGGGGTATGATTTTATTGGGTCATTCTCAACCCAAGTGTCAACATACTCCAGCATTAGGAATCTTAGGGGTTATTCTCATTCACTGTCTTACTCACATTCCTCTTAGGGGCTTTGCTTTTCCCCTCCCCCCTCTCTCTCTCGATTTTAGAAGAATCTACATAAATTACCATCTTCTCTAAAATTATTTTTTAGTTTTTTAGTTTTTTTTTTTTTTTTTGACAGAGCCTTGATCCATAGCCCAGGCTGGCCTAGAACACAAAATCCTCCTGCCCCAACCTCCTGAGCTCTGAGATGATACATATGCACCACCATGCTGATAATGGAAACAGTGCTTGCAACTGAGATACTGTGCTTCTCCTTCTTGACCCTCCACTCCAGGATACTGCTTTAGCACTCTCTACTCCCTTCCCATTCCTGACTTCTCGTTTATGTGGCTGTCCCCTCTGCCAGGATATTTAATTCCAGAACTTTGAAATACATAGAAAATTTAGAATAGTTGTACCATGAATATTTGTACAGCCACTGCTTCAGCTCTGCTACAGCAGTTTATTATACTTTTTAAATTATTCACATGCCAGTTTGTCTATCTGCTCTCTTCATCAGTTTATTTCACTTTTGACATATATTTAAATATATTACCAACATCTGTATATATTCCCTAAACATCTCAGCATATATATTGTTAGCTAGAGTTCAGTTTTTTATTTGAGACATAGCCCCTTCATCCTGGAATTCATTATGTATGCAGAACAGTCTAGCCTCATAGAGTTCATTTTTAAAAAGTTTTTCTTAGGATGTGAAATTTAACACATACAAGTCGTAACTGTATTATTGCTGATCTTGTAACAAAATGGATATACTTATAGAACCCAAGTTCTATGGATTTAGAGACCATTGCCATCTCCAAAAGAGGGTTTCTCATTTTCCTTTCCATTCTACTTCTACCCCACCCCAGGGCAATCACTATTCTGATGTTTTCATACCATAGGTCTGCCTGTTCTGTAACTGTATATGATGGTATTTTTATAACAAATATATTTGTATAAAGTTTTTTGAGATTCATTTATTTTTTTGTGTGCATGAGAAATTCACTCCTTTCATTGCTACCTAATACTGTGCTGAGTACATATGCTGCAGTTTCATTATTAGGTTTATTGATGAAAACCTGAGCTGTTTACAGTTTTAGAACATGGTAAATAAAACTGCATCGTTGAACATGTTTCAACATTATGTTCTTACTTAGTCTTTGAGAATTTTATGCACTATATTTTGGTTATATTCACCCCTTTCCTTGCCTCATGTCTTTTAACAATAACTCACTGAGTCTAACTTGTGCTGCCCCTACATGTGTGGGTGTGAGATAGCTTAGCTAGCTGGTCAATTTATGAGTGACTACACCTCCTAAAGAAAACTGACTCTCCCTCAGGTAGCATCCAACAACTGCCAATAGTTCCTGTGCCTTCAGGTAAGGCCTCTGGGTCCTCCCCACCTAAACTTGGATGTTCACTGGCTTGATCTTATGCAGGCAGTTATGACTTCTGTGAGTTCATGAGTGTAGTGGTTTGGTCATGTTCAGAAAATGCTGTTTTGCCGTAGTTCTCTTTACAGCCTGTGGCTATTTATTCTTTCTGCCCGCTCTCCAAAAATGGTCCATGAACCTTGCAGGGGGGATGAGATAGATGTTCCATTTATGACAGAATACTCCACAGAAACTTTAGACATGTTTTTGTTTGGAAATATATTCTTATTTATTCTAGAGGACCTAGGTTACCTAGATAACCAGGATTCATTGATGATTGGTTAATTAATTGTCAGGCAGGTGTGGTAATCTCAGGACTTGTGGGGTAGAGGCAGGCAGATTTCTCTGAGTTTGAGGCTAGCCTTGTCTACAGAGTAAGTTCCAGGACAGCCAGGACTACATAGAGAAAAAAAAAACCATGTCTCAGAAAACTAACACACACACACACACACACACACACACACACACACACACACACACACACAGAGGTGTCTTAGTTACTTTTCTATTGCCATGAGGAGACACTATGACCAAGGCAACTTATAAAAGGCAGCATTTAATTATGGGCTTACTTGCAGTTTCAGAGGATGGGCCCATGACCATCATGGTGGGGAGCATAGCAGCATGCAGACTGGTATGGCAATTGAGCAGTAGTGAAGAGCTTACATATTATCTGTAAGTTGCAGACAGAGAGAGTGATTGGGTCTGGGTGGACTTTTGAAAGCTCAGAGCCCACCCCCAGTGATACATCTCCTCTAATAAGGCCACACCTCATTATCCTTCACAGGCACTCCCACCAATGTGTGTCAGTATTTTCTTCTGGTGTTTGTATCACCTATTTATTTGATAACTATGTACTTTTATGAACAGATACTTTAAAATTTTATAGAACCCAACTTTGTTATTTTTCATAAGTTTATTACTTTCAATGTAAGGAAACTATAGCTATAGATTATAAAATAATTTTAGCATATTTCCTACTTACAGCTTTATTGGTTTTTACTTTTACATTTTTACGTTAAATTTGTACATGATGTGACATTAGGGTAAAGGTTCATTTCTCCCCATTTTAGTATTTTCTTAATCTAGCACCATTTGATGAAAAGACTTTTTCTCCCTTGGATCAGTCACTTTGGTGCCATTATCATAAATATAATGGCTTGTAATTATGGGTCCAGTTCTGACTTCTTACTCTGCTCCATTAGTCTTTCTATGGATCTTTGTGTTGCAATCTTGATTGTTGCTGCCTTATTCTGTCTTGAAATGTGGTAATATAAAAATTTCAACATGTTCTTTTTCATGAGTCCATTGGATATTATAAGCTATTTCTCTCATGAAAAGTTGAGAATTGGTAGGAAAAATGCCACAAAATAAGAACTGTTAAGATTATGGATAGAGCCGGGCAGTGGTGGCGCACGCCTTTAATCTCAGCACTTGAGAGGCAGAGGCAGGCAGATTTCTGAGTTCGAGGCCAGCCTGGTCTACAGAGTGAGTTCCAGGAGAGCCAGGGCTACACAGAGAAACCCTGTCTCAAAAAAAACAAGAAAAAAAAAGGTTATGGTTAGATTTACATCAAATCTATCAACTAGTTTACGAAGAATTGACATGTAAATAATGTTGATCTTGTTAATCTGAAAGCAGAGGACTCTACAACTATTTCAGACATCTAAAATTCCCCTGAGAAGTTTTGAGATTTGAGTATATAATCTTTTGAAATTTTGTCCAAAATCTTTGTGATACTATTGCAAAATAGATTAAAATCAAATATGTTATTCAGTTGAATTTGTGAAGGTCACAGGATATAGGATCAATAAACAAAATAATCAGTCATATTCCTGTGTATAAGTCATAAATAATCGGTAATGAAGTTTTTTAGAGTACCACTTGACAGTAGCTGGGCTCCTTCTCCAAATGAAGTTCTTTGGTATAAATCTATCCAAATACACCTAAGATTTATACACTGGAAACTAAAAATGCTGCCAAGACAAATCCAGGGAGACCTAAAGGAACACATATATTTTCTTATGTATTTGGAAGATTCAATAGAATAGAGATGTCATTTTTCTCCCCAGTGATCTTTAGATTCGTGACAGTACCAATTAAGATCCCAGCAGGATTTTTAAAATGAATACAAACAAGCCGATCCAAAAATTTATATGTGAGGGCTAAGGAACTTGGAATTGCAAAATTCCAATGTGAAAAGTAGAACAGATGAAGAAATCACTGTCAAGCTGCAGTAATCAGGAGAGTAAAATTCTGAGAATGGAGCATAGATCAGAATACTGAAAGAGAACATATAAATGAAACCATTTGATAAAAAGACAGTGATGCTAAATCAACTCAGAAAAGGCCAGTCTCCCAACAATATGTTTAACAATTGGTCATCCATATGTAAAAATAGGGAATCTTGATCTAAGTCTCATGTACAAAAATTAACTTAAAGGGGCTCATTCATGTAAATGGAAAACAAAAGTATAAAGCTTTTAGGAGAAAATAAAGTGAAAAAAGTTCATGATCTGAGGTTAGACATGACCCTAGTATAAAAGTATCACTAAAAGCATAATGTATAAGAATATAACTTAGTTTATTGGCCTTCATTAAAATAAAACACCTTGGCTCTGCCAAAGACACTAGGACATTACAAGACAAGTTCAGATGGGGAGAAAATATTTTCAAACTGCGTATTGACAGAGAACTTTTTCTCTGATTAAAAAGTAATTTTAAAACTCAAAAATAAGTCTTTGAGAAAACTACTGCTGTCAGCATGCTAAATGAACACAACAGTAAAATGACTCCGAGTGACACATTACTTACTATACTCACAGATCAATGACTCACTCAGCCCTCATCAGAGAAGCTTCTTTTTGCACTAGATGGGAACTAACACAGAGACTCACAACTAGACAATGTATAGAAGGAAAGAGAATGGGAATACTCGATCCTAAATGGGGTATCTTTATCCCAATCCTACCTTCCAGGGTGCAGGGATCTATGTGGAAGAAGAAGTGGAAAGAGTATAAGAGCTAGAGGTAGAGGATGACTCCAAAGAAACACAAGACTGATACGCACATGAACTCACAGAGACTGTGGCAGTAAGCACAAGGCCTGCACATGTCCAAGCCAAACAAAATCTTGGCATGTAGAAGGGGAAGTGGACACAAATCCCACCCCTAATTAAGAAGCTATTTGCAATTGACACCTTCTGGGAAAGGGAAAAACATCTTTCTCCAATGGAGTCTCACTTAGTATATTCTATAGGCTTCTTGTATGATTATGGGCATCTCATTCTTTAGGTTAGGGAAGTTTTCTTCTATAATTTTGTTGAAGATATTTACTGGCCCTTTAAGTTGGGAATCTTCACTCTCATCTATACCTATTATCCTTAGGTTTGTTCTTCTCATTGTGTCCTGGATTTCCTGGATATTTTGTATTAAGAACTTTTTGCATTTTGTGCTTTCTTTGACAGTTGTGTCAATATTTTCTATGGTATTTTCTGTACCTGAGATTTTCTCTTCTATCTCTTGTATTCTGTTGGTGATGCTTGCGTCTATGACTCCTGATCTCTTTCCTAGGTTTTCTATCTCCAGGGTAGTCTCCCTTTGTGATTTCTTTACTGTTTCTACTTCCATTTTTATGTCCTGGATGGTTTTGTTCAATTCCCTCACCTGTTTGGTTGTGTTTTCTTGTAATTCTTTAAGGGATTTTTGTGTTTCCTCTTTAAGGGCTTCTACCTGTTTACCTGTGTTCTCCTCAAATTCTTTGAGAGTGTTATTTATGTCCTTCTTAAAGTCCTCTATCATCCTCATGAGAAAAGATTTTAATTCTGAATCCTGCTTTTCCAGTGCGATGGGGTGTTCAGGGCTTGCTATGGTGGGAGAACTGGGTTCTGATGATGCCAAGTAACTTTGGTTTCTGTTGCTTATGTTCTTGTGCTTGCCTTTCACCATCTGGTTAACTCTAGAGCTACCTGCACTCACTGTGTCTGACTGGAGCCTGCCTTTCCAGTTATCTTGCTTGTGTCAGAACTCCTCAGGGTCCCGATGTCTCTGTGATCCTGTAATCCTGAACTCCAGCTGCTCTGAGTACAGTGTCTCCTCTAGGATGTCTCAGGATAAGGTGTCGTCATTGGAGCAGACCAGCTAGGTGTCCACTGCTCTGAGTATAGTCTCTCCTCTTGGATGTCTCAGTATATGGTGCCTGATGCTCTGAGTGCAGTGACTCCTCTAGGATGTCTCAGGATCTGGTGCCCACTGCTCTGAGTTCAGTTGCTCCTCTAGGATGTCTCGGGATATGGTTTCTTCATGGGAGCAGACCAGCTGGATGTCTGTCCCAGCCACAAGGACCAGGCAAGGGGCAGAAGGGGAGTGGTATTCCACAGGGGTGGGGTTTGGGTACCTGGTGGGTTTTGAGTGCCCCCTGCTCCCAGTTGTAGCTCTGGGGCATAGGGCAGTGGGCGACTGTTCTTACCTGCCACTCTGAGTTCAGTGGCCCCTCTAGGATGTCTCGGGATATGGTGTCCTCACAGGAACAGACCAGCTAAGTGTCTGCCCCAGCCACAAGGACCAGGCGAGGGGCAGAAGGAGAATTTAGGACTTTCTAGTGTGGGAGAACTAGGTTCTAATGATGCCAAGTACCCTGGGTTGCTGATGCTTATGTTCTTGGGCTTGCTTTTTGCCATCTGGATCTCCTTAGTGTGGGGTGGGTGTTACTACTGGGGTTAGAGCTGGGGCCTAAGATCTGCTCAGTGCTGTGGCCCAGACAGGAAGGAACCAGTGCTATGGGCCAGAATTGAATTCCTGGGTCACAGTTACTCCCTGTTTGGGGCGGGTGTTGCTGTCTGCTTACCCAAGATACTGCCTGGGTTAGAGCTTCTGGGAGGCCCGCTTCCTCTGGGTTCTGTGAGATTGGGGGCAGAGCTGCCTCCCGGGATCTACTCAGTGCCCCGGCCTAGACTAGAAGGAACTAGTGCTCCGGGTCAGGAATGAATTCCTGGGTCCTAGTGGGTCCCAGTTACTCCTTGTTTGGGGCATGTGTTGCTGTCTCCTTACCTAAGATACTGCCTGGGTTAGAGCTCCTGGGAAGCCCCTTTCCTCTGGGTTTTGTGAGATTGGGTGCTCATATTGAGACAGGGTCTTATGTTGCTCAGGCTGATATCAGAATAACTAATGGATTAATGCCTTTGATTATCCTTTCTTTGCTTCCTAAGTACTGGGATTCCAGGCACATGCCACTATGGCTTGTTTATGTGGTGCTAGAGATGGAATCTGGAGTGGCCTGCCTTTTAGACATGTACTCTACCAACTGAACTTCATTCTTTTTGTACATCATTTTGACAACACTTATTTCTCTCTTGGGGCCTTTGAAGTTGTAGTGTATTCATCTTGCATATATTCACCCAACGTGTTCAAGTAGCTTCCTTCTAGCTTCATTCATGTCTCTGATCAAGTTGCGTTACCTCTAAGCAATCTTTCCTAGTCAGACTTTCTGTTTTCTCCTGGTCTGCTAATTCTGTTGTTCTTGAATGCATCATCTCATTTATTTACTTTTAGAGCTGTCTTCTTTGCCCACTTTATTGTTTGTCCATTCATTTTAATATAAGCCATATAAGGGTCCTGGTGTTTTTCTTGGGGTTTTCTTGGGTTTTGATGATACCAGAGCTAGAGCAACTTCTGACCTAGAGCTAATAGATATAGAAGATAGTTTGCCAGGAATATGAATGAATGAACAGTTGCTTCTATATATTGGTTTTCCAATGTATGTTGGCTCTCTGGAGCATCTCAGAATTGAGCCTTCATAAAAGAATTCTTTCCCACATTGAACAATTCTACTTAAGCCTTTATGTGTTCTTTTGGTCTCTGCAAAACTGTTTTAAGACTGAATGTTTCAATTTCCAAATAGCATATTGCTGTTGCTATCTTCTGCTTTTCTTTTAGTGTGGTGGTTTGAATAGGTATGATCCACAGAGATTCATATGTTTGAATGCTTCACCATAGGGAGTGGCACTATTAGGAGGTGTGGCCTTATTGGAGTGGGTGTGGCCTTGTGGGAGGAAGTGTGTCACTGTAGGGGTTGGCTTTGAGGTCTCTTATGCTCAAGCTATGTCCAATGTGGCACGAAGTCTCCTTCTGCTGCCTGCAGATTAAAATTTAGAATTCTTGGCTCCTCTAGAACCATATATGCCTGGATGCTGCCATGCTTCCCGCCATGATGATAATGAACTAAACCTCTGAAACTGTAAGCCAGCCACAATTAAATAGTTTCCTTTATAAATGTTGCCTTGGTCATGATGTTTCTTCAAAACAATAAAACAAAAAAGACACCTAGAAATTATGTTAAGCTATATTATGAGTCTGGACAAGAGACTTTCATGGAAGGGTAACTAGTCTTTTTATCCTTCATCCCCAGCTAAGTATTTTGCCAGAAAAGAAGCCAGAGATTGCAAGTAGAAATTTAGTTGAGGTGACTCAGTTCCGTATTGGGAGTCTGCTTTTACTTTTAGTTCTCTCCTGTTGGCTTTTTAATATTTAATATCATTCTCTACTGCCTTCTGAGCTCATTAAAGCAGAGTAAGGCTAAGGCAGGGTTTTAAAGAAAATTGTATCAGGTGTGCTATGAAGTAGGTTAGTTGTATCATGCTCAAAGTGGCTCGTGATCATGCTGGAACTTAGCTGCCCTTTCCTGTGTCTGAGATGGCTGTTTCAAGGCTACCACTCTATGTTAACACATATCAGTACTGAGTAGTACAGTGGCTGCAAGGTACTCACAAAGCCACACCTGAGGTTAGTGACTAGGAATCCCCATTGTCTAATCACCAGCATTGAAATTAGTACCTTTTGGGCCACTTGTCTCCAAGTGTTTGAAGGTCGGTTCTATATTTCCTTCGAATGTGTAAAGAAATAGAGATGAACCCACAAAATGATGCCTTTCATTCTTTTTCTTTTCCCTGTTTTGTATAATTTAGGAGGTTCATCAAGAAAGGATTGCATTGGAAAACCAATTGGAACAGCTTCGCCCAGTCACAGTGTTGTGACATCCTCAAGACTTGAGTGACAGCAGGTGACCTTGTCTGCCAAGATGTTTCTTTTGAGTGTTTGAGCCCAACTACTTGTCATATATGTCTGAATATCAAAAGCTGTGAGCAACACAATATAATCTATATGACTTTCTCTTTTGCATTTCATTTGTGTATTTTACAGTGGTGGTAAAATATGTATGTCTTCAATTGATCATTGCACTTAAAATTTTAATTATCAGCTACTTCGGAGGTTATAGCAGAAGGGCCATAAGCTCAAGGCCATCTTGAGAAGCTTGTTGAGACACTGTCTCAAATGAAAACTAAAAAAAGAGGTGTGCATATAGCTCAGTGGTAGATAGAGTGCTTGTCTGATATATAGGAAGCCTCAGTTTAATCTTAAGTCCCATTTAAAAAATATACTTACCATTGGAATTTATCTCCCATTTTAACCACTTTTAGATACTGCTCCTTATTTAAGTTAGTCTTTTAGCAGATAATTCAGAACATTATTTATTTAAAGAATTTATAATTTTATGGAACCTGTTAATGATGTACCACCAGGATGCTCATTTTATTCTTATATGTATCCTATATATAGTTCATCAGTTTCCTGAATAATGTGCATTCCAGCTGGATAGTCTTAGGCACGATGATAATAAAAACAAAAGCTGGAATACAATTAAAGGATCAGATTTACACTGGCACTGTGCCCTCTACCACTATATGCCAACAACTGCTTCTGTAGTACCATTTTGATATTATATCAGTTATACATAATACATGACTATTGTTTTCTATTAAATATCAGAACATTACTAGTTCTTTACACCTCCATGAAGTAGTGATTTTGGCAATGAACTGTTTAACTTGGCCAATCTAGGCCATCAACCTAGATAACTTAGTCCTTTTCATGTAAACTTTTGCGCAAGCACAATCTACTTTAACTGCCTTGCCTGATCAAATTAAATCAATAATTGCCAGATCTCTGCTTTTATCCTGCATGGGATAACATCTTTGTAAATGCCTGAGCTTGGAAACCACCCAACAAATATAAGTAGCTGGATAGCTACCTATTTGTTGTTGAATCCAGGAACCAGGCGGAAAAGGGAAGAGAAATAGCCATTAACTCTGCAACAATCCTTGGCTGTTGTCATTGTTGTCTTTATTTTAGCCTGGATTTCAAATGTGTTGCTTCTGAAGACACAATGAAAGAATGCAGTCTTACCACCAGCTACATGACTACTTCTTCTCTGTAAAGTGTGCTCTTGGGGAGTATTAACTTTATATACAGTTCAGGGGGGCCCAGCTAACTCTAGTGGAAGTGATACAAAGCAAGCTTAAATTGCAGAAGCAAGTATCCTGTAGAAATTTAGTAGTACAGCTCAATTGAAAGTAGGAAATGACTGACCTGTAGGGTTACAGGGTCCTTGAATCACTGATCTTCAACAGGGCATTGTAATGTTAGCATTAGTGTGGACAGGGTACTTTTGAAATGGTTTGGATAGATTTATAATATGTAAGATTAAGCTGTTGATTTCAATAGAGCTGAGAGTGTTTAGTAAAAATAAGCATTTATTTAATACTTCCATGTTCCTTTGGCAAGCTTTATCAGTAGCTTAACAACAGAAGAGTTCAAACACATGATGTTTTTCCAAAGAAAAACAAAATGTTGACTCTCTTCCATGCATATTTAAGGATTTGAATCTGATTTGATTTAGAAAGTCATGAAACTTGAACTATTTCCACATTTCTTTTTTTCCTTTGGCTGCCTTTTTTAAGTTGTTGTTGTTCTTGTGGGGAGGGCTCAGGAATGACTTTAACCCCTCCTAAGATTATGGTTGGGTCAGTGCAAATTCCTGGGTGACTTCTTTTTTCCATATGCTGGGATGTGGGGGCTGTGACAGATTTTCAACAGTATTATGATTGCAGATGTTTTACAGCATGTTTGGCATTTTGTACATTCAATACAGGAAAGACTAACATGAACTTGATCTCAAAATCTTCCAGCGCATATGCACTCACTTGGGATAGCACTTCATATCCACCAACCAGACACAACCTAAGGAATGTTAGTCTACTGAGCATTTAAAAACACTGACATGTCATTTCCCTTATGAAGTAAATGACACAAAGAACTGGGTGAAGAGATTGGAATTTTATTTAATTGGCTTTGTTTTCCTTAAAGGATAAAACTTGCATTGGACAATCAAGGCCCTCTGAGTTTCACAGCCTCACCAATATATTTCTTGTGGTTCTGGGATCAAACCCAGGACAGCATTCATTCTAGACAAGGCCATACCTTCAGCCCATTACCAATATTTTAACTGAAGCATTTCATTAAACCACACACCAATATCACACACACACACACACACACACACACACACACACACTATTTTTAGCTAGACTTTTGATCAGTTTATTAGTTGCTTATAAATATATTCTTAAAAGGGAATACTTGTGTTTCTATTAAATATACACTACTAAATACATGTTATGTGACAAGTATTTATCCTTTACTTCTGTGTTTTATTAGGACGTACACTTTTAGGGCTACAGTGTCTGATAATATTTTTGAGAGCCTTTAATATGATATAGGTTGGAAAACACATTGAAATCACTTATAGAACTACTTTGGAATTTATCTCCATTTACCACAAAAAAGAAGCTTCTTTGATGAAGGATGAGAGATGAAGATTTGCTTGTTTTATAGAATTCTACAGCATGAAGGTTAACCCTGTCTCCATTCATGGGAGTTTAATTGCCCTGTTGCTTAATGGTCTTCCTTCATGGGGATCCTCCAGTCCTACAGATGAAAGCACAGTAGGAAATGATCATGGGCTTATTGGGGCTTTTAGCATCTCTAGTAAGTAGCATACAGCTTTGGCCAGCTTTCTATCCATAGACCTAAAGCAGAGCCTGAATGATAAATAGTAGGAATGGATGTGCAATGTGACAATCAAGGCAGATATTTGCCCTAGTTGGAAAGATCTAAGCACGTTATAAGCATCAGACAAGTGTTTGAGACTAATTGAGAAACGAATCAGCTTAGATGGAAGCTGTACTATGTGAATATTAGAACTAGGCAGGACCAGTGTTCTCTTTTATAGCTAGCATGAGAAAATCACATTCCTGAGAATTGTAGACTCTTGGCCCAGGAATCCACAATAAAAGATAGCTAGTGGTAACGTTGGGATGTAGCCTGATTTTATAGTTTCCAAGATAGTCCTCTGTCAATCCTAAAAATAGATTAGAAAGCCTTTTCTATTTATCATGTTGAATTGTATTGACTTAATTGGTCTTTAGATATGAAAGCATCTTCTAAGGAGTTTTAGATCTAGACATTTCTCTCAGATTTAAGGAAAAAATAAAATTTGAGGGAAAATAATGTTATCAAACTGTTCTAATGGTTCACCTTTGATGATGCAGTATGTTCCTTTAAATCTTGGCAGAACTTTAAAAAGATTTCAATAGATTCCAGTCCCATATTCCTATGGGCCTTTGCTTTCTCAAATAGACTACTGTGATAAAAATGAGCTTAATATGTAGTAGCTTCTAGTTTTCTCCAGTATACTGTTGGTTGCTCACAAATGGTTCGTTTTTAACACATTTTAGGAATAAGTAATCAAAACATGAACTTTTCTTTTGACTTCCTACCAGTGTCTGAACTATTGTAAAATGGTATGTTTTTAGTTGTGTTTTGACTGTATAGTATTTCTAAATATTTCTCTATGTCCTGCATAGTCTCATAACTGTGGCCATAATAGATACATAATTAGAAGATCACTTAGACAATATCTGGAATTGATGTGTTTCTTGCAATCAAGAAAGACACTTGCAAATGTTTTTTTCTAAGCAGTAGTTAGAAAGAGCTCAATTATAGTATTAACACCTTAAAGCCAAAACATTTGTTCAGCACAAACTACCATCACACCTCTTACTAAATATCATCAAGAGGATATGGATTTATAAACGTAAACGCAAGACTTTACCATCTCTCATAAGCAGATTGCCCCATGTGATTGACAAGGAGGCTCATTGGGTTGTGGTTTGAACACTGAGGGTGTGAAGAAAATGAAGCAGTGGCTAAAGAAATCTTCTCCCCTCACTAAATATAACATCAGTGGTTTTCTTTTCTCTTTCCAGCTGATTAATTCTATTTCAAGTGTTCCCTTAAAACTCAGATCTCAACACTTTAGTTGAATTTTTACTCTAGTTATGGGTGTTACAGGTTTTTTTTTGTGTTATGACTCAGTGTTCCTAGTCAGAAGCAGAGATCTGGATGTGTGCATTCCTAAGCCTGCGCACCTTCCTCCACTTTCAGCATGGCCAATGGAGACATCCCACCAACATAGCTAGGTTGGTCACTGATGGCCATTTCAATAAATATTTTTGTGGGACATTTTGCTTTCTCTGTTTGTGAAAAGAAACGTATCTAATTATTTGAACCTCTGAAGAATTGTAGACAAGGAAAACTAGACTTTAAAAGGTATCCATGTAGATTCCGAGAGCTGCTGCCCAGTAGAAGTCTTATAAATATGCCTTGAAACAGCCATTGTGTAATTTTGAGCTGGGCAGCCCAGGTATAGTTAGTTTTAGGCTTGTAGATTTACTTCCTAGTTCCTCTAAACACACATGGTGGTAAGAACACATTGAAAGCACTGCAGGTTGCACTTGACAGTACCCAGTCTGTCTGCAAAAGCCTTGCTTTGCTGGCAACTATTGGAGAATGCTTAGTTTGCATGTCTTGTGATTTCTCCTGTCTTGCTCCTAGCTAATTTCATGGCTGTGGAAAGTTAGCAACACTAGGTTTATGATTCTGAAGACCAGAGGACAGCAGGCTTTAAGAGGGCTTAAATTGGGATTTGAGGACTACAGTAAGGAGACCGTAAGGTACCAGGTTCAGAGCAGTCCGGGATGATAGTACTAAATCCTAAAGTTCTTTCAGGGAGCGCTGCCGTGAGACTGAGCACAGTATTTCCATCATATGCCAGTTTGACCAACTAAGTTGTAGTTTTTGTTTCAAGTCAGCTTATGTGATAACTTCCACTGCACCTATCTTGGGAAGCAGGGATACCCTCTTTAGAACAAGAGCTGCCATTCTTTTCATCTTCAGCACGAGGAAGGTATTTAAGTGAGCCAGAGACAAAAAGAGCCATTTTAGTCTTCATAGTTATCTGCTAAGAGAGATAATGAGCTGACTGTCTATTTTAAAGTCGAAGGTAAAAAATGTATACTATATTTTTTCACTACAGGTACATGTAACAGTAAAACGTGTAACAGCAAAGTATATATTTGATGCTTTCTGTCGTTTCATGATATTGTGCTAACAAGTTGTGCTAATATGTAACTCAACCAGAGTTTCACTCATTTGCTAAGCATTGAGAACATTCTGTGTATTTACCTTAAACATATATAAATTCCTGAGAGTGTCCTATATTTGAATTGTGATTTGTAGACTCATGCTAACTTTACTGCCTCTTTTTCACACTTGTTGAAAAATCTGTGAAGAACATAGTAAGTTAAGGATTTCCAACTTGGAAAAATGTACATGATGTGAAACTGGGGTGCTATATTAAAAATAAACGTATGATAACTCATTGGTTTTGTGGTGTCTTGGTGTCAGTATTTTCTGATTTCTATTTGGTCTTAAATCAGGCATTTTGAAAGAAGAAGTTGGAGGATCTATTCCATTAAAATCAAAGTTTGACGTTTGGTTAATTTATCTCCTGGCAAGACAGGTTCTTCAATATCTGTAAACAGTAAACGCTTGGCAGTCATGGGACATCAGAGCAGACTCACTTTAAAGAACTACTGACTTGAAGCAGCTTAAGAGAGAAAGGGTTTGTTCCAGCCCACAATCCATCATATCTGAGAAATCAGGGTGGCAGGAGCTTTGAGCTTTTGGTCCCATTGCATCCATAGATGAGTGCATGTTGCTGGTCAGTTCCGTTTCTCCATGTATACAGTTCAGGATCCCATCCAAGGAAGAGTGCCATCCACAGAGAGGGCTTTTCCTGCTGCAATGACTATAATCAAAATAACTCCCCACAGGCACGCCCACAGGCCCGTTTTCTAGGTAATCTAGGTTCTGTCAACAATATTAACCATCACAGGAGTAAAATCAAAATAATTCCCCACAGGCATGCCCAGAGGCCCGTTTTCTAGGTAATTCTAGGTTCTGTCAACAGTATTAACCATCACAGGAGTAAAATCAAAATAATTCCTGACAGGCATGCCCAGAGGCCTGTTTTCTAGGTAATTCTAGGTTCTGTCAACAATATCAACCATCACAGGAGTAATGAAGAATAATGAGGAACAGTTGTCCTTAAATCCTGACCAATTATTCTTGTACCTCAGTTGCACCTTCTTACCTTTACCTTCAAAGCACAAGTCTCCTGTTGTCTGGACTTTCTGCTGTGTTGTAGTGTCCATCTGTTCTGGTTTGGAT
Organism: Arvicanthis niloticus; assembly: GCF_011762505.2. Taxonomy (NCBI): domain Eukaryota; kingdom Metazoa; phylum Chordata; class Mammalia; order Rodentia; family Muridae; genus Arvicanthis; species Arvicanthis niloticus. Next base: position 26,159,305 of record NC_047679.1, read on the forward strand.
ATGGATTAAAGGCTTGATCGTCAGCCATTGGTATTATTTTGGAAGATTCTGAGGACTTTAGGAACGATTACATCCTTGAGGGCTGTAACTTGTCTCAGGCCCCTCTCTGTCTCCCTGTTTTCTGCTTGCTGTAATGTAAGCGGTTCTCTTCCACAAAGCACTGAAATATCTATAAGCATTGTTAGGTCTCAAACCCCAGACAGATGGCTAACGGAGGCTTCATTAACAGATCAAAGAAGACCTGGCCACCAGGTTCTCCCAGCATCTCTTAGTCTTTACCTGTCGCAGGGTTCTCCTGGCTAGCATACCCTGACCCCTTCCCTGAACTCACTAGCCTAGGCATTGATTGGCTGGGCTTCATTCCCAGCCCCCTCCCCCAGTTCCTCTGGCCCCTATATAACTCATCCATTTTGGCTGTCAGTCTCTTGGCCAAGGCTGTCCCTCTTTGTCATCAATTCCTCTCCCCTCCTCTCCCTCACATACATAGTCATACATATATTTATTCATACATACATATATACATTCAGTCAGCTCTCCCAGATGTCCCTGTCTCTGACTATGTTCCTCCTTTATCTACAATAAACCTTCTTCTCCACTATACCTAGGAGCACTCATGTCCATCCTTTTTATTTTATTTTTTCATTCAACTATGAGTCAAAATATATCTTCTGTTTATGGAAGGCATTTTGCCGCAATGATGAAAGTCTCCTACATTGTCCATGATTTTGTTCTGTGTGCTGACCAACTGGCTATAGATGATATACTGCACAAGTGTAAGCCAAGTGCTGGCTCAGGAGCTGGAAATGAGAGCAAGATGTTGCTTCATGAAGCTCACATGTCATAGGATGGAGAACTCTAGATGAGACGGAGTGGAATATGTTGTGTTAGGGTAGGCTAATTGTAGATAATGTGAAGACATAAACTACCTTGAATTGGAATTGAAGCTATTTTTAATATTTAAGAGAAAATGGATGTAATTGTTGATAGTGCTACTATTCAGGGAGTGATTTGTTATTTCCCCATTTTCTCCTTCTATAAAGAAAATATTTTACCCAAAGACCGCAAACCAGTGTTTTTAACATGATGTAAACCTGCTAGATTAATTCATTACATATAGTCTAGTACGTGTTCAGGCAATGTACCACAATCTAAGACACTTGTGTCTTAGTTAGGTATTTATTGATATGAAGAGACACTAGGAAAACATTGAATTGGGGCTGGCTTACAATTGAGTAGTTTAGTCCGTTATCAACATGGCAGAAAGCAGGGTAGTATGCAAGCAGACATGGTGCTGGAGAGGTAGCTGAGAGTTCTACGTCTGGATTGGTAGGCAGCAGGAAGAGACAGTGACACAGTGGGCCTTACTTGAGTATCTGAAATCTCAAAGCCCACCCCCACAGTGACACACTTCCTCTAACAAGACCACACCTATTCCAACAAGGCCACACCTCCTAATAGTGCCACTTCCTATGGGTCTAAGGGGGGCATTTTCATTCAAACCACCACAAGAGAATAAACCTTTTGTAAGCAGATATTGTATGGGGCAATGTGAAAGTGTGTTTCGTTCCTTCCTCAGTCCCTTTACAAAGGTGGTGGTATTAGGGACCCTGTGATTATTTACCATTGTAGAGCTCTTTTTTTGTCAAAAGATTATCAAAATGCAGAAATAAACTGTTGAGAGATGAAGTGTCAGGAAATATTGTTACTTGTGAATAAGAGTACATAGTGATTTTATTTAACAATTTGAAGAAATCCCCCAAGCCTGTTCCAGAAATTGCTCGGAGTAGAATGTCTCCGTGGGCCAAGAGCCCTGTCATATTCTTTTTCAGTGGTGATGTGTTTTAGAATTGTGAACAGTGATATTTACAGGCATCTGTGGGAGTGTTTCCTTTGTAGCATTTTTTTTTAAACACAGAAGGAAAGATATTAGACTGTACCCCACACAGACCTTCCTTTGCTTTCCCTGACGTTCTCTTAGCAGATTGGGTAGAAGAAATTGGCACAGAAACTGGAAAATCATCAGTAGAGTACACACACACACACACACACACACACACACACACAGAGAGAGAGAGAGAGAGAGAGAGAGAGAGAGAGAGAGAGAGAGAGAGAGAGAGAGAGAGAGCCAGTGTAGTTGTTCACTGAATAGACTGGAAAGAATGGTTTGGAAAGCCGAGAATGTGTTTGGAATTGGAAGATTTCACTTGGATAAAAGCAGCTGGCTTTTACTCTGTATCGTTGCTCTTAAGTTTTCTAAAGAGAATGTGCCTCCTATTCCTATATCTTGAGAAGACTACTTCCAAGTTTGGTACAGCATTATAGAACAGACTGCATGCCTTCACTCCTGTATTGAACTTAATCAAAACTACAAGGCTGAAGGAAAGCCAAGGGGAGGAAAGATAATGCTTGTGGAATGGAATAAAAGCAAGCAAACAAATTAAATGCAGACACAGAGAACTGTGATGCAGGCTCTTTGATATTCAAATGAAATTGGCTTGAACTTCAACCCATGTGTGTTGAAGGCCTATATCCTGGTCTTTCTGGAGTTTCTGTGACACAGGTGATTGTGGAGAGATTACTATTTTTGTTCCTGTTGCTTCTGTCTCTAAGAGGGATCCCAGGACTTAGTTGTATAGATTATCTACCTCCACCCCACAGTTTATAAACACTAGGCATCTGTGTGTGTGTGGAGGATGAGGTAAAATAGCAGAGGCAGCATTTATAGAATATTTAGAGTAATAAGAACTTTGAACTAGTTTGTGTACAACTTCAGAGGACATTGTGTTGTAGTCTATATGAAAGATATAGATGCAGTGGGCTTCTCCATACCTCTGTGCTTCACAGTTCACACTTTATCTTACCAAAATGTACCCCTTTCCCCTTCATATGGACCTATTGTTCTGATGCTGCTGGCTGAAGGAAGGTGGGGAGGTGAGAACTTTGGTGGTCCTGCCAGCACTTGTAACCCAGTGTCTCTCTATCCTCCTTGTTTCTGCATTGGGTCTAGTCTAATTGTTTTTAGCTGGGTTTAATTCTGCCCCTGGCTTCCCCAGGAGACATTTGGCAATGTTTAGAGATGGTTTTGGTTGTCATAACCAAGGGATGCTACTGCCATGTAGTGGATATAGGGTAGAGATTTGTTAAACATCCTACAATGTACCGGATAGCCCTCTGAAAACAAAAAGTGATCTGGTCCTAAAATATCAGCAATTGAGAACTCCTATTTAGAGGAGCCCACTGAGTGTCTCTCCATTTTCCTCTATTATCTTTAGCAAATTATCCCCATTCTCACCACTGCTATGGAGACTTCCTCAAATAGCCAAGGCTACATTGAAAGGCTATGTTAAATTAGCTCATTAATTCAAATGTAAACACGTGAAGTGAATTGCATAAAATGAACAGCAGCACTGGTCCATCTGTTTCGGTGATAGGAAACAAGAAGAAGTGGTGGGGATGGTGGTCGTGCAGCTGTCTGCCCTGTCTATAAGGACAGTACCAGTCTTATTTATTGCCATCCAGGTTGCCATGTCACTACATTTCTGATTCCTGAAGAGACTCAATGTCTCCTTCATATTGTTGTTTGCCCTTTTACGTTGTTTACGTTCTTCATGACTTGTTGTCATCAAGAATAAGTCCTTTTATGTTGTTTACATTCTTTATGACTTGTAACTTAAATACATAAATTTTAAGTGTTCAGCCCAATGAATCAGGGTAACCTTGAAGACTGACTGCCAGGGTACTTAGATTATCTGACTTTAATATTTACTATAAACTACACCAAGAAAGGTACTGGCACACACACATGGAAATGGTGAGCAGATTAATGGCAAGAATACAGACCTCCACATAATACAGTTCCTTGATTTATAATTTTAAAAGCCATCATCATTCAGTAATGGAAAAGATTACCTTTTCAATAAATGGTGGTGTAACAATTGAATATCCACATGAGCAAAAAATATAAACCTGGAATCCCTACCATGCACACAATTTATTTTTTATTATTGAAAACAGTGTTTAAACTTTAAACATATTTCAATAATACTCTCTCCCTCCCCAAGCCCTTCCAGATCCTCACCTCTCCTCAACTTTAAGTTCTTGGTCAAAAATCAAAAAACCCAGTACAATGACAACCCCTTCTAACCAAGAAACCAAAACAAAACACACATACCCCCAAAGAAACAAACAACCTCACCAAACTATAACTAAATAAAAGCACACAAAAACCCATGGCATCCATTAAGTGTTGGTCAACTATTCCTGAGCATAAGGCCTGCCCTGGACTGGTTGATACACTCAGTTTCACTCCATTGGAGAAAGCTGACTTAATCTCTCCCAGCAGATATAAATGACAGTTCAGTTGTTAACCTTTGCCCTCGTAGCTAGGGTTTCATTCATTTATTTATTCATTTTTAAAATTATAACAAGATATATTAAGATGTAACAAAATACAAATTATAACAAAAATATATTAAGATAAAAGAAAAACCACCACATCATATTAGACAAGACAAACCAACAGAAGGAGACGAACCCAAGAGAAGGCACAAGAATCAGAGACCCACTCACTCACACACTCAGGAATCCCACAAAGACACTAAACTGGAAGCCACATGATACAGGCAGAGGACCTGGTGCCGATCTGTGCAGACACTGTGCCGTCCTCACAATTCAATTCAATATTGTGAATTTAATTCAATATTGTATGGGTCTGAATATAAAAGGCCAAAAAAAAAAAAACCATCCAGAAGAAAGTATAAGATAATATCTTCATGAATTTTGTAAAGAGTCTTTAAAAAATAAAATTTACAAAGTGTATTATCCATGAAGGAAAAGACTGATAAATGGGATTTCATTAAAGCTATGAGCTTTTGTTGATGAGAATTCATGACTAAGAGTGTTTTGGCAAGCTGCAAAACAGTAGAGCTTCTTTGCAATACATTTGTCAAAGGATACTGGCTTATTTGTGTGTGTGTGTGTGTGTGTGTGTGTGTGTGTGTGTGTGTGTGTGTGTGTTGGCAACTATTTCCTATTTAAAACACTGAGGGAAGAGAAAGCTCTGTGCAGGCTGACAAGCAGGCCTAACAAAGCAAGCCTCGAAGGCAGCTCTGGCCACACATGGCCAGTTTGCAGCTTCACCTTGAGCATTCTTGGAGAGTGAAGCTGCTTTAATATTCCCAGTTTTTTTTAATGCTTTCCCTGAGCAGCATCTCAAAGACATCGAGTTATCAGCAGCACACCTTTCCCATTGGATGGCAGAGTGGCTGTTATAGGTAGTAAGTTTCAGTTTTAAGCAAATGGTACCTTTCTGCTGATAGACGCAGAGATTAAAAACAAAACCATCACTTAGCTCTTTTTTTTTTTTTCATTAGCACTGTGGAGATTAAAGCAGATTTCCCTGTTTATTTTACCTTCTCAGACTCTAGATGCTCAGCTTCCATGCATGATAGTCTCGAGACCTGGGAAGTCCTCTTCATGCTTCAGCAAGACAGAAAAGATGCAGTAGATGAAGGCTGAACTTGGAGCATTCTGAGCCCATTAATGTCCCAAGTTCTTTATTTTATATGTTCCAAACTATAATTTTCATTTCCCCTTTTTTGCCAGCACTACTCTTTCTTACTTCTATTATAGTTAAAGGTTAGTGAGGTGGGGGATGATTTCCCCTTGTCATCATCTTCCAACACCACCGAGGAAGAGGAGGTGGCTTGGTGGATGGTGTGCTACAAGCCTTGCATATTAGTTAAAAGTATAGGGGCTTGAGTTAGACCCCATGAATTTGAATCCTGCCTATACTGTTTTGCAGTCTTGGGCATATTCTTTTCTTCCCTCTGCCTCAAACCTTCATCTATAAGTCACTAATAATAGTGTATGTGTATCAGTTGCAATGGTGCCAAGCAATTGCTCAACGTGTTCACTAAAGTGAAAATTGACTGTTGGCTGGTTGTCTGTCAGGTCTTGTTATCGTGCCAAGCCTTGGGAAGCAGAATACAAAGGAGCCATTGTTCCAGAGACCACCAGCCCACTCTTGATTTCAAGAGAAGCAAAGAAATTTACCAAAATAACCCTTCTTTTGCCTTGAACTGGCTAACATGGGGCTGCTGGCTCTTTTGATGGCATTCTTCTTATGGAACATGGTCATGGCTAAAATCCAAAATCACTCAGAAGATTAAGATCGTTTTGGGGGTGGGATATATTCTCTTAAAAGTGGGAGCTAGAATTACAGTATAGACGAGGAAAGCTTGAGCCTCGATAAGTGAACTAATGTACTCATGGGATGACAGTATTTAAAAAGCCATTAAAAACTTCAGTGATCTAGGAGAATTATAAATCACCTCAGAGAAAGTCTGAATTCCACAAAGAAGCAGTAGAGATCTATTCTTGGGACTCGCTGCTAGAAAGTGTGAATCCCATTTTTAGAAGTGAGTAAAGGGGGCTGCAGTGGTGGTAGACAGCCTGGAAGGACTGTCCTGGCATGGCGTGGAAAGCAGGACTTCTGAAAGGTGTGCTTGGATGTGTAGCTGAGGGGGAGATTTCCAAATACAATATTGAACTTGATTTCTTCCTTTTTTTAGTAGTAAAATATGAGAGGACAGATAGAAATTGAGGAAAGAATCGTTAAACAAAAAGGAACCCGATGACATGGGAAATCCTTAGCCCTTCTAGACCACATAGCTCAGTACCTTCACTCAAAGACTCTAAAGAGATGAAAGCTATGATTGAATGAAGAAGGGCACTGTTCCCCAGTCATTTAGCAGAAGCTGGAAATGGAAAAGAGACTAGATAAAAGAAATTATGGTTGCAGGCCTGGCTTCTAAGAGTGTGACCCGTGATATTCCCAGGAGATTTCATGAAGTTCTTGACGATTTTACATCAGTAGAAACACTGAAAGGAAAAAGGCTGTTAGATTCTTCAAATTCCATAGGCAGGAAGCAAGCTGATGCTCTGGCATAAACGTGGACCAGTGTTCACAAAAAAAGAAGGATGACATAAGAAGAGTTCAGAGAGCAGGACTAGGAGCCTGGGAGGGAAGTTGAAAGCCAGCAGAGGCCTCCTTCAAATCCTTGAAACATAATGGAATTTGGCTGGATTTGAAAATATTTTGGAACGATGCTTCACTTTTTCCCCCTGTTCACTTATCTATTATTGAAGCATAATTGTCTGCAGATTTTATCCTTTGCTTGTCCTTCCATCGTGTATTGAAAGCAGGGGAAGGATGTGCTTCTTTAGTTCTCCAGACTCACAGATGGAAAAAAAACTACATCCCAAAGTTGAACTGTATCTGTGTCTGATTTAGATGATAAAATGATATGATATAGGACTTTTGAGCTAGTGAGATTCAGAAGAGACTTCTGGTTTTTTTTTTTTTTTTTTTTTTTTTTTTTTTTTTTTTTTTTGGTATAAAGGGATGAGGTCTCTAAGAACCTTAGGATGGGGGTAAATATGTTTTATGTATGGAATGGATTGGAATTATAGGGTACACCAGGGGATAGACTGTGGCAAGTAGAATTTGTGCTCTCCTAATCTTCACTCTTAGAGTTACATTATGTTCTATGGCAAAGGGACTTCACAGAGATAATTGAAGTATTTCTCAGTTAACCTTAAATCAGGGAGATTATCTTGGGTTCTGAGTATGATCACACAAGCCCTTGAGGAAGAGAGATTGGAAGGATGAAAGCCTGAGAAGATGGGGTGACGATATGAGGAGGAATGTGTGGCAGCCATAAAGAACTGAGAGAGTATCCTAGCTGATAGGAAAGGAGACATGAGCCCAGTAGCCACAAAGAACTTTCTGTCAATCCCTTGATTGTTGATTGCCTGGAAGCAGGTTCATAACAAAGCCTCCAGAAAGAGTTGTGTCCTTGCCAACATCTTAGTCTCTTGTTTTTATTTGCTTGCTTGTTTTGTTCTGTTTTGAGAAACTCTGAAGAAGGGACTCTCTTGAGACATGTTTCACATGTGAAACCATTAAGACAGTAAATTTCTAGCTTTAAAGTCTCTCCATTTTGATAGTTTGTTACAACAGCAATAGAAGACCAATCAACTAATAGAAACTTTGGTTTCAGTTTCCAACATTTTTGTCTACTGAGAATTTGCTGGGGCTGGAGTAGGAATGGGTGGGGGTAAGACCAAAGGACACAAGACCTCTCTTCTGACCTCTCTTTGAGCATTCATGGTTTTCATGAAAGATTGTCTTTTGGAAAATGAAAAAAAAAAGTCAAAGAGGTACAGTGAGTGTTTCTGGTGAGTTTGTAGAGACCATTCTGTTCTACAGTATATCCATCCTGCAAAGCAATTATTTCTTCCCCAGTTTATGAGCCTGGTCATGAAAGCAACCTTTGTAGAACAGTTACAGAGAGATGCTATACTGATGAGGTTACAAAAATGAGACAGCCTGGACTGCGAGTGTGGGGGTGGAGTGGAGAGTCCTTTAGAGAAGGAGCATGGTGTCTAAGAGCTGCCAGCTGGGTCCCAGATGGCTGCAACAGAACAGAAAGATAAGAGCAAATGATCTGTGCTGAGAAGGCCTGAATGCCAGTCCTGGGTGCTGCTGTCTAAGCTGTTGCTCTGGGAACATTGTTCCTCTTAACTTCGCCTTGACATCTTATCATTAAGGGTGGCGAAGGAGAAGACTCACATTGAGGAATTGCTGCTCTAATTCAATAACAGGCTGTACATGGAGGCATCTTGCTGACTGTGCAGCATCACTTAACTCATAGCTGGACTTTGTTATGCCTAATACAACTCAAACCAAGCAATATTGACTGAATTTGTATTCAAAATACCTTTGAGAATGCCAAGGGGAGACCTTGTCTTGGCTCCTTCTGGACAGGAGATATGGCTGCTCACATGGGACTCCTGTCTCTCAACCATGGATCAAATGTTCCCAGGGATTTTTCTACCACTGTTGTAGCTGTAGTATTCAGGAGGAGCTGGATGTGGCAAGCTGCTTTTTCTGCCTCCTTCTCATATCCATGAAGGCAGTTTCCCTGGGATGCATCAGAGAAGGCTGAGGCACATTTATGTTGAGTGATTTAGGACATTAGGACTTCTGAATGATTTTTGCCATTAAAAAAAAGCATGCTGTTTAAGAACATGTTGCAAGGTGTACACATGTACATGTACATGTGTGTGAGTACACATCTTCATATGCCTACATGTGATGGTAGAGTGGGAAGAGGCTTCTGATAACATATAGAAAACCATTAAAATTAATTACAGTGTTCCATTCCATTGAGAGGTCCCTTTTTGATTGTGGAACCTCAAAGATATATGGATCATAGATAAGCTATAGAGAGAATATAGCTCTTTCTTCTCCTGTTCATTTATAGAAGACCTAGAATGTAACACTGGGAGTGGTACTTGTCTGTTCTCTGCTAAGTGGGTAAGAGTGGTTTTTTTTGTTAATTGTTGTTTTGTATTTTAATTTTTATTTATGTTAACTTTATTGTAAGTTTTAATTGAAAATAGATTCTTCTCTTATATAATACATCCCAACCACAGTTTTCTCTTTTTTACTCCTCCAAGCTCCTCCCACTACCCCTCTCTCTCCCAGATCCACTCTCCTTCCATTTCCCTTTAGAAAAGAACAGGCCTCTGAGAGATGGCAGCCAAACAGGACAAAGCAAGATACGATAAGACAAGGCAAAGCCCTTATATTGAGGCTGGATAAGGAGACCCAGTAGGAGTGAAAAAGAAACTTATAAAGAAGAGTGGCTTATATTCAATTTGACAAAATGGTTTGCCAACCTATCTAGAATCTAGGTGACTTTTGGCATTGCCATCTTAGTAAGTTTCTTTTCAGAAATTTAACGTTTACTACACGAGAGCTACTTTCCAATTCCCATCTAAGGTTTTTGTTACTCAAATAAGTGCCAAGGCAAAGTGGCTTGTAATGTGTCATCTGGTACATTTCCCATAGTTCCTGTCCCTCTGTTCTAGTTGGATTGGTCACAGGAGAGATGGGCAGGAGATTGAGGTAGGAGTAAAGCAGTGGGGAATTGGATTGCTCTCAAGAGATCAGGGTCGGTCTGTCCTTGTTATATCGTGTACACATTTTATGGGTCTGCTGGTAATTCTTTTTGGTAGAAAGGCTTACATTTTGAGTTCATTTGTTTGTTGCCTCCAAATTCTAGACCAAGTGTGAATATGGACAAAAGTGCCATCTCTTGCAAATGCTCCAAAGCTGCAGAGTTGGAGGCTAGAAGGTAGGAGGACAACTCAAGTTCCAAGTTGTACCAGGTTCCAGTTGTCCCTAGTTTGCATCTGCTTCAAACCCATCTGACCTCAGGCTCAGTACTAGACACTGAAGGAGCAAATAAACCAAGATTAAACTACTGCATTTACGTTTCTGTAATTTCTTGAGGTCCAATCTCTATCTATAGCAATGTCCTATTCTACAGCATTCCTGATTTTATTTGACTCCACCAGAATGTTGTGCAGCCAACAACTGCAACACTCAATGGCTTAAAGATAGTAAGTGTAAATTTAGCTAATGTGTCTGGGTGGTGATGATTTACGCTGAGCCCAGCTGGACAGTAATCTGCCCCTGCTCTCCCAGGCTCATTCACACATCTGGTGGTTGCTTATCCGTGTCAGCTGATCCAGGATATTGTTGGCTAAAATAAGTGGGGTGACTTGGTTCTGCTTCACAAGTCTCATTTTCTCCATCAGACCACCCTAAATCTGTTTTTTTTTTAATGAGGAGGGTGGTGGGTGAGAGTGATCCAGTGTAATCACAGAAACACCTCTCAAACCTTTATGTTTGTTATCTTCTGTTACTTTTGGTCCTAAAACAAGCTACATGGACGAGCCCAGGACAGCAGAAGGATACTGAAAAGTTACCTGGTAAGTGAGTTGTGGTTACAGGGTGGAGGAATGAATGGGGACAGTTTTTGCAATCTATCACACTAACACCTTTCACAGAGGTGATAAGTATATGTGTCAACCAATGCTATTTTCAGACCCATTTGATTCTCAATATCTTGATTTCTTATAGCTTTTAATTGCCATGTTTATGTGACACAAATCGTTCATTGTCAACTTATTGTATTCAAGTCTTGAGCTCAGCATCCCCTCTCATTAGAACAAATAATTACCTAGCAAAGCTGCAGCTTTATGCAGTGAATTTGCCATTCTCCTTTCTTTTCAGGTATGAAAACAAAAAGGGGTAGCAAAAACCAAAACCCCAGGGATGGGAAGTTGCTGAACAGACAGACAAATACTGTCAGACCGAGACTAAACGAGTCAGGACAGAGCTTGCCTGAATAACCCATCAGAAATGTCACTTCCAGATCAGTTGCATATATTGTTGCTTACTTATTTATTTTTGCATTTTTATGGATTTAAAAATTTTATGTGTATGAGTGTTTGGTTTGCATGTATGTCTATACATCACTTGTGTTCTTGGTGCCACAGAGGGTAAACAAGAATTAGATTGCCTGGAACTGGAGTTGCTGATGATGGTGAACCATCATGTGGGTGTTAGGAACCCAACCCAGGTCTTCTGCAAGAGCAAGTGCTCTTAACTGCTGAGCCATATTCTTCAGCCCATATATATTTTTATTTCTGTGTAGGGGTGGGTGTCTGTGTGTGTACACAATGTATATGCAGATGCCTGCAGAGGCCAGAAAGCATGCTAGATCCCTTAGATCTGAAGTTACAGGCAGTAGTGAGACACAGGATGTGGGTGCTGGCAACCAAACCCAGGTTTTCTGGCAGAAAAAGAAATATTCTTTTTCTGAGTATTCTCTCCAGCCCCTCTTACATATTTTTTATATGTTACTGGTTTTGTAGACAGTGGTGTTAAAGAATAGAGGGTTCAAGCAGTGTATTTTAAAGAACTGGAAATACCAGTGAAGCTGTGAGAAGACAGTGCTAGATCCACCAGCAATAAGCACATCCTCAGCCTCATTCGCTCAGAGAACAACTGAGAGCAAAATCCTGTTGGAAAGAGTATAGAGTCCGTGTTTCGTAGTTACTCCAACAAAGGTGGGGAGAACCATGGACATCAACACCTATTCACCAGTCAACTGCCAGCATCTCCTTGTTGATAGCAATTCTTCTAGGGACACCAATCTTCCAGTACTTATTGCCTGAAAAATGGATAGGCAACATGGGCTTTAGCAATTAAAAAAATCTCAGGCAAATACAGTTGACATCTGAGGGAAGTTAGAGCTAGCACCTAAAGTGGACACATAGTGGGGTATAAGGAAAGACCACTGACAAAAGCTGCTACAGTTTCCTTGATCATGTACAGATATCTCAACTATAGGTCTGAGAACAGTTTTTCCTACTGTGCTGCCCTGGTGAGGTGCAGGGCCCACTCTCCCAAGTGCTGTAGCCAGTGAGGGCCAGAGATAGCTCATCCACCCTCATGATCCTGGAGTCAGCTCTCCTGACTGCCTCAGGGCTAGCTCTCCCAAGCTTATGACTCAAGGGGGGATCACCTCTGCACTTGTGAAGACAAATGGTGGGGTCAGCTCTCCCACACTCATGCCCTTGGGGCTGGCTCACCCATACTTCTGCCTCCAGGGCCAGCTCGACTGTGCTGCCTGGGTGAGGTACAGGGCCAGCTCTCTGGAGTGCTGCCAGCTATGACAGATGGGACAAGCTCGCCAGAACACTGCATCCAGTGAGGGGCAGGGCCAGTTATGTACAGCCTCTGGACATCCATGTGGTCTCCAGCCGCTCCACCAATCAGGGAGTCCCCATGTTCTCTAGTGGTAATATGAGCCATGGACATCAACACCTACACCCGCTATTGCACAACCATGGACTCAGACATGGTCCTCAGTGGCAGCTGGTGCTGGGACTTCATCATGGCCAAGATGGCAGGGCTGGCCACTCACAACAGGCTCCTCCTCTGCACAGAGTCTCCAGTTCCATCTCTCTTTATAATCCTCAAACTGTTCCACTTTTCTTTCTCTCTCATCTGTCCACCATACACTCACACATTGTAGTGGCTCCCACTGGAGGCTGGCCATGTGGCTGGAAGGCCCCTGGGTGACATCCTCTATCCCAGCTGTGAGGCATGGCTGCAAGCAGGTTTCTATGGGCTGCCTGTGCCATGCATTAGAAGACAGGTCTGTGGGTGACATGGTGGTCCACACTCTGTCTGTCTTCTTCCTCCTGTGCTGGATTCTATTTGACTTGATTGGATTTTTATAAGTCCTAGGCATGAAGTAGTTTTGTTTACCAAACCAGGCATCAAACTAGGATGAACATAGAACTGCCATCAGCTCTGCCCGTGACTGATATAAGAACCCTACCAAAACCAAGGTGTCTGTTTGCCTATTGCCAAGGGTAAGGCTCCATTTCTTAACGGCACCATTAACCTCACCAAACAGGACCATCAACTGGGGACTTAATGTTCATATATGGTGGCCAATATAGGATGTGTCTCATTCAAACAACTGTGGTCATCTTTAGACTAGACCATGGTTATACTGAATACAACTGAGGTTGTATTATATTAATGGGTATTTAATGGGACATGTGGTAAGCAGCAACAAGAACAAAAATAAAAATAACAAAAGCAGAGGGTATTACATGCTAAAAAAAGTGAATATGACATCTAATTTTGTTTACCAAGCAAACGTTTTGTGTTTGATGTGCATAAGCCTCTTTTGAAGGGATCCTTATAAGTAACGTATGTTTCAAGATTGAGGACCCGGGCATCAAACAGGAAAGTCATAGGTTTGTGCTTTCTTCACACATGTGCATTTCTTCAACAACTCCCAGCACAACTCTTCTGCCCAGAGAAGAATGAAATCAACTAGAATGCTGGCTTCAGTCCATGTCATTAAAGGATGGTTAACTTCACCAGTAAGTAAATTACCATTAATCTAGTAAAACCATAGTCAGCAGATAAAGTACAGTTAAGAATGTTTTGCCAGTTTCATATATTTGTAGAGTGACTTTTCATGTCTTCATCCCCAATTTTTCCCTGTCATGCCCCTCCATCTTCTACTGGAAACCTTCCCCTCAATCAATTCCTCTCATGCTTTCATGGCTTCTTTTTGTGTGTGGCCTGGTAACTTCAACTAGAATTTCTTGACTGAAGCAAGGGCAGCTCACCAGTGCCTACACCACTGAAGAAAATGACACCCCTTCCATGTAATCCATCCTTTTGGTGAGGCTTGTCATGGAAACTTTTTATTTGACTCATAGTTCTCATTAACATCATCATTTCAGTTGGATTTTTCTTCAGTATTTCTTCTCATTGAACTCCATCTTTCATATCTTAAACTGGGTTTCTTTTTTCCTGGGTTTCCTGTTTTTACCCTCTCCTAATAAATATATTTGTGTCCTCTTTGAGTAGTTGAAGCATATTTATAATTATTCTTTTGAGTTGTATGCCTGGAATTTTGTTTAGGTAATTTTCATTGGGGGCTATTACTGTGGGGTTGGTAATTTTGGAAGGAGATCATTGCCTTTGTTTTTCATGCCCCTTTTGGTTTTGCACTGGGAACTAACTATTCAATTGGGACTAGATTGTTGGTGGAGTTTTTTGTAGTGTTAGAATTCAGGTCACCTTTCTACTTTTAGTGGAAGTGTCTGTAGTGTTCAGGAAAGACTAGGTTGCAGTAGGGTTGAAGTGATGTTTTCCTCTTTTTGACTGTTGTTCAGGGCATCAGCTTCTTTTTTTATTCGATATTTTATTTATTGACGTTTCCCCACTCCCTCCATTAATCCCCTATCCCAGGGCATCAGCTTCTGTTCAGGCCCCCACTGCAAATGAAATAATACTGTTTTCAACTATAGTCATTACCCAGCAGTAAACCCACTGGGAAAATAGAATATCAGTTGACTACAAAATAGCCATAACTTAGAAACCAATTGTTTAGAGGGGTGGTAAAGGAACAGTAATAAGATTGTATGTGGTAGTATATTATTTATTGTGCATATTAGTGGAGAAAATTAGGAATCAGTATTAGGTTCCTAGACAGGAAGTAGAGGAGGGGGCATACACAGAAGGAGGTATGGGGAGTATATGGGAATTTTAGTAAATGATGGATTGAAAAGAAGGGTAAAGCACACACTGAAGTAATATAGAACAGTCTCTTCTTTCAGGAGGGTGAGTCATGGAGACTAAACCAGAGCAGCCTGTGTTCTTTTGGAGAGGTAAAAGAATGATAGGATATGGAGATAAGAGGGGGAAAGGACACTTGAGCAATTAGAGATGGAGTTGTCCTGTTACTTGATCTTGGGTATTATATAAATAAGAGTTGTAGAGGGCAGCCAAGAGCTGGGTGGGGACTGGGTGGCGGGCTAGGTTCATAGCTGACTCCCTGGTCTTGTAGAGCAATCTAGGCTGGGTCCAAATCTTGGTGCACTTCAAAGCCTCAGTGATAACCAGGAGTTGGAGCTGAGACATGGGAATGCTCACGTGGTAAACAAGAACTACTTTAAAACATCCATAAACTTTACCAAGTAACTGTTACTTCCACCGGTTGAGGATAACACCACTACCACAATTTTGAGCCAAATTTGAAGCAAGCTTTAATTAAATAGTGGCCAGGAGGATGGGTTCTGGTCAGAACCATTCTAGAGTTCCCGGGAAATAGCAATGAGCCACTTTTTGCCAAAGCTTATAAAGGCACACCCATACGGCCACCATATTTCCCATCAGATCCAATTAGGGACACACATGTATACTACTTACCTACATCCTGCCTGTTAGCATTCTGTCTAAACTCCACCCCCACAGTTACATGGCAACAGCCAGGTACGCTCCTCCCCACAGTTACCTGGCAACAGGTAGGCCTGGCCCACTATAAAAGGGGCTGCTTGCCTCCTCCTCTCTTGCACCCTTGCTTTCTTGCTCTCTTGCGCTCTTGATCTCTTGATCCCTCTGTCCCCTTTGCCCCTCTCCCTTCCCTTCCCCCTCTCTCCATGTGTTCATGGCCAGTTTCTACTTCTCTACTCTCACCCTCTCTCTCTGCCTCTCTCTGCCTCTTCTATCCTCTTAACTCTCCTCCCCATCCCCTGAATAAACTCTATTCTATAGTATACTGTCATGTGGCTGGTCCCTCATGGGGAAGAAATGCCTCGGCATGGGCCTGCTGAGAGATCCCCTTCCCCCATACCTCACCACACACCCATAGAACATACTCTTTCTCTTTATTTTTTTTTTATAAACACATCACTGCCTACATATGATCAAGTAGGTTTGTGTCAAACAACCTTGTTTAGGGGAGTGAGAATACATGGCTTGTTTTCTCCCATAAATCACCTCCAGCATTTCAGAAAGTATGGGTCCTTGGGGAAGGGGCTTACAGGTTAGAGACCCTTTTCTTTCATGGATCTCTTAGGCACAGTAATTAAGACTTAAACCATAACTTTGGCTCTCATCTACTCTCCATACCTATGCTCTCAAATAACTTACTCATATTCTACTATTTTCAATTCCAAGAACTTACAAACCCTTGAGAGAATTTTGACCAGAACGGTATTGAGGCATAAATATCCCCTACAAATAAAGTCATGAAACCAGAAGAGTGTGATCTCAAGTCACTTGGAAAGAAACATTTGGTTTTCTGGAGGAAAATCCTTAAGATGAAAATCACAATTTCTGATACAGCTTTCCGTGTTGTAAACTGTTTTATCCAGGAGAAGTTGATCATTTGTCTTTTGAAGAAAAAGAACCTGGTCTTTTGACCTTGAATTTATGCTGTCTTAATTATGATCTGCTAGACACTCAAAAAGGAGACACTGGCTTGAATGTATTCAATTTGATAGTGTAGTTTGTTACTTTGTATATTGGTTGTTCATTCTATTACTGATGAAATTTTAAAGTGACATTCTAAAGTCCAGAGAAAGAGAGATCAAATCTTTCATTTGTTAAGAGGGAGAAAGGGAAGTAGTTATAACACAAATGCCTGGTACAATAATCATTGGAGGGTTGGGTCTTAGAAAAGGTAGACTCTGTAAGAGTAATCAAAATACCATGTGTTGTATCATTCATCTATCACCATAGTAATGTTCTGTGAGAAACCATCTCAAAATTCAGTTGCTTAAATCATTTTTTATACACCTTCCACACCCGAGATTTGGCTGAAATTTGGATGATACAACTTGATGTTAGCTAAACTTGGCTGTAAAATGCAGGTTGGGACTAGATAGGCCCCTTATGACTCCCTTCCCTTTTGAAACTGTAGACTAACTAGCTATGTACTCATGTCAATGGCATAACAACAAAGGAGATTTGCAGAAATACCAATGCTTTAAGGTCCGAGTTCAGAACTGACACTCATTTTTCCACACTATCCTTGTCAAAGAAAGTTACTTGGCAAAGAAACGTCTCCAGTAGAGTAGGGAAGTTGCCCACTCACTTCTATATGGAAGAACTCTGATGCCACAAGACAGAAGGCATGGCTAAAAAGATGAGTGGTTAATTGGAAACAATAGTTCAATACTTACTGAGGAGAAAATGCCATATGCCTACACACCAGTAGCTGATCCATCTTATTTCTGCCCAAGATGAGGCAACAAATTGTATGAGAGTAATGTCATTAGGAATGCTGGAAATCCTCTTTTTCCATAAAAGGGTGAAGGATGTGGCAACTGTGGTCCAAACAAAATGTTTAGAGCTCTAGAGATTAACCAAAAGCTTACAGCAATCTGGAGGAATTTTTTTTAGTGATATCAGTAATCATGTCTTTTCAAGCCTTTTATCTTCCCTTGTTCCCATCTTTTTCTTTTCAATTCTGTGGTAGCCTTGAAAACTACTTGCAGTTGCTGAGACACTAGCAGCCTACCAGCTGCAGATGAGTTAGAAAAGAACTGTGGCTCTTTCCAAACCCCATTCTCTGAGAACTGTCATTATTTGACCTATTTTACAGTTCCTTGGAAAATCCCACTCACAAGACTTGTCTTTATTTGACTCAACTCAGAACTCAACCAGTGTGAAAAGCCTTCTCCTCAAGGGCATTTGTCAAAAACAATCAGAAGCAATTGTTTAATACCACAGTTGCCTGAGGAAGTGGTAAAGGCTAAGACAAAAAACAAGCTAAGTACAAAATTTGAATGGGGGGTGGTGGTGAGAGTTGTTCATAGGAGCATTGAAATGCTTGTGGCATATTAGAGTTCTAGAAGGCTATCCAACTATACAGGTCCGAGTTCATGGCCAGAAATGCATACACACTCAAAATGAACCAAGAATGTCCCAAGCTCATTCTGGCCAGCGTTAGGTTGCTGCACAGGCATAAAGGGGAGGTTGAGACAGAGTTCTAAATTTGTTCTGTAAATTAACCAACGGTTTATAACATCTTAAGAGAAATGGTTGAATGTAGATGAAAAACAGTGAGGTGCTTCAAAGGTTGACTGAATGTTCCAACATGTATGTGGGGGCCCTCAGCAAGACTCAGGGGCTTACTGCTTCAGGTCATGGAAGAAAATGTCTGTTAAATCATTAGCTGATTACTAATGTTACTGAGTAGAGATTTCAGTGGCTACAAAGAATATTTGCTTTACCTAATTAGTTTGAGAATGTCACTAAGCAGTGAGCAACAATAACAAAAGCAAAAAAAAAAAAAAAAAATCCCTGAGGAGGAACCTGGTTTCCAGACTTGTAGAGTGTGTTACATAAAGTGTTCAGCTTCAAGAGTGAAGAGTGGAGCTCAGTGGCAGAATACTTGCCTGGGATATAGGAGGCTTAGGTTCAATCCCAGGACCATGGAATGTATAGTGTAAAAGAAAATATACAAAACATGCAAAGCCACAAATGTATGACACATATACAAGAGTAAAAGTGACAAATGGAAACAGTTCTCAAGGAAGCCAAGAGGTTGAACTTGCTGGACGAATAATTTAGATCATCTATTTTACATACATGCAATCAGCTAAAGGAAACCACATTGTTAAAACCAAAGGAGAATATGTGATCAAATGAAGAAGAAGTTTAAGGCCAGACTGGGATGCCTTGTGAGAACCTAGCTCAAAAAAAAATTAAAAGATAATGAATGAGTGAATAAACAAACAGACAAAGGAGGGAAAGGAGAAAGGACAGATAGATGGACGAATAGAGTTCTGATCCCAGTACCCACACAGCAAGCTGAGCATCCCTCAGATATCTGTAACCCCAGCACTGAGGTAAGGAGCAGAGAGAAGAGAATCACTAGGGTTTGTTGGTATCCTGCCTAGCTGGGGAAAAATAAAAACACAAACATGGAGAGACCTTTTCTCAAAGGAATTAGAAGAAAGTAATAGAGGAAACTTGACCCCCTTCTCTGGCCTCCAACACTCACACACACACATGTGCACATACTGTTGGACCTAAAGATCTAAAGCCAGGGGATGCGCTCCCCCAGAAACACAGATGGGATTTGCTGCAATAACATGAGGTTTATTGATGATAAGATGATAACCAGTATACTAGGGCTCCCCTACATGCAGGTAAGAGGAACCCCGAATTGGAGCTATAAGCAGCTTTTATACCATTTTTACAGAGTTCACAAGGACAGTTAATTACTTCTTAAACAGTAACCATAAAAGATTTCAAACAGCCATTCCCAGGCTTGGTTTCCATTCCCAGGCCCGTTTTTTTTTTTTTTTTTTTTTTTTTTTTTTTTTTTTTTTTTTTTTTTAAGTAACTCAAATTTGCACCTTATCTTTTAAAACAAAGACGGTCAGCTTAAGTGGCTTCTGTTTACCCAGGTGTACTGTGTTAGGGGTTCATCTCCCTGATAAACTCCTATCTTGGGTCTTTCTTCCTGGAATGTTTGTTTGAGTCTTTGGAATGTGCTTCTCCTGGGATGTGCCTCAGGGGCAGCTAATCTTTGAGTCTAAGCTAAAACTCAAATTTAAGGATCTCTTAATTTTAAGTTCAAGCTGAGACCTGAAATTACATTCTTACATTCAAATTACATCTTTACAATACAACATGGACACACACACACAGATGCATATACATACACACAAAAAGAATTTGAGTGTTACTATGATACTAATATTTGACAATATAGACTCCTAAGACAGAAATTGTTACTAGCAACAAAAGGGGATTTTACAATGTTAAAACAAGCATTTCCTTATGAAAATATAACCATATACTGTGGTCACTTAGCAAAAATAATTTAAAAACATATAAAGCAAAAGCTGACAGAATTGAAGGAAGACACCAGTAAAGGTGATAGAACACACTTAAAGTGGTGCTTATAGAGAAAATTACAGCTGCAAGTCCCTTCATTATAAAGAAAGCAAGCCGGCAGTGGTGGCGCACATTTTTAATCCCAACATTTTCAAAGCAGAGGTGGCTGAATCTCTGTGTTTAAGGGTAGCCTGCTCTACAGAGTGAATTCCAGGACAGCTAGGGCTACAGAGAGAAACCCTGTGTAGACAGAGAGAGAGAGAGAGAGAGAGAGAGAGAGAGAGAGAGAGAGAGAGAGAGAGGAAACAAAAACAAAGAAAAAGGCTTTCTCATTCAAAGCTAAAATTCTACCTTAATAAACTTAGAAAAGCAAAATGAAGCTAACTTATAGCAAGAAGTTAGGAAGTAAGAGTCGGTTGGTATGGTGACACACATCTGAATTCTCAGTACCCTTGAGACTGAAGTGGGAGGATCAAGAGTCTGAGGCCAGCCTGTGATACATAGGGGAACCTTGTCTTAAACAACAACAACAAATCACAAAACTAAGCTAAAACAACAAAAAAATCCCACCTATATTCTGGAGTTATTCCACGTTGTACACCCACATCTGAGGATTCAGAACTAGGACCAACAGATGAGAGAGAACATGCAGTGTTTGTCTTTCTGAGTCTGGTTTCCTTTGCTCAATATAATCTTTTCTAGATTCATCCACTTACCTGCAAATTTCATGATTTCACTTTTCACTAGAGCCGAATAGTATTCCCTAGTGTATATGGGCTACATTTACATTATACATTCATCTGTTGAAGGACACTTAGGTTGTTCCCATTTCCTGGAAATTGTCACTAGGGCAGCCATGAACATTGCTGGGAAAGTGTCTGTGGCATAGGCTGCCAACTCCTTTGGGTAAATGCCAAGGAATTGTATAGCTGGGTTGTATGGTATGTTTATTTTTAGGTTGTTTCTTTTCTTTTCTTTTCTTTTCTTTTTCTTTTTCTTTTCTTTTCTTTTCTTTTCTTTTCTTTTTGTTCTCCATACTGATTTCTAGAGTAGCACCAATTTGCATCCTCACCAACAGTGAGTGAGGGTTCCTTTTTATCCATAACCATGCCAGCATTTGTTGTCAGTTGCCAGAAAAACAACAGGGTCCATGAGGGTGTGTCTTGGGAGGGGAATGGCAGGATACAGGTGAAATGAAGTGAGAAATGGAGGGGGCTCCAACTGGGGAGCGAGAGGTCAATACAGAAGGAACAGGAAGGACAAGAGACAAATAACACCAAGGTTGTCTGATAAAGACTCTAAAATTGTATACAACATGCGCAAGTGTGCACACACACACACACACACAAACACACACACACACACTACTTGAACTGACAATGTTTCCCATAAGAACGGTAGACTAACAAAACCCCCCTACCAAGCATGAGAAACCTCCTTCCAAATAGTTGGTCAGGTGACTCCCTAAAAAATATAAATTACTGATGTAGCCCTTGGTTGTTGAAGACCCTACACAGGAATTATTCGAGCTGGATCTGACTTGAAAGCCTCCTTCCTGTGGTCTAGTTTCCATGGTACCAGAGAACACTATGTAAGCTGCCAAGGGAGGGAAGCTATTAAACAGTCCTACCCAGCTGCAATGCCTATGAACCACAACAATGACAAGCATGTCAGGACATGCATAAAGGTGCAGTAAGTGGCACTCACAAGTTGGTGGTGACCAGTAGCTGTCTAATGGACTCAAGGCCCATTCAACAGGAGGGAAATCATCCCTGGTACTGGAAATCTAGGCAGGTTTCTGAGGCTTATGAGGCTATGGCTGTTAGAATCTACTACTACTACTCTGCTGACACAGCATAATTCCTAACTATATCCTAAATCTCACACTGATACCTACATACAAGTGTAGCTACCACACTGCCTCAAAGAAGCTTCTCCATATAGCAAATGGGGAACATTACAGAAAACCGCAACCAGATACAGTACAGAGATCAACAGATTATGGGGAGCTTAGCCCCAATGGATACATCTATATCGCAAATCTTGCATCTATGGCCCAGGGAAGATCACAGAAGAAGGGCTGAAAAGATTGTAAGAGCAAGAATACCAGCAACTGCTATGAAACTGCCTCTCTTAGAAATGACTGTATAAAAAGACAGCATTTTTGACAAATGGTACTGGTTGAACTGGAGGTCAGCATGTAGAAGAATGCAAATCCATCCATTCTTATCTCCTTGTACAAACCTCAAGTCCAAGTGGATCAAGGACCTCCACATAAAACCAGATATGATTAATCTAATAGAAGAGAAAGTGGGGAAGAGTCTCGAACACATGGGCATAGGAGAAATGTTCATAAACAGGACACTAATGGCTTATGCTCTAAGATCAAGAACTGACAAATGGGACCTCAAAAATTGCAGTTTCTGTAAGGCAAAGGACACTGTCAATAAGACAAAATGGCAACCAACAGATTGGAAAAAGATCTTTATCAATCCTACATCTTATAGAGGGCTAATATCCAAAATATACAAAGAACTCAAGAAATTAGGCTCCAGACAATCAAATAACCCTATTAAAAATGGGGTATAGAGCTCAACAAAAAATTTTCAACTGAGGAATATTGAATGACTAAGAAACACCTGAAGAAATGTTCAACATCCTTAGTCATCAGGGAATTGCAAATCAAAACAACCCTGAGATTCCACCTCACACCAGTCAGAATGGTTAAGATAAAAAACTCAGGTGATAGTAGATGCTGGCACGGATGTGGAGAAAGAGGAACACTCCTGCATTGTTGGTGGAATTGCAAGCTGGTATAACCACTCTGGAAGTCAGTCTGGTGGTTCCTCAGAAAACTGGACATAGTATTACTTGAGGACCCATGTATACCACTCCTGGGCATATACCCAGAAGATGCTCCAACATATAACAAGGACACATGCTCCACTATGTTCATAGCAGCCTTATTTATAATAGCCAGAAGCTGGAAAAAACCTAGATGTCCTTCAACAGAGGAATGTGGTACATTTACACAATGGAGTACTACTCAGCTATTAAAAAGAATGAATCCATGAAATTCTTAGGTAAATGGATGGAACTAGAAAATATCATCCTGAGTGAGGTAACCCAATCACAAAAGAACACACATGATATTTACTCACTGATAAGTGGATATTATCCCCAAAGCTCACAATACCCAAGATATAACTCACAGACCACATGAAGCTCAAGAAGAAGAAAGATCAAAATGTGGGTGCTTCAGTCCTTCTTAGAAAAAGTAAAAAATACTCACAGAAGCAAATACGGAGACAATGTGTGGAACAGAGACTAGAGGAGGGATTATCTGGAGACTGCCCTGCCTGGGTATCTATCCCATGTGCAGTCACCAAAGGGAGACACTGATGTGGATGTCAGGAAGTGCATGCTGACAGGACCCTGATATACATGTCTCCTGAGAGGCTCTGCCAGAACCTGACATATATAGAGGTGAATGTTCACAACTAACCATTGAACTGATGATGGGGTCCCAAATGGAGGAGTTAGAGAGAAGACTGAAGGAGTTGAAGGGGCTTGTGGCCCCATGGGGAAAGTGACAATACCAACCAACCAGAGCTCCCAGGTTCTAAATAGCTAGCCTGAGAACACACATGGAGGGACTCATGGCTCCAGTTCTGTATGTAGTGAAGGATGGCCTTGTCAGGCATCAGTTGGAGAAGAGGTCCTTTAGCAAACTAAAGGAAATTAATGACAGCCTGGAAAGTGAAAATTAGCCTCTCCTAAGGTGAGTACCCCCTTATTGGTTGCCCTATGCAGAGTGGCCAGCCCTGAAACCATATACACACAAACAATGAAACAGACTCAGCAGGTTGAATCTATAGCTATCCCTATCTCTGTCTCTATCATCTATATCTATATCATCTATATCTATACCTATACCTATCATCTATATCTATACCTATCATCTATATCTATCTACATCTAATCTATATCTGATCTATATCTAATCTATATCTAATCTATATCTATCTGTCTCATCTATATCTATATATCGGTGCATACTCATGTATGCATATGTATGTAACAATAATATAGAAATAGGGGTTATCAACTTGAGAATGGGGCAAAGCATGGGAAGGATTAAACGAAGGATAGCTGGAAAGGGCTGGAGGGAAGGAAGGGGGGAGGAGCATGATGTCATCCTGTTTCAATTAAAAACATTAAAAATAAAAAGTTACAATGTGTAAAAAACTAACCACAAAGCTAAGTTAGTAAGATAAAAGGAGCTGGGAAAATAGCAAATATGTAAAGAATAGAATGGTAATTAAGAAACTAGAAAACAAATGTCAATGAAATCAACATCTTAAGTCTTGAAATCTTAGAAAAGATTTCAAAAAGAATTGACCAACCTTTATTGAGCCACTTCTGTGGTGTGTTTTAAAAGTTTTTATGTCCAATTTTCTGGAGAGGGTATTTCTAATCTCTATTCTCTTTAACTTTGCCTCATACCTTTTCCCCATGCACACATGTGCATCTATATACATTTATAGATGTCCCCCCCCCACACACACAGAGAGAGAGAGAGAGAGAGAGAGAGAGAGAGAGAGAGAGAGAGAGAGATCCCTTTCTGCTCTGAATTTATAGGAAATGGGCTTATCATCTTAATAGAGAAAGCAGAACTGATCATAAAGGAATTTCTTTGACTTCAGGCCACCACACTTACCAAACAGTCCTAGTTCATCTCATGAACCTGAGGAACGAGATTGTGAGTTAAAGTTTTGGAAACAAATTGCACAGTTGAGTGAGTGATGGGCAAACCTTTTTGGATAAACTAAAAGAATCTGGACATTTTCTCATTACCAACAACAGAACTAGGATACCTTCTGGCTGCATTTCTTAGCATGCACTTCATGATAAAGTTTCTATTTGTTGGCTGGTAAGAGGTTTCTCTCAATGCCTGAATTTTCAGAATTTTGTTCTTCCCTTGGGCATTTAAACTGGATCCAATTTTTTTCATTTAATATACATTTTAATTAAAATAGAATTATAATACTTTCCCCATTTTCTTTCTGCTCCCAGACCCCCAGGTACCTCAGATTAAACATTTTCAGGTGGTGTTCCCTTGGTTCTGTTTTAAGTGGTACTTGTGAGAAATCTGATTGTGAAGCAGTCTGCATCTTAGTTGTCTCAGAGAGGACCAGGGTGTTGTTGAACAGACTGCTCTTGAAAGCAACGTGGAGTCTGGCTTTTAGAATGGCCTGGCCTAATGTTGAACGACCATCTCAAGGAAGTTGTTATTCATTATTTGCTTATTTCTCTGCATGAGACATATGAGAATCATTAAGGGATGAGAGATTGAGGGAAGGACAAGAAAATTGACATGCTAGTCAGCCCATAGTAATCATTAGGTTGTGTCTTCATATCTTCATATTCCTTCCCTCTCCCCTTTTCCTTCCCCTCCCCCTTTTCTTCTCTGTGCTCCTTCTCTTCTTCTCCTCCCTTCCCCTTCTTTCTGTATGCATGTGCATACACATGCCGGGAGGTCAGAAATCAAGATCAGATGTCTTCCTCTATAATTCCACTGTATGTTTTTGAGAAAAAGATTCTCACTGAAGGTTGGGCTTGCCAGTTTAGCTATAGTGGCCGGCCAGTGCCCTGTCTCTGTCCCCTATGGTTGGATTTCAGACACCTGGCTTTTATGTAGTAACTGGATATCCAAACTCAGGTTCTCATGCCTTTGTGGGAAGCATTTTATCCACTGGGTTATCTCCCTATCCCCCTGTCTTTATTCTTGGAGGGTAAATTTTTGTGTAATACATACATACATACATATACATATATATATGTATGTATTATATTATATAATATATATAATATATATACATGTATGTATGTATTTATGTATGTATGTATGTTGTGGATAGCCTCGGCCTTGTATTTTGATACTAATTCCCCTTTCCTGTGAAGGGCTGCAGAGGAGGTGTGAGTCATTACACAGGTGAATTCTAGTGACCTTAATTGTAAAATAAAGGCCAATGATTGGGCAGAAGAAGGGGAGGTGGAGAAATAAAGGTTGGTGGAAGAGAGCAGAGGAAGAACTGGAGGAAGACAATGGAGGAGGAAGATGACAAAGGAGAGGACGACTGGGAAGCAGGAGGTACAAGGACAAATGCAGGGTCTGGAAAACCCTCAAGTTTTAAGGGTCTCATAACTGGGGAAGAGTAGTGAAGTGATGAATCTGCCCAATCTAGGCGTGCAGAATATATTCATAATTATTGAGTTGTGTTTTCATTGACTGGTCATATTTGGGTTGGAGATTTAAATGTCTCCCACTCACACAACCTCTGCCTGTGTTAGGTTTTATATACATATATTACACCCACACACTCACACATATAAAACGTGTATCTTTATACAAATGTGTGTGCCTTTATCCAAATAACCTGATCCCCCCTCCCGCAATTGTGTTAGCTGCTAAGATACATGTGAACATAAGAGATGTTCTCGAATTTACTGAAGAAAGGGAAGAAGTAAGAGAAAAGAGCTGAGGAAAGAGGAGATGGGGAGAGGGAAGAAAGTGAAAGGAGGGAGTGCTGAGAAAGGAAAAGGAGAAAAGAAAGTGGAAAGAAAGAAAGTGGGGAAAGAGAAGCAAGTTGTGGTTCTTTCAAAAGCTTATTTCCCACATTCTTTTAAGTCTTAATGGTTACTATACTTAATATAAAATATTCCTGGGTTTTAACACAAAAGATATATTAAATAATTTTCAGCCTCTCTTTGGATGCTCTGATTCTCTTGCTCTATAGGCATGGGTGGTAGGGGGGTTGGAAGTTGTGGTGGGAAGAAGATAGGGGAAATATTGCTTTTGTTGCTACCCACAGAATCCCTGAAGTCTTTGAAGACATCTCTTTTCTGGCAGTAGGGGAGGAATTGTCAGTTAAGCCTAGAAGAAATATCATCATTTCGGCTAACACAGGCAAAGGTTGGATGCATCTGTTACTCTAGTGGCCACAGGCTGTTTCCCAGGAAGCACAGTTACTTCATTTCTATTAATCCACAGCTTGCAGGGATAGGTGAAAATAATAAATGATCCCAGAATGTTATGTTAGGTTTTAGCTCATTGACTTAAAAGACTGAGGTATCATTTCCCTGAGATTTTTACAGTCATGAACATCTGCTCCTAGGAGCCTGCAACATCTGCAGCACTTGTAGTCATTCTTTGCAAAGGACCATAAAGTTTATAGAAAAATGAACCCACACAGACACAGAGGCAACCTGGCAGAACTACCTTTCTGGCTAAGAAGTTTGTTGTTTTATTTTTTTTAGCATGAGCTGCTATGCCTAAACTCAAGGACATGTGGAAGAAGCCATGCTAAGATTTCTTCTTTAACCTTCAGTATACACAAATGTGCACCCTAGTGAGATGTGTAGAATCTCTGCTATAAGCTGGGGACTTTCTCTTCTCTATTTCCTTTTTTAACTCTCTCAGTGGCCACTAGCCACTGGTAGTCATTAGCTACATAGAGAGTATCTTAATTACTATACTGTGGCTCTGAAGGACATCATAAACAAGGCAACTTACTAAAAAGCATTTAATTGGGGGCCTGCTTACTGTTTCAGAAAGTGAGTCCATGACCATCATTGTGGGAGCATGGCCGCAAGCAGGCAGGCATGGCACTGGAGCCATAGCTGGGACTTACATCTGATCCCAAAGTTGGAGGCAGAAGCAAGAGACTTCAATTTGGCGTTTTGAAACCTTAAAGCCCATCCCCAATGACACACCTTATCCAACAAGGGCACACCTTCTCGTCCTTCCCAAAACCGTTCCACCAGCTAGGGACCAAGCATTCACACATATGAGCCTATGGGGAAATTCTTATTCAAACAACCACAGATAGACAGGAAGGTTCAGGTGTGCCTACTCAAGTGGGAAGTTTTAAGCACCAAATACAAGTTTCTGAAGTCTGGGTTCACAATTATCCATCAAATAAGAAGAGATGTAAGTAAGGTAAATAGAAGCAGCAGTGTCTTAGATTGGATTAAGAATAGATGACCTCCATTATGGTCTTAGCTCTGAGGTTGTTACATACTTTCTGCTTTCTTAAGGAGAATGGCTGTGGAGGTGAGGATGGGAGAGGGCTATACACATATATGAATGTCTGCAAGGAAAAGTTGTATGATGGGTTTCATAAGAGTGATGGAAACTTCAAAGCCTGGGATCCCTGAGGAGGGAGAATTTGCTTCTTTCTAATAACAAATCAGGGAAACTATAGCTGACATTTTTGGTACTCCACAAAACATTCTTTAGTCTCCTGATTTCAGACCCAGCTGTGGTGGATAGTTCCAGAATCCCACCTCAAGTCACATGTGTGACTTCAGAACTTTCTCTACTTCTGTGGGAAGTGACTTAGTTCACATATAACAGCAGTCTGAAAGTGTGGGGAGCATATTGCCCTCTGGAACAACTGTCAAGCATTGGAAGTGGGAGCTAGTGGCTCAGAACTCTGGCCTACAGTTCTTTGATGGATTGGTAGTTCTGATAGCTATCCTCTAGCTTCTTTGAGATTCCCATGGCTTAGTCTCCCATTGTCTGCAACAATTATCTTAGGAAAGCTTCTTTATATTGGCTTTTCATTGATTGTTGTTTCATGCTCTTTAGTCTGTACTTAGCTTTTTACTCAAGTATTTAGGCTATGTTTTTGTGATAAACTAAATGAAAACAGAACATACTCCTCTTGGAGAGGACCAGAATTCAGTACCCTCTACTCATGTCAGGCAGTTCATAAGCATCTTGAATTCCACCTCTAGGAGAGCTGACGTCATCTTCCAGCCTCTATCTGAGGATATTTGCACTCACATGCCCCCCCCCACACACACACACACGGAGGCGGGGAGGAGATGTGCAGGTGCATAATTTAAAATAAAATAAAGTCTTTTAAAAAAAGAAAGTGCTGTTAACCACTGAGCCATCTTTGTGGCTCACAACATTTGCATATTCATGTTTATTGTGGCACTATTCACAATCACGAAGCTGTGAAGAAACATAGGTGGCTAACATACGAAAACAGATAAGAAATGTGGTGCATATACACAATGGAACTTTTTTCAACCATGAAGAACAGTGAAGTTATCTCATTTGCTAAAAAAAAAAAAAAAAAAAAAAAAAAAAAAGATGTAACTGGAGAGGTCATCATATTAAGCAGATCAAATCAGTCCCTGAAAGAGAAATATTTGTATAATATGATTTGTGGTTTGTAGATTTTATATAGATACATAAAATCATGTATGCATATATGGCATGAAAGTAAAAGGAGAAGAAAGGGGTAATAGAGGGGGAGATTAAAATGAGGATGGAGGTACATGGGGAATATACTCAGTGTTATACTTCCATGCCTTTAAAGTCTCCATACAAGTATATTTTTTAAAGATGTGGGAATGGGGCTGGAAAGATGGCTCAGTTATAAAGAACACATATTGCAGAAGACCTGGGCTCAATTCCTAGCCCGTATTTCTCTGATTCTATTTGTACATGCCTACTTCTCTCCAGGGAGATGTTTGTGGCAGAGTTGTGTGTAACTTTGAGGCTGAGATGGCTAGATATTAGGTACTGAATTTTCCATGCTTTTCCTCTGCCCCTACTAGTACATCCATATTCTCCTGACAACCAAGGGCACTCAGGATGAGAGAGCCTCAAGTTGGATACAACTTGGTTTTCTGTGTTTCTTCTCAGAGAGTTAGGAAACAGGAAACAGGAAATTAAGGAGGCAATGATCTGGATAGAGCTTTGGCAATGACAGACAAGGAAAGCACCAAAGTAGGTAGTCTTGTCAAGGTAAAGCCTTTACGTCAGTGATAGGCCTGTGTGCCTCTCTCTCTCCCTCTCTCTCTCTCTCTCTCTCTCTCTCTCTCTCACACACACACACACACACACACACACACACACACACACACGCGAGCACGCTTCTGTGTGTAACAAACAGACCCACAGAGAGACAGAGACACAGAGAAAAAGAGACAGAGACACAGAGAAAAAGGGAAATAGAAGGGGTGCTATTTGAGAGGGAAGATGGCCAGAAAGAGGGGGCAGTGTACTAGCTAGATTTATGTCAAGTTGACACAAGATAGAGTCATTTGATAGGAGGGAACCTCTGTTAAGAAAATGCCTCATAAGATTGGGCTATAAGCAGGTCTGTTGGGCATTTTCTTAAATGGTGACTAATGGGGGAGGGTCAAGCCCATTGTGGGTGATGCCATCCCTGGGCTGGTGGTCCTGTGTTCAATAAGAAACCAGGCTGAGCAAGCCATGAGGAGAAAGCCAGTAAGTAGCTCCCCGCCATGGCCTCCATCAGCTCCTGCCTCCAGGTTCCTGCCCTGCTTTGACTTCCTGTTCCAAGTTCCTTGATGATGAACTGTGATGTGGACATGTAAGCCAAATATACCCTTTCCTCCCCAGTTTGTTTTGGTCATGGTGTTTAATCAAAGCAATAGACACCCTAACTAAGGCAGGCAGGATGGAGACTAATAAAAGCAAAGTATAATGACAAACATGCATGAAAAATGTCACAGTGAATTTCCTTGCTTTGCATACTGACTTAGAAAATCAATAAAGGCTGTATTTATTGCTGATTTTTTTTTTTACTTACATCTGTTTTATTGTGAATTAGATAACTGCTCCTAAACTTTCAAGATTTGAGGGTTTTTTGTTTTTGTTTTTTTTCTTTTTTTAAATTTTATTTTATATTTTATTTACATTTAAGATGCCATCCCCTTTCCCCATTTCCCCTCCCTAGAACACCCCTGTCCCATGCCCCCCTTTCCTTTTTGCTTTTATACGATTTTTTAAAAATGTTAATCAAAGGATTTATAAGTTTGGTAATGCTCAATCAGAAGTGTAACCCAATACCCAACCTAGATATAGCAACTATCTTTGACTGGTGGAGACATGTGAACATCTGCCTCCATGTCCCCCTCTCTCTTTCTCTCTCTCATCACCTAGCTTCTCCTCTTCTTCATCTTCTCTCCTTACTCCATCTCTTCCTCTCAATACTCCTTCCCACTTAGCTCCTCCTACATATCTCTCTTCCTGTTAAAGTAAAACTTTTCTCTCAAAATACAATTAGAGCATACTTATTCCTAATTGTACCAGTGAGGTACAAGATAGTCCTAATACCCAGTCCATCATTCTGTTGACTAACCAGAACCTCTGTCATCTCTTCTAACTAAAACACTTACTTTTGATCCTGGCTTTTTTTGGCTTTAGAATGAATGTCAGCTGAAAACCATCTACTCAGATCTTTTCTCTCAAAGTAAATAGCCAGGATAGGCTATGAGACTATATGTCTTCAACCCTGACAGAAATCTAGAATGACTGAGTTAACTGAAGTTATGGGAAGCACTAAACATAGCTTCTAAAACTTAGCCAATTTATAGAGACCGCTGAACACCTGAAAAGCCCCATACTACTGAATGTTGGAGCATCAAATCTTCAGCCTTCTGGCCCAGAGTCATCTGACAGACCTTAGTGATGCAGGATTATTAAGGGCTGATTACTCTGTCTAGGCAGATATAATCAGTCGACTATTCTGCATGTGTGTTCTTTTCTGGACAGTAATTTGTCTGTAGATGCAAAGAGGCAGTTCTTGCCTAGTGGCTGTCACCACACAACTGGAGTAACTCTTCTTAAATTCTTCAATTTCTTCTTAAAATCCACGACAGGAAGCAGACAGGTCTCTAATCAGAATGAACATTAATATATAAATATTTGTAGCGTCAATTCTATGGACTTCTGATGTTTTGAAAACCAACTATCCATGTAAGCTAACCTGGACTGTTGTCTGTTCACTCCTCTCAGCTATTTCTAAATAAAATATGGGAAACCTCCTAACAATAAACTCAAAGCCATGAATTTGCTATAGTCCCTTAACTCATAGGTTAACCATCCCAAATCAGTTTAAAAAAGTTAAAGAAGGACTGGGTCTAGGCCTTTTATTTCTAAATGTGTTATACAGGCACTTGAGGGTTTTTTATTCTTGGAGAATTTCATACATGTATACAATGTTAATCATATATACTCCCTACTCCCCCTTTCCAAGTCCCTTGGACCCTCCTAACAGGTCTTCCTCCCAACTTTATGTCATCTTTTAAAAAGTAACCTCCTGAGTCCAGTTCTGCTGTCCATATGCCCATGAGTGTGGAATCATCCACTGGGGCATGAGCACCCTACCCGAGTCTACCACTAGAAACTTTGCTTTTCCTCTCCCTGCATCCATCTGCTTCCAAATGTTTATCAGAACTGTGGCTTCAAGAACCCTCCCCTCCCTGTGCTATTTTAAAATGTTTAGTATATTTATTTTAACTCTTATTCTCATCACAACAGTGGGCATGGTATATTGAGCAATGACGCTAATAATAGTAACAAGGAAATATTGTGCCATCAAGTAAGATTATCAAATCAATCATAAAATATAAATACAATCTAGAAAGCAAAAGGAGAGAAAGAGGTCAAAGTTTATGGTGCAAACATGATGTTTGGAGAGAAAAAGATGAGGTGTACTGAGTTAGATTAGCGCTAGTGCTGCCTTAACTGAAACACATGCAAATGACCATCATGAGAAAAGAAGAGCATAGCTGTAACATCACAATGCTGAGCTAATATAGCATTATTCAGAGCAAGGCCTACCTATGTTCTTATTTCTCTTTTTTTCCAAACTGGTTGCTAATGAAATGAAAAAGCAAAAGCAAAATTTCCTAATGATGGGTTTCATATTAAAGTATAGGAACAAAAGTTATCATTGACTCAGCAGTGTTAGTCTTCCAAAAAGCCACAAGAGTATCCAGATTGCATTTCTAAAACTCCAGAAAAGAGAATTGTGACAAGACATTAGAAATGACCAACCAGGGAAAAGAACCACAAGAAAGAAAACTCTACCATCGACTTTCAGTTTGATTTAATGTGATAAAGTGTTGAACACAGTGTCTAGACCCCATTTCAAGGGCATTTAAGTTTTGTGCAGTTATTACAATTTTCACCATTGCCAGTAGCACAATTTTTCTACAATTTTCCTAAAAATGATATTGGCCTATATTATTATCTCTGAGTCATGATTGATCAGCTATCCTTTCTTTTTTGGACAATCCATTTTTAAGGTAGTAAATGTGCCAACACACATTTTTTTTGCTTTGGTCTTCTTCTTCTTCTTCTTCTTCTTCTTCTTCTTCTTCTTCTTCTTCTTCTTCTTCTTCTTCTTCTTCTTCTTCTTCTTCTTCTTCCCTTTTTTCCTCCTCTTCCTCTTCTTCCTCCTCTCCTCCTCCTCCTCCATCATCATCATCATCATTATTTTACATCCTGACTACAGTTGGTTTTCCTCCCTTCTCTCCTCCAAGTCTCTCCCCACCTCCCCCTGCCCATCCTCATCATTCTTCATCCATTTTCCTTCAGTAAGAGCAGGCCTCCCGTGGATCAACCAAACATGGCATAGCAAGTTGCAGTAAGACTAGGCACCTCCTCTTGTATTAAGGCTAGACAAGGCAACCAAGTATGAGGAAAAGAATCCCAATAGCAGGCAATAGAATTCGAGACAGCCTCTGCTCCCACTGTTAGGAGTCCCACAAGAAGCCCAAGCTACACAACTGGTAATATGTGCAGAGGGCCTAGGTCAGTGCCATGCAGGCTCCCTGGTTGTTGGTTCAGTCTCTGTGAGCCGCTATGAGTCCATGTTAACCAACACACACATTTAATTTGAAAACAAAACAAACAAAAACAAAACCATGCTGCATGATGTTTTCCATTGTCAACTACAGATTAGAAGACAGAATAAAACATGAGAACTTCTTCAATGTCTTTAAATCACACCAGTCTCAGAGACTTCTGGTGTACCATGATTGGAATCCCTGGACCAGCAGATATAAGTATGTGACTTTCCAACCCCATCAGTTCTATGTCCCATGCTAGAATTTTAACTGGCTTGATTTTGTACATGTCTAAGTAACCACAGCTGTTGTGAGTTCATGTATGCAACAGCCATGTTATGTTCAGAGGACAGCACTGCCCAGCACTTTTCCTCAGCCTTTGCTTTTTACAGTATTTCTGCCCCATCTTCTGCAATGTTCCCTGAGCCTTAAGGGAGAGGAGAGTTGATATAGATGTCCAGTCTTCAGCTGGACACTCTCAGTAACTTACTCTTATCACTTTGAACAGTACGGAATCTCTATGGTAACCTCTACCCATTGTGGTAAGTAACTTCTTCGATCAAGACAAGCACAAATCTGTGAATATAAGCATAATCATTAGCTGGACTGTGGTGGTGCATGCCTTTAATCCCAGCACATGGGAGGCAGAGACAGGGGGATCTCTGAGTTCAAGCCTAGCCTGGTCTACTGAGAGAGTTCCAGGATAGCCAGGGCTATACAGAAAAACCTTGTCTAAAAAACAAAAACAAAAAAGCGTAAGCATCAGAAAACAGTTTGACAACATAATAATTCAGTTAAACGGTATCAACGAGTTCTCCCCTTTTGCCTAGGACTTCCCCAGTCTTGAGTTTTGACAATGTTTGCAGTACCAGGAATGAAATACCTCCTGTGGACTGGACCTCAAATCCAATGAAGAGAGCTGTCAGGTCCCCTCAGAAAGTGCCATTATTGTACCAATAGGCATGCCATGTCTGTCGGTTGCTATTGCAGCATGCAAGCTGCTGTGCTGGGTATGGCTATTGATGGCTTTTCTCCTTCATCAGTCTTCAAAGCACCTTATGACACCATGAAAGCTAGCTAGCAGGGATAGAGTTTCCCCAGTCAGTGCAAGGGTGCCTTATGTAATTGAAGTGTATGTGTGTGGTATCTACAATGAGAAGCCAATGGCAATAGCCTATATTGTTTTGGTGCCTCTGGGGCCTCTTCCTAATGAGGAATTTGTAGGATGGTATCTTGTGACTGCCACTGAGATTTTTGTTTAATAACCCAGGTCTTCAGGGAGCAATGTTGCTCACCCATGTAGGAGTTTAAGCTCCCCCCACTTTTCTTTTAATCATGAGGGAGGTTTTGTTGTTGTTGTTTTGTTTTGTTTTGCTTTGTTTGAGACATGGTCTCTTTATGCAGCCTTGGCTATCCTGGAACTAGCTCTGTAGACCAGGCGGCTGCAAACTCAGAGATCTACCTACCTTTGCCTCCCAAGTGCTGGGATTAAAGGTGTGTGTCACCACTACCTGGCCTTAATTGTGTTTTAATTGGCTTACAAACTAGTGGCATTTAATAACCTTTCTTCATTAGTCTTAATTTTGGTTATTTCTCCTCATATCCCTCCTTTCTTCTACCCTCTTGTTTCCATCAGAATTTGAATCTTAAAAACCTAGTTAATTCTTCAAGCACATTTTCAAAATGGTTTCTTTATAAAAAAATGATTGCACTTATTTAATTGTGTGTACAAATGTGTATGTGCGGGTAAACACATTCTTGGTGTACATGTGGAAGTCCAATTTTCAGGAATCGTTCCCTCCTTCTACCGTGTGGGACTTGGAGGTGGGACTTGGAGACTAAACTCAAGTCAGCGGGCTTGGTAGCAAATGCTTTTACTTGCTGGGTTGTCTCATCAGCCCCCAAACAGTTTGATTGTTCATGGAGAATGATGATAATGGTACTAACAATGATGATGGTGGTGGTGGTGATGATGATGATGTCTGACCCTTGAGATATTGATCCTTTGCTCTGAATTTGGCACTTCTTTCTTTCTCTCATGCACCACTGAGATACTAACAAAAACAAAGATGCTGTCACCCCACTGATTCATTTTGTGTGGACATAGGTTCTTCCAATAAAACCAGGAAAATCTTTTAGGAAGTTTTCTTGGAGGAAGGTTTAGGTAGATTTGACTCCCTTTTACTCTGGGAGTGATTTGAAAGATATCTGTCTGGGATAGTGGTTTGAATGGGACATGCTTCTAAAAGAGACTTAGTAACGTAGAACTGCTCCTTAGGATAATGAATCATCTGTGGCATCTCACAGTTGTGACACTGCTACCAGTAACCTGGCTTTTTGTATCATTAGTTATCTTGGCCATGTCTCTTCCCACCACAGTTCCAGACGCTTTAAGACTATTTCAGTCTCAGAAAGTGACAGCTTTCTGGTACCTCCCTGACCCCAGCTGCCTGATTGTCTGGGTCTTTGCTCATAGCCTGTGGCCACACCAGCAAACACTCAGCCAACAACTCCTCTAGTATTGGCTCCTCCCTTACTCCTGCCTGTTTCTTCAAGTGCCCTTGACCCTGACGCCTAGATTAAGGGCAGCTGTATTTCTTCAGCCATGCTTCATGGTGGCCTTGGACTGCTTCCAGCTCCCATCCAGCTCCCGGAGGCCCTGGAATGGAGAGAAAGAGAAAGAGCGTGCTTTGACCTAGACCTGGCTCACCTCACACCATAACTAACAAGCTTATTATAGCATGCAATAAACTTCAAACCAGCTTGACTCAGATTCTTAAAGGGACAGTTCTAACCAAGCAACCAGCAAGGATAGTGTTAATTTTAACATGCATCTCCCTAGCATGGGAAAGGGAGAAATGTGTCTTCAGTATCCTACAGCATTCACTTGAGGTCTTTCAAGGGATGTGAGATTCCTTCTAATATCTGAATTAAAGTGTCACAGTTAAAGTTTGTATGTTTTTCTTAAGTACTTGCTTAAAGAGCTGAATTTAAGAGTAATATCAAGACTGAAATATTGACCATTCTTACAATGGGAACGTGGTTGATAATGATGGTGGTGGTAATGCTAGCAATGATGATAGTAACAGTAAAGAGTATTAGTGAGTACCTCTTAACATGCTTGGGCTCGTTTAAAAAGAAATGAAGCACTAGCTTACATTTGCCCTGCAATGCATTTATTATCCTGTGTTATATGTAAGGAAACAGAAAGGTGAAACGATTTTTTAAATTTGAGAAAGTACAACAATGGGCAGACAGCTTTAGAATCCAGAGCATGCATGTGTATTGTTCGCTCTGTTATTAGGTTTTATCTCAGTGTGTGGAAGACAGAGATTCCTCCCTCTACCTTAATTCGTATGGGAGAAACGATGGCAGAATTTTCTTTGATAATTGAAAAATGCCACTGGAATCCATTTATTTATTCTTTTTAACTATAGCAGTCTGTGTCAATTCTTCAAAGAAGAACAATTAAAATAATCTAGAATACAAATTCAAGCATAATTTTCCTACTCAGGGATAACCATTGTAAAAGTGTAAATATTTTATTTAGTATTTTTAACATAGAACATTTCATTAATAATAAATATGACTTTAGAAAGCACAGAAAATGAAAAAAGAAATGAATGTCATTTCCAATTCTACTCATTATTGAATTTCCATGGCCTCTTTGTGTATATTTGTGTGTATGTCATATTGCCTTATAATCTGAGCTTTCTATTTAATTTTTTAATAAATGCCTTTCATCTGAAAGCATACCCTTTCATGATGTCTGTTAGTTTTCTATTTCAATGTAGCAAATTAATAAAAGAAATCAGTGGTTTAAAACAACACACATTCATTATCTCACAGTTTCCATAGGTCAGGTGGGTTTAGGAACAGTTAATTCTCTGCTCAGCTCCCACTCACACTTTAAAAAAGGAAATTATTATACAGGCAGGAACATAGAATAACTCTAAGATCTGTTTTGCACATATTATTTAAAACTGAAATATGCTATTTTGGCTTTAAAAGTCATGTTATTACTTCTCTAGTGAATCCCTTGTATTTGAACCTTAGCCTTCCCATGTTTTTATATTTATTAATGAAATAGCCATGATGACTGCATTAGTAAGCTTTCTGCTGATATGACAAAATACTTAAGAAAAATCTTATAAATATTAAACGTTATTTTTGGCTCACCTTTTGGACTCTTGTCCATGATCAGTTGTCCATGGAGGTTTAGGCCTGTGGTAAGGCAGGAATTTCTGTCAGAGCAAAATTACTTACTTCAGGAAATAGAGAGGAAGGGGTTGGAATCTCACAATCCCTTTCAAGTGAGCTCAATCGTGACTTAAGAAGTTCCACTAAGCCCCACTTCCCAAAGGTCTCACCACCTCCCAACAGTGCTGGGTGTCTGGTCCCTCAGTGATGGACCTGACCAACAGGTAGTGGGATGCTGAAACCCTAGGGATAAGGCCTTTACCATCACATGGGCATGTGTTAGACATTCACCATTTAGACCATAGCTGCCACTCTTGTCATTTAATCTTCTCACAGGCCCTTGAGTGAGTACTTCATTTTCATGAAGATAAGAAGCAGTTGTTGAGCCAAAAACTTCAGGCATTTTAAAGGCAAGTAGCAGCAATGGTATATTGGACACAGGAAGTGTTTTAACTTCAGTTAATTAATTTATCAATTAAAATCAGTTAATAATTGCCAAGTGCTTGAAGGATATATATATATATATATATATATATATATATATATATATGTTACATTATATTGGTATAAATTTATTTCTATACAAATACAAATAATACATGAATGACTATTACATATAGTATTTTATATAGTAGGTAAAATGAATGAAAATAAAAGTAAGTTGGGAGCTGGAGAGAGCCTTGGTGGTTCAGAGCTCTTGAAGAGGATCCAGGTTTAGTTCCCGTCATCCATGTGGCAGCTCATGATTGTCTGTAACTTCAGTTCCAGCAAATATGATGCCCTCTTCTGGCTTCCTCGGGCACCAGGCACACATATGGTACACAGACATACCTGCAGGCAAAACATACATGTAAAATAAAAATTAAAGTAAGTTGTTTTATCCTTCCAACAAACCTGTGAGGTAACTGCAAACACTCTTTTCAGTTTATAGAAATTGAGGCCAGAGGTTAAGGAGGAATTAAACAGGAAGATGGGGGTCAGGTACTAGCCCTTCCTCTCGTCAAGCAAATGGCTATCAGCAAGTTATGGTTCCTGTCTGAGTTTACTGTCTTCTCTTCCACCACTTTGCTCACATCAATGTTAGTCTTAGAAATGGTTAGAGCAGTGATTCTGCACAGCAGTGATTGGCTGTGCAACAGAATCACTTTGGGAGCTTCAGAGATAAGAGATGCCTGGATCCTAGCTCTGGATATTTGTGATATAATTGCTTTGTGCTGTGGGATTGGGCATCAGAAAGATTTAGGGCTCCCGTGGGGAGTCTAATGCCTAGCCCAAGAGAGCCCCACAACCAGAACTGCCCACATGTGTGAGGGATTATTTGCACATAGAGCTGAGGAAGCAGCCATTTGGTTGTTGCTGTCTGTTCTTAGCTGTCAGGAAGTGGCCTGCTAGGTGCAGGCTGAAATTAAAACCTTGCCTTCAACTCCAGAGTCAACTAATATGTTGATAACATGCAAAGTTAGTTTTGGAAATCATAAATTACCTGCTGTTTTGCCCTCGTATGTGGGTCCCTGGGCAGCTGCAATAGCAGCAGCAGCAGCAGCAGCAGCAGCAGCAGCAGCAGCAGCAGCAGCAGCAGCACAGGGTCCCTTTGGAAAGCAGTCCTGTTGCTGCTGCTGCTGCTGCTGCTGCTCCTGCTGCTGCTGCTTGCTTTCCCCACATCAGAGCTTCAGCATCCTGCTGCCTGTCGGTCAGCTTCACCACTGAGGCTGAGGGACCAGACACCTGGCTGCCTGCCACTGGAGCTGGGTAGCAGATTTGTTGAGGTGTCTTTGGGGCCAGTCCAGCCTTTCCAGTTCACCATGACGGCTGGGGATGAATTTTTCTAGGCAGCTAAACGCAGCTCAAAATGAATGTGATCAATCAATGGAATGAAAGTGTCAGTCAGGTTCCCCCAGAATGACTGAAAAAGCCAACACCAACTTCAGTCTTTCCACTGCATCTGGTGAACTGGGAAAAGAATGTGTGTTTGCCATTTTCCTGAGTTCAGACACTATCTATAGGTCAGACACTGCCAATTGATTATGAGGAAAATGGTGATTTAGAGAAAGATCTTTGCAAAGGCAAGGAAGAAATGCACAAAATGATGATGTCATGCTCCATGTGTACATATGTAATCTCACTGAATCTGAGCATGACACCAGCACAGGAATTAAGTGTGGTCATTGCCCCTTTACAGATGAGGACATTGAGGCAGAGTCCTTGTGAGGTCACATACCCACCCAGCAAACCACAATGTCCACATGGCCATTCAGCCTACAAAGTATTTGGTCTTTGCACACCATTCCCGCTTCTTAAATTGGGAAGAGAAAGTTTGATACCAGTAACTAATTTTATGTTAGTTCCCTTTCTTCTCATGAGGATCATTACCTTCATGGCCTGCATTGGCACAATTGTGAAACATTGAGGGTTACTTTTTGTAATGGCCCATCTTCCTCCCACTGAATTAATTCAGTAATATTAAGGCTATAACAGTCCCCCTCCCCAACTCTCAGAAGCCTAACATAACAGACATTTCTTTCTTGGTCACACGAAGTTCATGTGGCTATACAGGGACAAGTGTTTCATCGTGCAGGGGCCTGGGCTCTTTCTACCCAGTGCCCAACCTTCTAGAATTTCAGAGGAGATTTCACAGCCTATATCCTCCCTTCTATTCAGATCTTGGTAAGCACATCTCAGTGATACGAACACCTACAATAAGGCAGGCTGGGGACTATGGGCAAAGGAAGACAAGAATGAATTTTGCTGAGCATATATTAGTTGTGCCCACAACTATACATGCCCATAAAGTCTCTTCATTTCTGAGGCCTCACTTTCTTGACCCTATCCACATCCTTTCCAGAAAGCTACTTTGTGCTTTGTTTCTGTTCTCTGATTGGAAATGATCTACAGAATTTTTATTTATCGTGTCATGGCTGTGACAGGACCATCTGGCATACCTGGACATTCTCATGGAACCATCTTCCACTCTAGGGGCACTGGAGTCATACATTGTGGGCCTCTCAAAAGGTATCTGTCTTTTCTTATGTCAGCCCTTCAAAACAGGGAGTTGGCAATGGGAAGGTGACTGACCTTTGGCTTGGCTCTTCATTTGGCTAATGATGACGAATGTCTTTGTCTTTGCAGAAAGACTAGGCTGTTTTGTCTGCAGTCTGTCCCCCTCAGTGCATTTCCTGTTTCATCAGCTCTGGTTCAGGCCCCAGAGAGATGGGTTTTACAGTGGCGGACATTGAGAGTCTTCACAGCTGTCAGGGCTGCCTAATGAGCCTGCCAAGCCCCTTCCCGTTTATTGCTGGAATAAAATGAAATTTGCATTCTGATTTAAAAGTGGAATCTGTTGTGATGGTGCAAAGGGATCTCTTAGAAGATATTTAGACTCTCATCTGGTGAGCATTTGTTTCTTAGCACTTTCTGGATTCCATGATGAAAAAGACTTAGGTTCCCAAGCCTTCTGTGGATGCCATGCTCAGATCTTTGGCTAGTGTCACTGGGGATGAGGTTGTTCTCTGTCTCTGGATAAGGTCTTTGTGACCATCTCAGTATGCTCACATCTTTCTTGGGCTCTTGATGTATCTGAAACCTTGTGGTGTTTGGGGGGCCTACTAAAGGTAGCAATGTCATCCTGAGATGGGCTTGTAGAAGGTCCTCTGGCCCTTAACCCATATGTCCCTGCAGGAACTAAAGGCAGCTTGGAAAGGCCAGAGACTTCTCTGCTTGGTCCCACTGTGCCTCTCAATTGAGTTCAAGCTGGTTGGTTCAGATTTGTTGGAGTTTCTCATTCTCCATGTAGCTTGCATTCAACCCAGAAAGGGGAGATGTGACATATAAATACTATTGCTTCTTTAGCCCATCCTCTTCTGCCATCCATAGGTTCTCAGGCAAAAGGGGCTGGGATTTTCTTCTTCTCCTTCTCCCTGGCTCCATGACTATAATTTTGTTGGATGATGAGAAATGGGTACTTAGATTTCCACTCAGGAGTGCACTGCCAACTGTGGCGGATCGGAGGATTTCAGGATAGAAGTTGGAGACGGGAATTATTTTTCAGAGACAGGTTGTGCAGATCTTAGATAAGAACTAAAATCCCTTAAAATAGGTACATCCACAGAGAAATATCATGGTTTGTGTTGGTAGATACACTAAGTATATGTCAGCAATTCCCAGCCTGTGGGTCATGACCCTTTTGGCAAACCGCTAGCTCCAAAAATATTTGCATTACAACTCATAAAAGTAGCAAAATTAGTTATGATATAGTAACAAAACTAATTTTATGGTTGGGGTCAGCACAACATGAGGAACTGAATTAAAGGGTTACAGCATTAGGAAGGCTGAGAACCACTACTCTAAGTGGAAAAACTAAGCAAGGTGAAACACTCAAGAACAAATTCTAAAAATGTAATATTCTGAAATGGTGAATGGGCCCATTTTGCACAGTTATATACTTAACTCTGAGGCTTTGTCTAACCATATAACCCTTGTTCATTTATATGATAGATGGCTTTCCTTCCCAGATAATCTTTCATTCTTCCAGACTCCTGACTGAACTGTTCCATTCTGTCAAAACAAAAAGACAAAAAGAAGAAAAGCATAGAAGAAAAAGCAGAACTGAAATGTCATTGCTTTCCACCATGATGATGTAACAGGGGTGACACTAAATAATGGCTCTTTTGGGGAGGTAGAGGATGAAGGGGAACAGAAGAGTCAGATGGACTTTATCTGGAAGGGGATTGGTTGCCAAGGCCATTAAAAAGTTCCAGTGACTTCCCAGTCCCCTTTGTCCTTAAGGCCAGAGAGGCAACTCCCTGCCTGATATGTTGATTTCCATATGGTTTAGTACACAGTTGGCTTCCTGTTCAGTCTTTCTTTGAGTTGGTTTGGATACTCCAAAGCCAAATACCCTCTGAAAATGACTCTGCTCACATGTCAATGATACAGCATCTCAATATGAAATGAGAAGAAGACAAAAAAATGAGATGTAGATTTATTGCTTACTAGCTACATGACCTTTAATAGCAAGACTATATTTTCCAAAGGTAGTTACAATAGTATCTTCCATTTTACATATTCATCTAGAACCTTACATGTACACTCTCAGAAGGTAGAATACACATCTTCTCTTCTTAGATCTGGCTGGGTCTATTTGTGACTATTTCTGTAAATAGAATTGGGGAGAAAGTAATGCTATATGTCTTCTGAAGGTAGCTGATAACAAGACAAGGCAAATTCTGCTTGGTTCTTTTGCAATATTTACTAAGAGGTTACAGCTTCATGCTGTGAAGAAGCTTGGGTAGCCCTTTAGAGTAGCTCAAACAGAGGAACCAAGACCACTGGAGCACGTCCTGCTGAGCTCTCAGGCATTAGCTGACAATAACCACATGAGTAGAGCATCTTGGAGGTAAAATGTTTAGCCCCTGGTGGAGCCAAATGACCCTACTAAGAGTTGGGGTTCATTCATCTGAGCTGAGTCCTTGAATTGGAGACTTGGGAACTACAATAAGCTATTGTTAAAGTCACTAAGTTTTGTTTTAGTGAATAATAATGAGTCCCACATTCCAGAATATACTCTTGAGCACTGGCTCTCAACCTTCCCAATGCTGAGATTCTTTAACACAGTTCCTCATGTTGTGGTGACTCTCAATCATAAAATTATTTTTGTTGCTACTTCATAACTGTAATTTTGCTACTTCATGCTAAATTGTAAACACCTGTGTTTTCCAATAGTCTTAGGTGACCCCTGTGCAAAGGTCATTCAACCCCAAAGGGGTTGCAACCCACAGGTTGAGAACCACTCCTCTGTAGGAATAAAGTCACTGGTGTATATGTAAGTATATTACAAGGATGACTTTGTGCCTTTTGCTGTATCAACTAGAAGCATATTAATTATCATAGAATAGGTTTATGATTTACTGTTAAAGCAGAAAAAATGAGTTGCCAAATACTTTATAATGTGAACCATTTTTTTTAAAAAATAAAGAACATGAATCAGCCCTTTCTACACTTGTGTGTGCATGTTTATCAGAGCCTGGGAAATTATGTGGGAAGATAGACTCCACGCTGATAACACTGGATAACTTAGCAAGATGGAAGAGGAATAGATAGGGGTCAAACTTTATATGACAGTTGTCATATAAAGGAGGCTCTTAGGTGTCAATAGCAAGTTTGAACATATTTGGATGGTTTCACTTGGTACAGTGAGCATATCTTTGAAATAAAAGTAATGCCATAGAGGAAAGGAAAATCTTACTAAATTGAAGAAAAAATGGTGCTGTGACCTCACAGCTCCTGGGACTGACCTGATTGGGCTGTTGAGGCAATGAAGAAAAGACAAACACATGGACAGAAGCTGGGATGGGTGAGCTGGGCTCTCATATGGAGAAGTCACAGCAAACTGGAAGCTCGGCATGTTTATTATAGACAATTGAGCAGAGAGGCAGGCTATTGCAGACAGATAAACAAGAAGGGGGGCCTTATACACAAGCTGAACAAGGAGGTAGTATGAACTGATCTCAGCAGGATTGTTTCTTCAGGGGAGAAGGCTTCAGCCCATAAACATAGTGGGTGTGGAGTGGAGCAGACTATGGTGAACACTTTTTGCCCACACTGTCAGCATGCACACTTGGACCCTAGGAAGGCTTTGCCATCTCTCTGAGCCTCACTCAAGGAAGGCTGTGCCACTCTCATGGGGCTAAGTCACTGGGGTTCTTAACATGGCCATGCCCATGCTCCTGTCAACAATACACATTCACCCAGAACCTCACTTGCTCCCTACAGAAAGGTCATGCAACTCAGAGTTTGACAGATGAAGAGAGTTGAATGCATACTATTTAGTTGAACTATTGAACTCCTATTCAATTTTTCTTGCCTCAAACTCTCCTGACTTCATTTAAGGCTGTATATGATTCCTAGGTCTTTCTTACTGCTTTTGTACCATACAGCCTACTCTGGTATGATTAGAAGACACCAAGAACCTCCATTCCT
This sequence comes from Arvicanthis niloticus, assembly GCF_011762505.2. NCBI lineage: Eukaryota > Metazoa > Chordata > Mammalia > Rodentia > Muridae > Arvicanthis > Arvicanthis niloticus. Next base: position 26,204,252 of record NC_047679.1, read on the forward strand.
GTGTCTTGCTCCATTACAGGGGAAATAAGGAGTCTTTGGTCTTCAGTATGGTCATCTCCTATTAAGGCTCTAAGAAATTTGTGAATGAGTTGGTTGGAGAAAAATTGACAGCTTATGCTATGGTGAGTTGAAAGTTACCCCTGTTCCTTCTATTTACATGCTTGCATGTTTGTGTATCTGATCTGGCCACGTATGTGACTAAACTCAGGACAATGGCAATCATGACTCAAGATGAGACATGAAAAGTACGTGCATTGAGGAGGCTTAGTGCTCTAGTACCCCTTCATTCTGTGAAGCTTGGGATAACAGGCTGGCAGATGGGAAAAGAAGTGGAAGAGAATTGAGGTGCCTCTGTAGACTTCAAGCCAGCCTCTCTCTGATTGACTGGCTACTACTGATGCACAAGCAAACCCACCAATCAGTTGAACTGGATGAGCATCAGAAAACACTAGCGAGCTGAATCCAAGACAGATTGCCATCCCCATGAATCAGGTGCCCAATATTTGCTTATCTGAAGGTAGCTTTGTATAAAGTATACTGGGCATAATTGGTGCCTAACATATGTGAGTTTCTCTCTTCCTCTTTCCCTTGCCTTGAAATCACAAACTCTTTCTTAAACTGCCATATATGTATATGTGCATGTATATGTATGTGCATATATCTCTATCTCTATCTCTATCTCTATCTCTATCTCTATCTCTCTGTCTATCTATCTATCTATCTATCTGTCTGTCTGTCTATCTATTTCCATTTGGAAAAGCTACAAATTAAACCAAGTCTCCTGTTCCTTTTTTCATGCAACACCTCTCTGACCAGCACATTTCACACTGAGCCTGAACTGGTTCTTTCTATTTGTGGCCAAGCATATTTTCCAAAAAACCGATTATGCCATTTCTAATTCCATGTGGTCCTTCAGAACTTAACCACAGCTTCACCAAAAGGTGTTTACCTTGTTTCCTTGAGAACATTAAATTAGCCTATGTGACAGTCTTATTAGTGTACAATATTAGTTTTGACTACTATTTTGCTTCAGTTGGTGATAGGAGTACCTTTGGCTTGGATAGTGCTTGTATTCCCTTACCCCATCACAAGGACAGGTTTTGTTACTGTCATATAAGAAGTTTGGTTATTCTATGGCTGCCATTTAGAGATACCCTGTGGAGAGAAAACATGAAGATACTGAGGACCCCTGGTTGCTTTTCTGGAGCTGTTCATATCTTCCCAGCTGGGATGCAAGACCTGTGAAATATCAAGGCAGCCAAAAGACTTCAGCCCTGTCCTCTATCTAATTTCATCCAGACAAGTCACTAGGACACAACCTTTCATTAGGAAGCAACAGGACATTTTCCATCGCAATATCAGATTAACATGTGAATTAGACCTAGCAGGCTACATCCTAAGTCGTAGCTATATATGTGTGTGTGTCTTGTGTGTCTCTGTGTGTGTGTACATGCCACAGTATATGTGTATGGAGGTGAGAGGACACCTTGTGGGAGTAGGCCATCCCTTTCTATCCTGTGAGTCTTGGGGATCAAACTGAGTTTGTCAGGCCTGGCAGCAGAATCTTTTACTGCCTGAGCCACATCACCAGCTCTTACCTGTTTTTTTAAAGGCAGGATATTATTCAGTTTTTTTGTAATAGCAAGATTTTACCAATCCAGACTGACCTTGGACTTGTGGCAACTTTTTCTTTCTTCTTTCTTTCACCCTTCTCTCTATTTCTCCCTCCCTTCCATCATTTTTTCCTCCCTTCTTCCTTTTGTGTTGCCAGGGATAGAGCCCAGGGCTTCATGCATGCAAGGGAAATACTTTACCACTGAGCAGAAATTTGAGCCCTGTGCCGCTCCTTGATAATTATTTCCAAACAAATATTTTCAAGTAAATGTCTAAGAAAAATCACATCAAGCAGTAGATGATTTATAAGCAAATGTGGATGTCTGGGGACATTATTATGAAATTTTGAGTTAAAGATATTCAAAGTAGAGTCTGCCTTTAGAAATGTACTATGGAATATTTCACAAAATTGTGAGATTGAGAATTGTGAATCATACTCCTGCACCGGCAATGGGCAAAAAGACACCTTGTTGTTGGTGTTCTTATATCAGTGAGGGGCAGAGCAGATGGCAGTCCTTTGTTTATCCTAGCTTGATGTCTGGCTTGGTGGCCAAAGCTGTCTTATGCCTAGGACTCATAAAATTCAAATCAAATCTAGCATGGGAAGAGAAAGACAGAGACCTTCGAACCAGCATGCCACTCACAGACCTGCCCTCCAGTGTACAGTACAGGTAGGCCTATATAGACACCCACCTACTGCCATGCCATGCAGCATGGATGGAGGGTATCACCCACGGGACCTCTAGCCTATGGCCAGCCTGTATCAGGAGCCACCACAATGTAGGAGTATGTGGTGGTCAGATGGGAGAGAAAGAGAATAGAGCAGCTTGAACATTTTGAAGAGAGATGGAACTGGAGACTTGAGGGTGGAGAAGAGTAGCTTGTTGTGAGTGGTAAGCCCCACAATTTGAGGCCCTGGTGAGGTCCCAGCCAGTATTGCCACTGAGGGCTTATATGTGAGTCTATGGCTATGTAGTGACAGGAGTTGGTGTCGATGTCCCCTCATATTACCCCTAGAGAACATTGGAATGTCCCTGTCCAGGGACTGCCAGAACTAGCCCTGCCCCAGCTTACCCTGGTAGTGCAGATAAGGGAGAGCTGACCAGCTCAGCTACCACCCAGATGCAAATCCAAGGCTCTCAATTGGCTCACCCCAAATGTATATCATTTGCGAACGATCAAGATGCAAAAAACATCCAGTCCTGCTGGTCCAAAGCTGCAGGATCTCTGACTCAGGGCAACAACAGGATAACTGGGAGGAGTCCTGATGACGATCCAATAGTGATGGTGTTATAGAAGTCAGAGACCTCAGACCAGACCAATGACTCACTGTAATGAACATTTGCAAGTAAAGATGTGTGGACAGAGGGATATACTGTGGGACACACTGTGACACGCTACAGCTTCCATAATTAGATGTTTTCTATGCTTTGATTTTCTTGTTTGTTGTTTTGTGTGTTTGGGGTTTTTTTTTAGGGGGAAGAGGTTGCAAGGTCAAAGTGTGGATATGAGGAAACAGGGAGATGAATGGGACTGGGTGCATGATGTGAAACTCAAAGAATCAATAAAACGTTTTTTTTTTTAAATAAAAATAAAAAAGAATTGTGAATCACAGTGCTCTATTCTACATGCAGTTTGATGCATTAGCTGCTTTTAAAACTGTGAGAAAAAACTTGTCCACCTTTTAGTTACCAACAAAACCCCTGTAAAACGTGAGGCAATTATGCCCCATCCATCCAGCTATACCCCTTAAATATATACAATTATAATTTACCACTTAAAAATACAACAAAACTTTAAAAAGTCCTCAATGAAAATTTTAGAGCCAGCAAGCACTTAAACAGTAAAGCAATGCCAATGACCTAAAGTTCATTAGACACATGGATGAAATAACAAAATTTGGTTTTAAGCCAGCATATGTGTTGTAAAAAATGCTTTTCCTCTAAAATAATTCCAGAATTTGGCCTTCTATCCTCCTTCCTGCATCTGGAGTGAGCTTAAAAGGTGGATATTGCATAGGTCCCATGCTTCATTTGAAATCCTCTAGGGGTTTCTTACTGCACCTGACCCACTCCTCTGTCTCCCTGTGGTCCCTCTGTCTCTCACTGAGCTCAGGCCTTCATTTGGTGTCTTTTAAAAATGTGTCTACTTTTACAGCCTATCACTTGTAGTTTCTCAAGTTTTCACCTAACGGCTTCTTCCCTTCCTTTGGATCCCAGCAAAGACATCACTATTTCTGAGATGTTCTCCCTGTTTTCTCAGTTTTTCCTTGTCTATCACCTTACCCTCTTTGTTTCCCAAATGGAGCATGTCACAGTGTGACTTATCTTGGTCAGTTGTTTGGTATCTTCTTTACTTTGCATCTCTTCCTAGATCACATACTCTCCCCTGCATTTGTTTTTAGTATATAATGATCTGCTCTAAAATCATCACTTATTTAATTATTCATGACTTTGTGAGTTGGCCATATGATCTGGGCTCCACTGAATAATTGTTGACTGATGTGTCGGAACTGTGCATACATGTGCTATCAGCTTGGACCAGTTGAGACTGGCTGACTTATAATGGCCTCTGTGGAGACGTCTGGATCACAGGAGGCTTCTTTGCATGTTTTTCCGCCCTATAGTAGATTTACCGAGACATAATCACATGGTAGCTATTGTGTTCCAAGAGCTTGGGCTCTAAGCAAGGAATTGAAGCATCACTTCTGTTTCATGCCTTTGGTCTAACAAGTCAAAGACCAGCCAAAGTTTAAGGGTACAGAAATAGACTCCATCCCACCACTGGAGGGGTTACAGGATGTTGGTGGCAACCATTGCACGTTAACACTGTCTCACCAGATCGTAACTCCATGGGAACAAGGCCTTGCTCCTGCTCCATGGACTGGTGTTTGTAAAGTACTACTCCTAAGCCCAGGACTGGGCTATATTCTGGTCAATCCCATATCCAATTCTCACTTTGGTTTAAGTTATTCAAGATGTGGCAATTCTGCCTTTCCCATTAACCTCCTCTGGAATGCAACCACCAACTGAGAAACTGTCGCTTTAGAGAAAAATTACCCAAGCTGGAATGGCAGCAGGGGAAGGGGTAATATGAGAAACTTCAAATTAAAGAGTGAAGCCGAAAAGCTGTCAAGCCCTGTAAGATAAAAATCTCCTCGAAAGGGCACATCTGCCAAGACTACATTTTCATAGGCAGTCCTGACTGGAAACGAGGTCAGCACAGCACTCCTGTCCCCCCCCATTCAGGCCTGGGGAGACAGTGGAGGGATTTTGACGAGGACTAAATTGGATCCCAAAAAGCTGGGTCTCTACATCCTATCCTTAAAAGAAGATAAGGAAAAGAACCCTGTTAAGATGGCGAATGATTTTGGCAAGAACAGCCTCATGCCTTCTGTGGACTTGGATTAGGCACTAGGAAGTGTTTCCTCTCCTCTAACCTTGACTGCTTCAAAGTCTACTCCACTGAGATTTACTCCATGTTTCAGAAGCAAGTTACTAATTTAGCCAGTGCTTCAACAAGCATTTAAAGTCAGTCTGCTATATTTTCAGATTTTCAGTGTTGTGCTAGACAGCTTAGGGACAGGGAAAAAAAGGTAGGCTCTGTTTCAGAGAGCTTCTAAGGGACATACTGTACCCAAGGGGGCCAACAGCAAATGCTGCCTGCTGGCAATGTCTTTCACAGCTGCAGCCATGCAGCCATGCATCTTTTCTTGAGAGAGGATTTGAAGAGTACCGCTCCATGCCTATCACAACTAATCCTTATTGAGCAAGTCAAACACAGAGGCATTTTGCTCAGGGTTTTGTTTTCTTTTGGAGTGTGTGTGTATGTGTATGTATGTGTGTATGTGTATGTATATGTATATATGTATGTGTATATGTGTATATATATATGTATATGTGTGTATGTGTGTATGTTTGTGTGTGTGTGATTGCATGCACATTTATATGCAAGTATATGGAGGTGAGAGGAAGGTACATGTCTACCTTATTTCATGTCCATCTTTTTTCATGAGACCGGGTTTTTCATTGAACCAAATTGAGCTAGATTGATTGTCCAGAGAAGTCTGGGAATCCACTTATTACAATCCTACTCCCACCCCAGCACATGGGTTACATATGCAAGCTATTTCATTCAGCTTTTACATGGGTGCTGAGAATCCAAAGTCAGGTTCATATTCGTGTACAACAAACAGCTTACTCACTGAGCCATCTCCACAGACCACAGTTTGGAGCTTTTCTTTCTCCTCCTTTTCCTCCTCCTCCTCCTCCTCCTCCTCCTCCTCCTCCTCCTCCTCCTCCTCCTCCTCCTCCTCCTCTTCTTCTTCTTCTTCTTCTTCTTCTTCTTCTTCTTCCTTTGCCTCTGCCTCTGCCTCTGTCTTCTGAATGCCGGAATTGCCAGCATGCACCACCACATCCTGTTTGTGTTATGCCCTGTTTATGTTATTATGCAATATTATCTTTATATCAATTCTCTCTTGAAATATGTACTTTTAGTATTACTGAAGCCTAAAGTTATAGGACTCATTCATGACCACAGCAGGATTTTGACAAATGTTTGTCTAAGTGCTCTTGTCCCATGCCATAGTTTACATGTATTATTTCATTCACTCATTACTACAAACTTAGGAGGTACCTATAGTTATGTCTATATTCACATACCAGGAAACTGAGGGACAAGGAGTGTAAGTTGTTACCCAAGTGCAAGTCAGAGTGACCCTAGATTTCCTCATAATTTCAGTAACTTGTGGTGTACCTTGTACCTTTTTGTTCTGGGTTGCTGATCTGCTTCAGAGGAAGGAAGACTGCTCTTGACACATCTAACTAGAAGTACATCCAAGACACATTCAAATGGGAGCCATGCTGTTTCCACAAACCTTTCTGCACTGATCCTGACCCCATGCAGAGTCGGCCTGTCAAGAATTCCATTCCTCTTACTACCCTAAATCCCCTCCTTGCTGGAATCCTGACAAGTCATCTCTTTTGTCCTGCCTTTAGATAAGAACAGCCTATAGAAACCCTTCCTTGCCTCTTTGTCTGTCATGATCTTCTTCCCCCTAAGTGGGCTGCCCATGGCCAGGGCACAGAGCCAAGAAGAGGGAAGGAGACTCCAGAATCCAAGCTGCCTTAGCAACCTTCAATAAAGGCTCCTGAGAAAAGAGATCCTGGACAACTTACACGTCGGAATGTGCAATGCACCCAGCAGCCTCCAATCAGCTTTATTTTGGAAAAATTAAAGCTGACTGCAGAAGAGGAAAGGGGGACCAAAAAAAAAAAAGCCCCACCCTAACGCTTTTTTGGACATTGCACTCAGCTTCTATCTGAGCAGCTTCCAGCTGGAGCGGCTCCATGAATGACCTCAGCTCTCAGCCTTGTTCTACCTAGGATAAAGCTGAAGCCCAGCAGGCTAGCAACTGCTACAAGGTCATTTGTTCTTTAGTAGCAGGTCCAAGCCTACTAAAGTCATACACAAGTAACAGTCCGTTTCAACTGATATACAGCAAAGTTTCCTGTCTTCAGACCCTCAGGGGACCATCTTTTACATGTTTGTCACATGTTTCTGCTATCTATGTCGTTAATTGCTTAAGATTTTCCTGAAATGGACAAGCATTAGGGACAAAACTTATTGACAAAGGAAATCTTGTAAATCACCAGTTCACCATGGTTTTCCATTTTTTCTAATAAATACAAAAAAGGTAAGCTTATATCATTTTTTGTTGTTGGTTTTCGAGACAGGGTTTTTCTGTATAGCCTTGGCTGTCCTGGAACTCACTCTGTAAACCAGGCTGGCCTCAAACTCAGAAATCCTCCTGCCTCTGCCTCCCAAGGGCTGGGATTAAAGGTGTGCGCCACCACTGCCTGCTAGCTTATATCATTTTACACTCCACTGGTAGAATGCCTCTGCTTTCTTGAAAACAAAGCTGTAAGGTGAACCATGATAGGTGTCTGTGATGGTTAATGTTGTAAACTTGACAGAATTTAAAATCACCTAGGAGACACACCTCTGGGTGTGTCTGACAAGGAGTTTTTACACTGGGTTAATTGAAGTGGGAAGACCTGCTGTAAATGTGGGTGGAAGCATTCCACAGACTGGGGTCCTAGACTGAATAAAAAGGAGAAGTGAGCTGGCCACCTACATTCATTGCTCTCCCTGCTTCCCGACTATAGATGCAATGCCACCAGACATCTCCAAGTCCTGCTGCCATGCTTCCCTCTGCAAGTTACACTGTACTTTCAAACTAAGCCCAAACCAACCCTTCTTTCCTTCAGTTGAAAGTAACTAACATAGGAGCAGAAGAACCCCGAGTTCAAGTTTCTCCTGTGGTACATACCAACTGTGGAATTATGCATGAGTTCCTCCACCTTTCTCTGCTGGGAAATGGAGGTGAACCCCATTCCTCTGGGTTCTTTATGGGGTTGTCAGAAAAACCAATGAAAGGGATACACGTTAGTCATTCAAACCATAGGTAATATTTAAGACATAGCTGGTTTATCTGTCTTAGTTATTGAGAGACCACAATGGGAAGATGGGCCAGCCACTGTCTTAAAGGCATCCAGATTGGTAAAGAAAATATTTTTATTTATAAGAGACATCTATGGAATAAATCCTAAAGAATCTATAAGATGACTAGAACTTATTAGTCAGTTTTGCAATTTTTAGTATTGTAAGTCAGATTTACAATTTTGCACAAGGCAAATATACAAAGCCTTATAAACTGTATTTCTAGATACCAACATCAAATGACTGGAATTAAAGTTTAAAAATAGTAAAATTTATAACACCAGAGAGTGCAATATAAAGAAATGAAATACTGATACACACAATAACAGGGATTATTATCATAGGCCTCATAGTAAGTGAAAGGAGTCTGACCCCAAAGCTACATGTTATACATTCCACTGATGTGAGATTCTAGCAAAGGGTAAGCTGTACTGATGGAGAACAGCTAGATCAGCATTGCAGGGTCCATGGGTGGGACAAGGAGCTGATTACAGGGAATCCCCTCAAAGAAACTGCAATGGTGTCACGGAACTGTCCTGTGCCCTGATTGTGGTAGTGGCTACATAGCTATATGCATTTATTCAAGTTTAGAAGATTGTATATTATGAAGGGTGGGTTCTACTGTACATGAATTAGACAACAGGTGGGTAAAAATAATGTATTTATTTTGTGAGCTTGGTATACCTTCTAATTTCTTCCCCCCTTTTCCCCTTCCCATTTTGACTAAATTCCCTAGGAATCAGTGCTTGCCAGAGATAGTGTTCTGTCTCTCTCTCTCTCTCTTCCTTCCCTCACCCCCTGTGTGTGTGTGTGTGTGTGTGTGTGTGTGTGTGTGTGCGCGCACTTGGATGGACTCGAGTATGCATGTGTGTGTTTCTGTCTATCTACTGAACTCAAGTTTCTAAAGAAAGGGAAACCATCCATGTTCAAATATTTTCTCCATCTCAGCTTCAGCATGAGTCACCCTTTTGTTAACAGGAGACAGGAAACGACTTGGAAGGCCTTTTAGCATGAAGTGCTTATCCTGCCTCAGACTGCAGTGCCAATCTCGAGTCTGTTTCTCACTCATTATACCTACAGCATCAGCCTAACTCTCCCAGATAATCTCTTGTGTGAAGCAGTCAATTGGCTCTGTCATATGTCCTGGTGTCCACAAATCTACAGATGAGGGGGAGGATGGGAAAAGTGGGTGGTCTGAGCCAGAGGTGAATGGGATAATGGGATAGCAATTCATTCTCTCTCTCTCTCTCTCTCTCTCTCTCTCTCTCTCTCTCTCTCTCTCTCTCTCTCTCCCCCCCCCCCCGTGTGTGTGTTTGAGACTGGATGTTTCTCACTGATCTAGAACTTAGCATGTAGGCTAGGCTGATTTGAGCACCCATGATACACTGCTTTCTACCCTCTTCCCCCAGTGTTATGATCGCCAGCAGGAGCCACATGCCGGTCGGGTTTTTACTTTTGTTCTGGGAATCAAAGTCAGGTCGTCATGCTTGCAAGGCAAGCACTTTACTGATTGAACTATCTTGCCAACCCGCCTTCTGTAATATTTTAAACTAATAATTCTGGCCTACCATTTTATAAGAAAGGTCTTAAAGTTTGCAGATCCTTAGTTCTTTCCTCAAGGAACTTTTAGCTTTGTCTATATGCATGTAGCCACTAGCCAGTTCAAGGTATAAAAAAATGCTCAATACCCTAGACCGTCCTGCTGTACTCTCTCTCTCAGTAACTTCTTCCCACTCTTTGAGGTAGTCTTTATTGTGATTGTGCCCACAAATGTATTTGGCCTGTTCTTAAACCTTACATAAATGATATTATTGTGTGTACTCTTAAATTTGCCTTTGTTGTTGTTGTTTCATGTGGTATCTGTAAGACTTATTTATTGTATATATCAGATTGTTTTGCTGTGTAAGATTCTATTGTAGGATTATTGCATAGCTCATTTCCCTGTTGTCACGCTGGTGAACAACAAAATTTTTTCTTTTTCTTTTTTTTTTTTTTTTTTTTTTTTTTTGAGACAGGGTTTCTCTGTATAGCTTTGGCTGTCCTGGAATTTAGTCTGCAGACCAGGCTGGCCTCAAACTCTAGAGATCTACCTGTCTCTGTCTCCCAAGTGCTGGGATTAAAGATATGCACCACTACTGTCAGGCTGTGAACAATGAATTTTTCTATCTTTTGGCTGCTATAAATGAAGCTGCTATGTATGCATCTTTTGGTAAACAAAAGTATTCCTTCTGTTGAGTATATTTCTAGGTGTAGATTAGTGGGCTATAGGAGATGTGTCTCTTTGACTTTTATAGGGATTGCCAACCAGCTTTCTAAAGACATCACATCCTTCTGCGTTCCTATCAGCAATGTGTGGGAGTTTCTGTGGCTCTGTACTAGTCAGTACTAGGTATTACCAATGCTTTAGATCTGACATTGTGCTCACTATATGGTTGTATCACAGCATGGTTTAATTCCTGCCTTAGATTTATATATCTCCTGTACTCCAAGGAGGAGAATTTCTGGCTGGTCTGATGGGTATGGTTGGGAGTTGCAATTATGGGTGGTGGGTGTTGGAAATGCCTCTTTCATTAGGGGAGAGGCCTTAGCAATTGTGCCAGTACTATAATCCCATAGAAGGAGCATCTATTATGTGTTTTCCTGAAGACTGGTTCCATGGAGGATGCTTCCCACTGGCCAGCATACTCATTCCTCCAGCAGACTGTACTTGAGCCATAGACACAATATGTTCCTCTCTTGGGTACAAAGGCTACTCTGATGCCTTTTCTGGGTCTGAGCTGGTGTGGCATTTCCAGTCATTTGATTTCCAAGTGACAACATGTCAGTGTAACTACTACTCCCATGATGTGTTTGCCAGTTGAAAGATGAAGTTGGAAATATGGACACAAATGCTTTATTTATCAAGATGAAGGAACCTAAATCAGATGGTTGACTTTTCTTTGGCTTGTAGGCTGACTCTTGGCATTCTCTCATAGAGTGAAGGATTAGGGAGGGCCATTGGATGCTCACCTGAGATTCCAGTCTCTCCTCTCAGCCATTGATATTCAACTCTGCCCTAATTGCAATTGCTGCTGAAGCATCAAGGCTGGAGAAGGCTAACTGAAGGACAGTTCCCATAAGAGGCTATGCAGAAGCCATCATCTCTGCTGAGTGAGGACATTTTAGTGCAGCAGCTGTGGGGTCACCTACACTCATTAGTCACTCAACACTCAAGCTCTGTAAGTGAGTCTGGTAAACTCATTGATTCCCCTGGAGGAATTGTGGTGGAACTGAACTTTTGTTTATCACTGGGACCTTAGGAGAAAGGAGTAGACATTGTTTATGTGTACCCAGGGAAGGATTCTTGTAACTCTTAAAGCACAAGCACCCCCAAGAAACGCCATGAAAGAGGAGCTACCAAGCATTGTACTGTGCAGTTCCTCAGTTCAATCCTGATTTGTGCTGGGAAAACAATAGAGAATCCCGAGTTCAGGTCCTGATTGAAGTCTTATTCTCTGGGTTCATTTCTGACCTACATCTGAAACCCATGAGCGCCCAAGAAAAAAGTCATGACTGGAGCTGGCAGGGAGCCCTCAGAGACTTGAAAACTGAATATTTCAGTGTGAATGGGGACATTCAGTGTGAATGTGCCACTTGTCAATTGTACAGTCTTTACATGTAAATTGGTATCATGGATGGTCAATTTCACATCATCAGTGAACTGCATAACTTAATATGTATCTCCAGGAGAGTTGCTAGAGTAAAAATTAGTTGAGATAGGCAATATAAAAGCACCTAACAGGTTGTAGGTACTCAGTGACTATTGTGGATTTAATATTCAAAATAGGAGGAGCAGCTAGAACCTCTTCAGAAAAATATTGGGCATCTGCTCTGTGAATAACTACCCAAAATATAAAGGAAGGAAGTACTGATATAGTACACATAACTTCGATTAGTCTGAGGTGTATTATGGCAAATGAGAAATCCTAAAAGGACTGCATTTATATAACATCTTAGTAATGTCAAAATTTTAGGAATAAAGTATAATTTAAAGGTTGCCAAGGTTTAGAGATAGAAAGATGGCTGAGGAAAGGATGGTGTCTTAGTCAGGGTTTGTATTCCTGCACAAAACATCATGACCAAGAAGCAAGTTGGGGAGAAAAGGGTTTATTCAGCTTTCACTTCCCCATTGCTGTTCATCACCAAAGGAAGTCAGGACTGGAACTCAAGCAGGTCAGGAAGCAGGAGCTGATGCAGAGGCCATGGAAAGATGTCACGGGCTTGCTTCCCCTCGATTACTCAGCTTGATTTCTTATAGAACTGAAGCCCAGGAATGGCACCACCCACAATGGGCTGGGCCCTCCTCACTTGATCACTAGTTGAGAAAATGCCTTGCAACTGGATCTCATGGAGGCATTTACTCAAGGGAGGCTCCTTTCTCTGTGATAACTCCAGCTTGTGTCAAGTTGACACACAAAACCAGCCAGTAAAGATGGGTACAATTATAAAAGGACAATGTGAAGGATTCTGCAATGATTAAAATGTTTGGTGTTGTGACTCTAATTCTGGATAGACAGTGATATAATTGTATAGAAATAAACAACACACATGAGGGTACAAAGAAAATTAGTGAGGTCCCATTGAAATCTATGGGTTGCTAATAGTCTGGTTGTAATTGTATTATATTTTTTGTAAAATGTTATCTTTGGGGAAAATCTGAATGAAAGGTACATGCAATAAATCTCTCTCTCTGACTTCAAATAAAAGTGCAGTTATCTAAAATTTTTCAATTAAAAGTATCCTTGTATCACATATTATGAAAAGTTGTAGAAAAGTAGTTTTTAATAATGAGTTCAGTTTAATAATTGAAAATAAAAAAGAAGTGTACTGTCTTATTAAATCTATGTATATATTTCTGGATCAATCTTGAATTGAGAAATATTAAAAATACAGGTATGAGGAAAGAGGAAATTGCAGGTTAAATGAAGGAAGTATGATCGTTTCTAGCAGTTGTCTCCCTTGTCCTTCTATCTCCTATTGTTTCTCTAGCTTTCTGCCCTCTTTAGATGCTGGAGACTCTTAGGAACCCTAATTTCCAAGGAAAGGAAACTCAGGGAGAAACTAAGTCATGGGCAGTTGTTTCTGTCTTTATTAATTTATGCATTTATTTAATTGCTTCTCTGCCTACCTCCTGTTTCTCAATTATATTTGAGTCCTAGCATAGTGACTTGTGGGTTGAGAAGCATTTCTCAATCCCCTTTGTGGGTTGCATATCAGATAGCCTGTATATTAGATATTTACATTATGATTCACACCAGTAGCAAAATTAGAGTTGTGAAGTAGAAAATGAAAATAATTTTATAGTTGGGGGTCACTATAACATGAGGAACTATATTAAAGAATCGCAACATTAGGAAGGTTGAGAGCCACTGGTCTAGAGTAAACATGCACATCAAAGCTAACAAAAAAATTTAAAAAAAAGATTTCTGGTTAGGATAATGACTCTCTAATAGTGAAATGTCCAGCACCTTGGTGATTAGAGATAGGGAATCATTCTTGGTCCTGTTAAAATAGCTCAACAGAGCCACACCCCACCCGCTCTAATCAAATCCATATATACAGCTCATCCTTTCCCAAGTGTATGTTATAAGATTTACAAAATGGAGCCTACCATTCTAAGTGTATATACAAAATGGGAGGTGAAATTGTTACAAACATAAATGTGATCTCTTATTCTGGCTAGTGATGAGAAATTTTGCCTTCTAAAGTCATGATCTTCTCTCTTCTATCCTGGGAAGCCCCTTTAAAATATTTTACCTGGTTGCAGTAATATTTAAGGATTTCTTTGTCTGACTTAAAATGGCCCTCTGGGTAGCAATAATTAACTTGAATTCAGATTTATGCAAAATGCAATAAAATGAACTCGATACTTTAATTATAGGCAAGCCAGTTTTCATATGTTGGAGTGCACAGGATTAAAAATAGAGGTCACTACTTCACTTCCCATGATTTTATTGTTCAATTTAGATTAAATATTGGGGTAATGTTTTAAAATATTATCCAAATATGGCCTCCCTTTTTGGTAAGTAATTTTATTAAAGAAAAAGGCAGAGAGGAAGTGGAAGAGTAAGATAGAGAGGAAGAGGATTACCTACTTTATTTTATTAAGATTTTGCTATGAGATGTGAAAATCTTAGAAAAAAAATCTTGTCTTGAAAGAAGCAAGAATATCACATAGGATAAAATACTTGCTGCTCAGCCGTGAGTTTAAGCTGGTTTCAAAAACTACTTTACGGCAGTAGAATTGCTAACTAAGCTAGTACATGAGAACATATAGGCTTTATATTTCCCATAGGACTGCCCAAGTTGGGTTCTTTCATATTGGAAAGCAAAGTTTAGGGAATTTCTGTGGTGTCAATATTTATTTAGTTGGCAATCAAGATTAACAACCACAAGGCCAGGGAGGTGGCTCAGGTAGGTGGTAAAGGTACTTGTTATGCAAACACACACAAGGATCTGAGTTTGGACTCCATCAGGGTGGCACACACCTATAATTCCAGTACTTGGGACGTAGAGATGGAGTGTCCCTGGGGCTTGCTGGTCAGCCACTCTATCAGACTCAGTGACCGTAATTAAGTTTCAGATTGGTGACAGACTGTATCCCAAATAAGTTAGAGACTGAGGAAAACACTTGATGTTGACTGCTTGTTTACGCACGCGCGCGCGCGCACACACACAGACACACACACACAGACACACACACACACACACACACACAAACACACACACGTTCATTTTGGATTAAGACATGAGTCCTCTGGAAGGGGACTAGATCATTAATACCCTCCCATACCTCTTCCACAGTACAAGGCCCCAATGATATGGTGCTCCCTATAAACCAGGAAGTGGACCCTTACCAGGCACAGATTCTTCCATGCCTTGGTCTTGAACTTCCATGTCTTTAAAAAACGGGAGAAACATGTTGCTCATAAGAATCCCAGTATGTAGTAATTTGTATAGCAGTACAGTCAAAACAAGGATGCTTGATCCCTGAGAAGTCATGAAAGTAGAAAGGACAAGAATGCATAGAAAGGACAAGACCACAGCAAAAGCCAGGGAAGCCCCTTCCTGATAAACAGAGATCAACCTTCCAGTTCTGAAAGCTGAAGCTGGCCAGAGAGAGGAAGAAATGCAAATACTGTCTTATTTCCTCCTTCTCACCCTATAAACAGTACCGGGAAGAAGGGAGGTGTAATAGAAACACTCATAGGTTAGGAGAAATGAAGTGACCACCTCAAGAGATATATCCAGGATTAATATGAAGCCATCTCAGAGAACCTGCCTCAAAAGCACCAAAAGAAAAATGATCTGGGATTAGGTCAGCAAACTTTTCCTATAAGGAACCACAGTGAATAGTTTAGGCCTTGTGAGATACATATGGCTTTTGATGATACTTTAAAAAAAACAACTCTTTAAAATTATTCTTATTTTGGGGGAGGACATAGAAAATAGATCACAGGTCATACCATAGTTGTCCATCTATGAACTTAAGAAGGATAGAAATTTTGTCATTCGAAAAAAATTTTTTTCCATTCCAATGCTTAACATTCTGCTTCTCAATATGCACATGGATTAATTTTTAAATTTCTTTTGGAAGACACCCATTCAATCAAGATAATATGAACCAACCACAGAATATTCAACTATGAGTTCAAGATTGGATGGCCCAGGGAAGAAAAGCTAGCAGAGAAAACAGTAAGGTACAGAGATGTTTGTGGGTCTGATCTCATAGTACTGACACTAATAGATTATCAAATTCTCTCCAGGTCCTGGCACTAGCTCTGCCCCTATGTACAACAGAATAACTTTTGGTAAGTTATCTGACATATCTAAACCTCAACTTCCTCATCTGAAAAATAAGAATGTTGATGCTAGTGATGAGATACACACACACACACACACACACACACACACACACACACCACTATATATATATATATATATAGTCACCGTGACACTTGCCTACACATGGTATGAACATCTTAAATGGCAATTATAATTGGATCACAGCATCATCATTGAATGCTATTTAGTCTCTGGTTTCAGGATATTCTGAACATCTATCTTATAACAGGAAATATGCTTGGTTCAAGGGTACATGAATATGGAGAATATGGAGAAGGGATACTTTTAGAGGAAAAATATGTTTAAAAAACCCTGGAGAAGTATATGCATGGGGCATTTTCATTGGACTGACAGAAGTCGAATATGACAGATGTTACAAAGTGGGGAAGGGTAGAGGGTGAGGAATTATGGGGTATAAACTTGGGATTAAAGTTTAAAGAACTCCCAATTATTTCAAAGTCTAATAAGAGTGAGTTTATCTTGTGCTTGATAGGAAGTCACCAGTTGAATGTAAATAGGGAAGTAAAAAAAATCAAATTGAATTTGCATGTGTCTAGCAGAATGGATGTTGTATTGGCAGTTGTCCGGGGACACAGGTGACCTTGGAAATGGAGAGGTTGCTTAGGAAACCTTTGTAATATATATCAGTTAGCTTTGCTGCATAGCAAACAAACTTGAAACTTAATGCTTCAAGTAACAACCATTTGTTCAGCTTATGATTCTGTTTTGACAGTCTGAGCAGGCTCAGTTGTGTGTCTCTTCCAGCTTCTACTACAACCTCTAACACAGTTGTAACTGATAGCTATATTCAGGAGCTGTCTTGTCTCTGATCATGTCAAATATAGGCTTCTTTTTTTTTTCTGTGATGGAGATTGAACCCAGGGTCTTGGGCCTATTAGTCAAGCACTCTTAACACTAAGTTGGATTCCCCCAGCCATGATGATGTCTTAACAAGATGGCTTTTTGTATTCCACTTGGTCTCTCGTCCTCTAGAAGACCTGCTTGGGCTTGTTCACATGGCAGCTATGCAGGGTTGCAAGAGGTATGTGAAAACACACCAATCCTCTTAAGGCATCTACCCAGAACTGCCATAACCTTATCCTTTCACTAACAGGATATGCATAATAGACTAGAAGATGCTTAAGACATACAGAAGAGGGAGGAACAGGGCTCCATTATCAAAGAATGCTTTCTAAATTTTCAGCTTGGGTAGCCAGTTAGTGCTGCCAATCTGAAACAGGAAATAGAGAGGAAAGACACAGATTGATAAGAGGAGAAGGTTGTCCTGATGCTACTGAGATTACGAGTTTAAGATTTGAAGGAAGCTTCCATCATGTTTCTGTCTGCGACAAGGATATGCCCATTTGCTTCTTACAGTTTCAAGCCCAGATCAACATTGTTAACACAGTGGGTTCATTCTCCCTAACAATGTGCCACCCTTCTCTCAGGTGGGCCCCACTAAGCTGAAAGCAATTGTTCTCTTTTCTATAAAAGGTACCCTGTCAATTTACCAGGGCTCTATTTAAGAAAGCTTTACTGTGGCTGGGATGATAGCTCAGTAAGTAATAACATGTGTTTACAATCCCAACACTGGGGAGGCAGAGAGAGGAGGATTCCTGGTGTGCACTGACAGCCAGCATAGCTTAGTCAGCAAGCCCTCCAGGTTTCAGTAAGAGACCTTGTCTCAAAAACCAAGGTGGATGGCCCTTGAGGTATATAACACCTGAGGAGTCTCTCCTTTGGTCTTGTGTATGTGTGTATGCATGTGTACACACACACACACACACACACACACACACAGAGAGAGAGAGAGAGAGAGAGAGAGAGAGAGAGAGAGAGAGAGAGAGAGAGAAACAGAGACAGAGACAGAGACAGACAGAGAGCAAGAGGAGGTGGGCTTTAATATGCTCCAAGCTGCTTGAGGTATTCATGAAACCCCACTAAGTTTCAACAGAAGGGAAAATAGACTTTACCTTTTGGTGGGGAAGTGGCAAGGCTCTGGAAAAGCATGTGGGGGTGGAAATACTGCCAAGGCCTTTTGTAGAAAATACTGTCTATCTGATAGTTGAAGACAAGAAGCCATCAAGCACTATATTACTTATTTTTCACATTGCTGGACAAAAGCCACTTAAAAAAAAACCAAGTAGTTGTTTTGGCTCACCCTTTGAGGCCCTAATTCATAGTGGTGAGAAAAGCATGGGGGCAGGAGTTTGAGGCAGTTGCTTACAATGTGTCTGCATTCAGGAAGCAGAGAGAAATGAATGCTGGTATTCCGCTCACTTTCTTCTTTGTATTCAGCCTAGAATCCTAGCCTACCAGGCGGTGCCACTAACATGCAGAGCATCTCTTCTTTCTTCAGCTAAACCTTTCTGGAAACACTCTCAGAGGCACACACTAAACCCTGACAATTTAACAATCAAGATTAACCAGCACAGGCGTCTTGCTATCTAGTTCCACCCCAGTCTCTCATTTTATGGGGTCTTAGTCATCCTCCATTCCTTTTCTTTATTGTTTCAGAATGTTCTGCTTCCCCAGGCTCCTCAGTTAGATCCACTGCTGCAAGCTCCCAGGAAATTGTGGCTTTCTTGAATCTCCCTCCTTACTCTGTACCCTGGAAACGTACCTTTACCCCAGAAGTTTTTCTCCTTTATTTTCCCTCTGCTGAAGCATCTTTCTGGCAATCTCCTGCCTCCAAAAATATATCTGGATGATTCTTCTTTGTTTATCATCTAATTAGTTTAAAATGCGCCAACTCTGGCATCCTTTATATATTCACTACCCACAATCTTTACTCCTGTAAAATATGGCCCTTCTTTTTCTTAAATCTATAGGATTAGTGCTCTTAAATTTTATCAATGTCTCACCAATTTGTATAGGATAACAGGGTAGTGTGCTCGTCCCTGGGCAAGACTATTTCTCTTGTTCTCAGCAGAATGTATTTATGAATGAATATATATGTATGTGCATGCACATATATCCATGTAACTACAAGTAATAATAAAAGGGGCCAAGAATTTGAAAGAAAGCAAGGAGGAGCATATGGGATGGCTTAGAGGGAGGAAAGGGAAGGGCAGAAATAATGTAATTACATTATAATCTCGACAATAAAAGAAATAATTTTTGAAAAACCATCAGTGTCATCTTTGAACTAAGTCTCATGGGACCTTTGTGAATACCGCCTTAACTCTGCACATCAATCAATGGTGAAGCTTCCTTTCTTAAAAGTTGTTCTTTGATTTTCATTGGATACTATGAAATAAAGTCCACTAAAATCACCTCCTATTTCTCTACTGCTTTTCTATTGATTCTCCCCTCTTCTTTCTCTTCCAACACTTTAAGGCAGGTGCTCTCAGTGATAGTTTCTTTTGTTCATTTTTGAGGGACCTCCATATTCTCTTAGCTTCAGAGCAACCAGTTCCCCTTTGTGAGGAAGTTTTTACCCCTGCCCTCTCAACCTTTCTTCCTTGTCAACTATATTCTGAACAGTATGTCCAAAGCATCCCATCAAACCTGCCTTCCTTTCTTTACTTCCTGTCAGAGCCTGCCATGAAGACTGCTAACAGTTTTACATGTTTATTCAACAGCAGCATGGCTTCCCAACCATCTAGCAGCTAAGTAGGCTTACACAGTTATGTCTGGTTCAATGGGACATGATTGGAGTAAACCTTCAATCCTCTGAGTCATCTCCTTAAAGGCAATGCCTCCAGCCCTGGGACCTTCTTTTCTTCTTAAAGTCATACAAATAAGACCAAAACCCTTAAAAGAACCTAGCCACAGACTGAAGGAACCTGGGTACCAGGTGATAGCTAACATCAGTTTTATCAGTAACAAGTAAGATGGATGATATTGTGGTGTCTATGTGCTGGCTATTTTATTTGATATGATTCCTATCTCAGAGAGAGGAAAGGGTCTTATTTATTGCCCCCTCCACTGACATGTTCCACAATCACTCCAAGTGGTCTGTCTTTTCTTCCCCCATTTCCTTTTCTTTCCTTCTCACTTCTTTGGTTAGGTAAGCAGAGTTCTCTAGGGGAACAGAACTGAAAGAATGTGTATGTGTGTATTGTATAGCATATAATATATAACATAATAATGGTAACATATACAATAAGAGTGGATTTATTACATTGGCTTACCTGATAGCTTGGTTGTTCAACAATGGCCATCTACATGCTGGAGAGGCTCAGTCCACAAAACTGAAGTTCCATTCAGACACTAAAGGCCTAGAAGATTCTGGAATTTGCTGATTGACATGCTGAAAAGAGTCCCATGACAGTGGAAGACTGTAGTAGCAGTAAGAATAGATGCATTCACCAGCAAGAAGTGAAGGTGAGCAGATACCACTGCTTTTTTTCCTTGGACCTTTTTGTGTCTGCTTCAGCAAAATGTTCCTTCACAAGTCTGCCTTAGCCTTTCACCTGTGTTTGCTTCAATGGGGCAGAGGGTGAAGGTGAAAGAGGGAAGAAGGAGGAGGGAGAAAGAGAGAGAAAGTAAATGCTAGAAAACAGCATATCTTAGTGGTTTCTGCTTCAAATTACTGCCCTAGCTTCCCTACATTATGGACTATAACCTGTATGATGAAATAAACCCTTTCTTCTCCAGGTTGCTTTTGGTCATAGCAGTTATCGCAACAGCAGAAAACAAACTAGAACAACCACCCTTTGGAAAGTTTTTTTCCTACTCTCAAGGAGAGCTTTTTCCTCTCTGTAAATGCTTTCTAGAAATACCCTCATAGACCAGACACACCCACAGATGTGCCTCTAGGTTGACAATGAAGATTGTCTATGATACTCCCCTTCATCTTTCTCAAGAGCTAACAGATGGGAATGGTAGCACTGCATATATAGCGCTATAAGAACATCAAATCATCTGAAGATCTCTCTTCATCTCTTTCAGTTGGAGCTGAAGTTGAAGTGGTTAAAACTAAGCTGTCTTTGGAGAAGCTCTTTCAGCCTCTTCTGGAGCTAGTTTTCACTTTTCTGAGTTGTTCAAAGTACTTGGTTCTGACTTCTACCTTGTCACTTGCCTTCTATTGCAAGAACTGAGTTGCTTCCACTCCTGAATGGTGGTGTCCTAAAACTTAATGCTAACTATAAGTTTATCTTTCTATCATAACTGCCTATCACAGTGCCAACATATAATATGTGTGTAATAATAATTTGTCCAATGTATATATGTTGGATATATAGTAGATATTCAATAAATGCATAGTTTTAATCTAAGAATGGTAACAGTTACCACATATTGGGTTCTCTGTGTGCTGTGTACACTTATACCCATTAGTTCCTAATACAGTTATTAGTAGCTTGCATTATGATAACCTTTTTATAGATGTGGAACAGAGAATTGCAAGAGTTAAGAAACAATTAAAATTGCCCAGATCGTGAATGGCTAAGTTAGTATCTGAACTCTTTTACTCTAAAGGCCTTTTCCTCCACAGTGCCATTTCATGTGTCATTTATAAGGAGTATTTGTATAGTTTTATTTTCTTGAGACCCTGAAAAAAAAATGGAGTCAGTATAGAAGCCAGGAAGATAGCTATCATTTTTTTAGCCTTCTTTTCCTCCATCTCTATTGCCAACTACCATTTACTGTGAATCTACTTGTCTTAGTCAGTGATACCATTACCAAGACTTATATAAGCAGCATTTAATTCAGGGCTTGCTTACAGTTTTAGAGGGTTAGTTCATGACTATTATGGCAGGGAGTTTAGTAGCAGTCAGGCAAGCATGGCATTATAGCAGTAGCTGAAAGCTTGCATTTTGATCTTTAGATGAAAGGGGGGGGGGACCCACACCCTCCTCCAACAAGGACAAACCTCCTAATCCTAATCCTTCCTAAATAGTTTATCAATTGGGGACCAAATGTTCAAAGGAGCCTCTGGTTTCCATTCAAACCACTATACTACTATACTATACTATACTATACTATTGAAAGTTATTCTCCAGAGGTCTTTCATAATTCTTAACTTTTGCAAGCAGAAACATCTAACTGCCTTTATGCTAGACTGCATTTCCAAGGATAAGGTAGGCATTAGTGCCTGTCTCCAGAGCAAAAGGCAAGCTGGCTTAACTCTTCGATCTCATAAAAGCAACAGTTTACTGGAACATCTCTGTTTATTGTCTTAAGATCAGGGATTCTTCCTGACCCTGTCTAGGTCACACTGTGGAAATCAGGACCCATAAAGTATGCAAAAAATGCTAATAATATGGCCTTAACTATTTTTGTGTGAGTATTAAACTAGCAACCATTTATTATCCAGGGTCTCAGTATTCTATGGGCTGTATATAAAACTGACAATTTGACTTGTTTGTTTGCATATGATATGCATATCTAAGATATGGCATAATCTTAGAGCCCTTTTCAATTTTTGACACCTATTTTGGATGAAGCACTTTCACACATAGAATACCCCACCTTCACAATAATAGGATGAACAGGCTGAATGCTCCATATTCTAGATGAGGAAACAGACTCTGAGACATTTAGAAAGTACTCATGTAAGGAGCACAGCTTGTATTTGAACTCATGACAATGGGATCTCCACAGTCATGTAGTAGCCCTGTGGCCATAGCCCTTCTTTGGTTCATTGAAAGGGTAAGCATAGGTTTCTTAATCACTGTTTGGTGTCCTAAAGAGTGTTCTCCTCATGTAGAGGACAAAGCCTTTCCAAGAATAGCCTTCTAGTTGGCTCATGAAGTCTTTGGAGACTCAGGGCTATTTGAAACAAATATCTGACTCCTCACTATATTTTATTTCTCTGTTATTGCAAAGCTCTACATGGAATTTGAGATTTTGGCAGTCAGTGATTTTTCTCAAGAAAAAGAAACATTAAAACATTTGTTCTTGGAAAAATAAATCAGTGTACGTGACATGTATGCCCACATGTATATACAATAGAGCAATCTATTCAGGGTTTATTTTTATAGTAAGGACTGCTGTTATGCAAATATACATAGAACCACTAATGTTTTAAAGGCATATTCTATATGGAGAACCAGAAGTGGAAGGAAGAGGACACAGAGAAACAGTGACTGAGAAGTTCATAGACACATAGGACAAATCAACTTTTTCTACCAGGTGTTTCCAACCTTTTGACATTACAAAATGAGGTGGTTATACTCAAGAACTCCATGATCAAGTTACAAAAGAAATCATCAAAAATATCTCTATGTTTTAAATAAGTATGGTTTTGTACTGGCTTGCCTTCATAGTTATTCTGGACACATGTGGTTTGGAGGCCAAAGGTTAGACAAGGCTGCACTGGGTCTAAACTCTTTAAATGTCTTTGAAATAAAAATTATATTATAACTTGAAAACATATTTCATATTTTAATTTCACCTGTAGAGGTAGAGCTCTAAATACTTATGAAAGTCTGTTATGGCTTCTTGAGGAATTATGGTAATGTAATTTCATGAAAGCTTCAATGCCCCTCAGTTTAAGAATTTGAAAGTCATAGTAATACCAGAAGTTCTATAGATACCAAGTCTCATTTTAAAACCTTCTTAGAATTATTTTCTTCTAGGCATCGAGGATGCTAGAGCAGATTCATAGTGGGAACGTATCTCACACTCTACTGGAACCCCCCCCCCCGACAGTCTGGGGTCTAGGGTATGGCTTCTAAGACCCAGGTACGATGAAAAACAAAAGTGACTTCCCTGAAGTCACTGTTTGCTTTAGACCTAAGCCTTGAATGCAAAACTAACCTCCAAAGCCTTCACGTGCTCTTGCACACCTCCCTGATCTCAGACTCCAGTATGACTTCACAGTGTTCAGCAGAGCCCTTGCCCCCACCCTGGTTTAATTATCATAACTGTGGCTGCAAAAGCACATGGCAAAGATTACGGTTTCCATGACCTCACTGATTTCTGGGAAAACACACTGAAATTACAGAAAAATACATGTATTTTTTTTTTCATTCTGGGATTTAAGTACAAATCTAATCACACATCTCAGCTGCCTCCCTTGAGCCTTTTCTCCCTACCACCCCTCCATCCTCTAAATGCAGATTCTCTTATCTCTTTTCCCAGTATCAAATTCAGCAATCCATTTTAATGAATTCAGGGTTAACATATACAATCATTTATGTACACTGTAAGTCAATAAATCTGCTTCATTTCCTCCTAGATCCCTTTTGGAAATGGCTGCATAGTGCCTAATGTCAAATGTATAGTATTTGCATAGCCTTC